>NC_047039.1:87471414-87774444 GCF_011762595.2 Tursiops truncatus | reverse complement strand
ACTATCTTTTGTTATTACAAACAATGCTACCATAAACAGCCTTGTCTATGTGTCTTTAAGCACAGGTACAGGCATATCTGTACAGTGAATTCCTTGATATAGAATCATTGAGTCAAAGGCTTATACAGAAAAGATACATACTCAAATTTTAAACATTTATTTAATGATCGTAGCACATGATCCAGAAACAGTTTATTAAAAAAATATTATAATAAAAATATAATAATCCTAAATATCTTGTTTATTTAAAAATATGATTATTTTGTTTCATTTATCATGATGTGTCTTTCCACTATAAAATAAACAGCAATTTGTTGCTGTTTACTGCAGAGGCTATGTCTATCTTGCCCGTTATAAGTATCTCCAGTATCTGAAATGGTGTCTGACCCATCCTAAGTAATTCAACAAATACTGATGGGATAAATGAATGAATGAAAAAATTTAAACGCAGTTTTCATTACTGGTCACTCATAATAATATCACATCCTTATCTTAAGTCAAGTGTTCTAGAAGCAGAGCCTGAGACAGGGTTTTGGGTGTGAGGGACTTATTGAGGGCATGCTCACCACCCTGTCTGTAAGGGAATGAGGAAGCAGGATGGGACAAGCAAGCAGTCAGGTAAAGATGTCACTTCAGGTAAAGTCTAGCCTTGGCCTGACCCAAGGGGAGCTCTGGAGCATAAATCGCACCGCAGAGTTGGTCCCATCCTGAGGTGAGGTGCTGGATATTTTAACCCCTCATCAATCAGTTTTGGGGCTGCAGGCTGAGGGTGAGGGGAACATAACCTCCTAGGAGAGTCAGCTCCTGTGCTGCAGAGGGCAATTTCTGGAGACAGGAACCGTAGTGAGTCATTAGCAGTGAACATGCACCGCAGTTGGGGGATAGCCAGGCACCAACAGGGCACCAACAGTGTCCAATACACCAACTCAACCACTTCCTAGTTTTATTCACATAAAAGAATTAATTTGTAAATATACTCATTGTTCTTCCTAGCTATTGATTCTAAAATTCCTTACTCCTTATCTAATATACATATATGTGCAGGAAGGTAAGCAAATAAATTCATTGTTTCCCCTAAATAATAAAGGTTGGCACAGTATTATCTTCTAATAAAATGTGCTTGCTTCCTTTAAAAAATATACTCAACACACAGCAAAATAAATAAAATAAATTTAGCAAAAGAAAAAACGAGTTAAATTTAGTTCAACTTTTGGCAAAGAACTAAGTAACACTTTCATTGTGCTCAAGTACATATTTTCCTGATTTGGACTTCGTTAATGGATTGTGGTTGGTGATTGTGCTTGAATTTTGACAAATGTCAGTGTTTTTAAAAAAAATTTATTTTATTTTGAGGTAATGTTGGTTTATAACATTATGTTTCATGTGTACAACCTTCTATTTCTACTTCTGTGTACACTACAATGTGCTCACCACCAAAAATTTAGTTTCTATCTGTCACCATTCAGTTGATTCCCTTTACCCATTCCCTGTCCCCACACACCTTCCCCTCTGGTAACCACTACTCTGTTCTTTGTATCTGTGTGTTTTTGTTTGGTTTGGTTTGTTCATTTATTTTGGATATGTTTGTTTTTTATATTCCACATATGGGTGAAATCATATGGTATTTGTCTTTCTCCATCTGACTTATTTCACTAAGCATAATACCCTCTAGTTTCATCCATATTGCAAATGGCAAGTTTTCATCTCTGTTTATGACTTAGTAGTATTCTTTTGTATATATGTATCACATCTTCTTTATCCGTTCAACTGTTGATGGGCACTTAGGTTTTTTCCATTTCTTCGCTTTGGTAAATAATGCTGTGATGAACATAGGGGTGAATATATCTTTTCAAATTAGTGTTTTTGTACTCTTTGGATAAATACCTAGAAGTGGGTAGTTCTATTCTTAATTTTTTGAGGCATCTCCATACTGTTTTCCATAATGGCTGCACCAATTTACATTTCTACTAACAGTGTATAAGGGTTCCCCTTTCTCCACAAACTCACCAACACTTGTTATTTTTTGCCTTTTTGAAAACAGCCATTCTGACAGGTGTGAGGTGATATTTCATTGTGGTTTTGATTTGAATTTCCCTAATAATTAGTGACATTGAGTACCTTTACATGCATCTCTTGGCAATCTGTGTGTTGTCTTTGGAAAAATGCCTCTTCATCTCCTCTGCCCCAAATGTCATTGTTTTACAGGTTTTCTTTTTCTGAGGTTTCTGAAATATTGGCTTCTAGTTTCAAAACGCTCCCTGTTTTGGCAGCAGTTAGCGTAACTCCAAACACATACCAGAGGTGACTGATAATTAGAAAGAAACCTAAAGATTGATTAATCCAAAACTCTAAGTTTACAGATATAGAAACTGAGGCTCAGAGAAAGGAAATGACTTAGCTAAGGCTGCATGTTGTGTTAGAGGTAGAAACAGGGTTGGACCCCAGTCATCTAGTTTCCCTTCTAAGCTCTCAAAATGACTGACTACTGGTTCCCACAAAGGTACATTAAGCCACAGAGATGGGTTTAGCTTGGATTAAAACTTCCTGTTTCTTTTTTATAGCCTTGACAGTTTTTTCCCAGTGACAATCAACTCTGGAAAGAAACCAACAACTTTGGGAATGAAAATTTTCTGTGTACCCACTACAGTGTATTCAAGTGTGAAATGGGACAAAGACCAGAACAGGTTAGACTTGGATGCTGTGTGGGGAAATTCCTTGACACCTGAGCATTTTGGATTATTCAGGAAATGACTTAGAGACTTGGCTTTCCTCTGTATTGTTGCTCTTGGAATTGCCATGAGGCCAGGGAAAGAAATGGGGCTCACACTAATTATTTACAACAGCTTTCCAAGGGGATCAGAGTTTGTTCTCCGTGAACAGATTTTAAGATCCCAGCCCTTCTGCATCTTCATCCTAAGGAGGCTGGGCTCTGACAGGTTACTCTGTCTCAAGGGAGCAGTGGAAGTCTCAAGGCGAGACATCGACACAGAAGGGTAATTACAGTCTTTAGACAGAATAGGGTTATACATAATTAACAGAGTTGCTTGGTTCCCAAGGGGTCAACACTTGCACAACATTTTCGGTGGATAAGAAGGAAGAAAGCAGACATTTCTAAGTCTAAGAGGATGTTTGGAAATCTTGCTTGGGCCTATAATTTTAAGAGGGCTGTGTGGCTAAATGCAAATATATGAGCTCAGCCCTCTTGAGCTCTGACCTTCCAGGAAGGAGAAAGAAGCTCATTTTATAGACAAGGAAACAGGCATAGAGGGGAGGTGACTAGCCAAGGCCACAGAGCTGGTAAACAAGTCAAACCTGAGCCATAAAACCTTAGCTGCTACTCTACTTCCAAGATGACCAGATGCATTTCCTAGTGTTTCCTTCCTTTCTAATCCTCTAGATAATAATAATCTAGATAAATCAAAGAAAGCATTTGGTATGAGCAAAGTAGGAGTCTACCTTGGTTTCTTTAGTTTGTTTCATTGGTTTTTTTTTGCCAAAAGGTATAAACCCATTTTGTTTTTTCCTATCCAGGCAAAATAGGCTCCATCCCTCACATCTTTGCCAAAGACCACCTCCTTGGGAATTTCTCATTCCACTGTATGCTAGGATTCTCCCCTTTTAAACATTCAGGTCATTTCTATGTTTATAAACTCCATATTTGTGTCAGGCCTGCTCTGAATTTTCAGGGTCTGGCATCTAGCAAAGGCTCAATAAATGCTGGCTGTAATGAATTCAGGCTGACCTGAGCAGGGCAGTGGCACAGTGAGCACCGTGAGACAGCAGTGTTCTCATGGGTTCAGCTGCTCTGGGAGGCTTCTTCCTCCTACAGCCCCTGGATCCAAGTGACATATCCATAGCTCAGTAGGGAAGAGATAGGCCCAAGTCTCAGGCACAATACACAGGAGGCACTTGCCTAGCTCCTCTACTATTTCTGGGCAGGACAACTCTGCTCCTCCATGCTCTGTGCTGCCTGGAAACCCTCCAGCCAGTAATCATTCTTAGGTTTCAAGTGTATAGCTCTCGATTCCCCTTCCCTTGAGAGGGTTAGGCTTGGTGCCTGGGACGACATGCCCCGTATTCTCTCTGAATAAAATAAAATTAATACCCTTTGCCCAATAGCATTTGCCATTTATCCATCCCTCCTTTAAAATATATATTATTACATTTTTTTGCTATCTTTAAAATTACCCTGTGAGCTAATTTTGCACCCATTTTACATATGGGAAAACCAAGGATTGCTGAGGTTAAATAATGTGCTGAAATACACACCCCAGTAAGAGGGAGGACTGAAACCTGGGACGTTTGACTCCAAATCTCATGTTTTCCCCACTTGGGAACAAGGACGATATCTCATGCACTTTGTAACCTATGTAGTGCTTCATAAAGAGTCCTATCCCTTACTGAATGGAATGAAAGGGCTTTCCTATTGATAGAAGCCAGCTGCACAAATCACACCCAAGAAACACCATGAGAGGCGATTCAATAGGAAGGGGGTTGTGGACCAGGGCTTGACTGTATCCATTTTCTGTATGCCTACTGCTAACCTTCTGGGGCCAGTAAACCTTTCACCAATGATTCAAAACGAAGAATTTCCAATTCCAACGGGACTATAAACCTCATCTGCGTGCTTAAGGCTGGGAAATCTTTTTCCTAAAATATTTGCACCTCACATTGAAATTCTTCCATTCCTTATACTTTATTTTTCCTCCTTTATTAATTCATTTTGTAAATATTTATTGTCTACCATGTGCCAGGTACAATTCTAGGCACTTCATCCCATCTCATCCTCCACCTTCCTTCATCCATTCATTCATTCCTTGAAGTCACTTATTATTAACTGTGTATAAGGCATGGATTTTCATTTGTTCTACATTTTTATTGAACTATCTCTGGGATAATTAGGGAAGAAAGTGAGAAATTTAGCAGCAGTTTTCCCAACCAGCTCCAAGTACCTGCCCCATGGAGATGGCAGTGGGGGGAGCGGGGTGGTTAGGTCCAAATGCACACAGTAGTGAAAGGAGTTGAGTTTCAGCCATGCCTTTTACTGACTGTATGATGTGGGGAAACCACTTACCATCTCAGTAGTCTTGGTTTTATCCTCTGCAAAATGAGGATTACACCACTTACTGCATAGGGCTGTGGAGGATCATATGGGAATTCAAGCAAAAGTGTCTATTCTGGCAAAGGGCTCACTGTGGCCAAAGTTCTCAGCACATGAGATGATGATGTCAGTCCCCAAGCAGCTTTCTTCCTGCCAACACCACCAAGCAGGCGGCTCAGAGGCATCTTGACAACATCGGGCAGCACATGATCTCCCCTAGTCACCTCAGAGAGGCTGTGAGGCAGGGTTATGTTAGGGCAAAAGACAGTCCAGTCACAGCCTTTGTCTTTATCAGCCTGAGCAGCAACACAGTCTTGGAGCACAAGGCAGTGACATTCCAATTCCCTGACTGAGCACTCAAGGAAGGGGGTTCTTGGAAAGAGATGAGTGTGGGAGGGGGCTGACTGGCAGCTCTGCAGCCTTTTCTGCTCCCCTTGCATTTCCCTTTCGGTAGTTGCCTGTTTCCCAGACCTCTTCAGGAGAAGAGCTGAGCTGCTTTTGTTTTTGTGATTCTGAGGAACAGTTGGGGCACTGAGGGGCAGGTAGGGACAGGAGGAGTGTATTTGGTCCCCTGCCCCTCCCTGGGAGATGCACTTTTTTCCTCACAGGAAACCCTATGCCTTCCACATGCATGGAGGTGGGCCAACTCCCCGATGTCTAGGACTCAGAATGGAATTTTCAGGAAAGCAAGGCATTCCTGCCCTTTGAAGCTCCCATCCTGTTTTCCATCTGTGTGCACCGCAGTGTGGGTGCTCAGTATGTGTGCCTTATGAATGGAAGTGTCCTCATCTGGGAAAAGTCACAAGAAAGAAGTCACTTCACCTACTGGCAGACACAATTGCAGCTTCCTTTTGGGCTAGTCTGGGATTGAAAATGTGTTCATTCAGTTATAAACTCACCCAGTAAACACCATATTTAACAAACCATGAGCAGTGCACTCTGTCCTTGCCCTCAGTGAACTAACAAGACAACTATCTCCTAGAAGGGGTTGTCACTTTGTACTTCTGTAATGGAAACCTGCAATCAATGGAAACTTCCAATGATGAGAACATCTTTCTCTTCCTCATGCCTGGGCCACTCATCCCATAGAGCTTGAAGCTCTCACATAGGTCTGTGGGACAGGGGATGCGGGAACCTGACCTTGAGCTTTGAGCTTTTTATCCCTCAAAAATGGGGCACAAGATCTCAAATCTGCTGGTCTCTCTGTGATCACAGTACAACTTTCTTGAGTCTCAGTTTCCCCATCTGCAAAAGGGAAATAGTAACGCTAGTTTCACAGGTTTCAGGTAAGGATGGAACCAGGAGGGTGCCTTGTAAAATGCTCTACACATGTGGGTTATTAGCACTACGGCCAAAAAACCCCCACTTCAAACCAGGGACCATTTGTAGAAACTGCCCTCTATTGATTGGATGACCTTGAGCAAATTATAATACATGAACTCGCTGTGGCTCAGTTTCCTCTTTTGTAAATGGGAGGCCACCTTGTCTGTTCGAATGCAAGATTGAAAATAACGCCGTGGCATGCCCAGCACCGTGTCGGGTACATAAATGGCGCTCAGGCGGTGGTTCTCTCCCCCGCACCATTCCTTGACCTCATTTCCCCACGGAGGTCTGAGTGACAAGCATTTTCCAAGTCTGCTTGACGCCCCCGCCGCCCCATCGACTCCTGCCCTGCCCCCTGCCACATCCGCAGCTCGAAGAAATGCAGACTTGGAGAAACTTGCAAAGAAGGGAACCAGCCCCCGAGCCCGCGCACGCGCGCCTGGGCCGCCGCCAG
The DNA here is from genome assembly GCF_011762595.2 of Tursiops truncatus. Taxonomy (NCBI): domain Eukaryota; kingdom Metazoa; phylum Chordata; class Mammalia; order Artiodactyla; family Delphinidae; genus Tursiops; species Tursiops truncatus. The sequence continues at coordinate 87,767,566 of NC_047039.1, read as the reverse complement.
GATCAGCGCCTGCTAGTTACCTTTCACCTAGTTCGGCCGGCGAGCTGCGCGGGGTAACTCGAGGGCAGACGCGGAGCCCAGTGCGCCTGCGCGCAGCTCGCTCCCAGCCGCCGCTGGGCGGCCAGAATGTCTATTTTTTGGTGGTTTCGGTTCCCCTCTGAAATGAAGGGTGTGGGCTTTGTGGATGTGCCCTAATTTCGAGGTCTGTCGGGGCTGGGCACAATCTCAGGCCGGCGGTGCGACCGAGGCCCCCTGAGCCGTCACCCCCGGGCATCCCTTTGCCTCGGACACCGCATAACTTCTCATCCCTTCTATCTGTTGTCTTCACGTTCCGCCTTCTTCCACAGCTGGCGGCGATTCAGCTCTGGCCTCTAGGCACATCGTTTTCCACAAAACGCGGTTAGGAAAGGAGCCCCGGGCTTTGAATGGAGCACACGCCCGCGGAAAAGCCACGTGGGCACAAAGTTAAAGTTCCCATTTCTGCCAGGGAGGGGCACGGACCTAACGACAGGTTTGAAGTGAAAAGGAGCACATTCTCGGGGTTTTTTTGTTTGTTTTTTCTTCGCTTTTCAAATGGCTACGTTGAAGATAGCCGAGGCTGCCGCGCGCCTCGGGGTTACTGCCGGGCACCGGGCGGGGCGTGAGCAGCGCTGGGGGAGGGAAAGACTTCCTCGCCTTCAGACGCAGCAGTCGCAGAAACGCTTTCAATCATCTGGCGAGGTTTTCAGTTCCCAGTCACACAATCCCAACGACGGTTTTCAGGAGTTCTTGTTATCTCTTCTGCTTTAGGGTCCTTCCCTCTCCTGACATGCCACCGATTTAGGGGCAGGGAACACGATCTAATATACGGAATAAGAACCAGATGCGTGCAAAAAACATCCCTCTTCTTCCTGTGGCCTGTTCCCGTCTTCCTTCCTCTGGTTCCTGCAGTACAGCCACAAACCCAACCATCGACCAGAGTGATTTAGGATAAGCCCGGTTCCCTCTCCAGGATGGGTATCTTCACGTGTAAGATGTAGGAGTTAGTACGGATGATCCCCCAGGCCCTTCAACATTAAAGTTTAGGTAACGAAGCCTAAGATTTTCAATTTCATAATGTTATGTCTTCTCCATTTCAGACAGGGCTAGCAGGCAATGCTGTTAAAGAGAATTACCATCAGAGTTACAACGTTGTTCCGTGACTGGACATTTCGAGGTTTTCTAGGTTTCCTTGAAAGGTTGTGTAACTGTCTCAACACATTACATTTAAGGTTAAGTATATTAGATCATTTTCCCAATGTACTAATAGACATGAGGGCACCTACCCCAAATTATATTTCTTTGACTCTGCCATTGCCTCCAGCATGGTGTATAATGCAGCCAGTTTATTCTCTTAATGAGTAAAAGAAAATTCGTGACTTGCAGGGATAGGGGTCTTATGCTTTCATTTTAATATGAATAGATTTTTAAATAAAACTCATGAGCAGATAAATATATCACGTGAGGAAAAAATGTGAAGGCTGAACATAGAGAAACCATTTAGAACAATGTTAATCTGATAAATCCTAAATGAGTCTATACATTTTAACAGAGAGCATAAAGTCCAGCACTTAGTTAAAACATTTACTGACATACTTTATGTGGAGGATGGAAATAAAGTAGCAATAAATACAGAGCTTTTTTACATTTCTACCATATGTAATCCCTATGAAAATGCTGTGAGTTGAGTACAAAATAATGGTTTCCATTTTGCAAAGGAAGAAATGGGGGCTAAGAGAGGTGGAACATCTGGCCCAAGGTCACACAACTAGCATGTGATAAAACGAAATCTAGGGTTTCTAAGACCAGGCCTTCTGTTTGAGGAGAGTGCCTTCCAATAATGGGTTGGGGTGTGTGTGTGTGTGTGTGTGTGTGTGTGTGTGTGTGTGTGTGTGTACTCAGGCGATCATGGAGGTGGGAGCATGCAGAAGTGGAGAGAACAGATTTGTCTGGAGGTGGGCAGAGGATGGGCATTTATAATTATAATAATTATTATTATAGATGATATTTATTGAACTTTACAATGTTCCAGGTACTGCATTAGCACCTTCATGCATGAATTCATTTAATTCTTTTAACATCCTTATAAGGTAAATAATATTATTTTTTTCAAATTGATAAGATTTTATTCTGAAGACAAAATATAAAATAAGCTTCCATATAATGGTAATATTCATGTGTCCTTGTATTGGATTTTTTTTTATACAGCAGGTTCTTATTAGTTATCTATTTTATACATATTAGTGTATATATGTGAATCTCAATCTCGCAATTCATCCCACACCCCCCCCAACTTTCCCCCCTTGGTGTCCATACATTTGTTCTCTACATCTGCGTCTCTATTTCTGCCTTGCAAACCAGTTCATCTGTACGATTTTTCTAGATTCCACATATATGCATTAATATACGATATTTGTTTTTTTCTTTCTGACTTACTTCACTCTATATGACAGTCTCTAGGTCCATCCACATCTCTACAAATGACCCAATTTTGTTCCTTTTATGGCTGAGTAATATTCCATTGTATATATGTACCACATCTTCTTTATCCATTTGTCTGTCCATGGGCATTTATGTTGCTTCCATGACCTGGCTATTGTAAATAGTGCTGCAATGAACATTGGGGTGCATGTGTCTTTTTGAATTATGGTTTTCTCTGGATATATGCCTGGTAGTGGGATTGCTGGATCATATGCTAATTCTATTTTTAGTTTTTTAAGGAACCTCCATACTGTTCTCCAAAGTGGCTGTGTCAATTTACATTCCCACCAACAGTGCAAGAGGTTCCCTTTTCTCCACACCCTCTCCAGCACTTGTTGTTTGTAGATTTTCTGATGATGCCCATTCTGACTGGTGTGAGGTGATACCTCATTGTAGTTTTGATTTGCATTTCTCCAATAATTAGTGATGTTGAGCAGCTTTTCATGTGCCTCTTGACTATCTGTATGTCTTCTTGGAGGAATGTCTGTTTAGGTCTTCTGCCCATTTTTTGATAGGCTTGTTTGTTTTTTTAATATTGAGCTGCATGAGCTGTTTATATATTTTGGAGATTAATCCTTTGTCCTTTGATTCATTTGCAAATATTTTCTCCCATTCTGAGGGTTGTCTTTTCATTTTGTTTATAGTTTCCTTTGCTGTGCAAAAGCTTGCAAGTTTAATTAGGTCCCATTTGTTTATTTTTGTTTTTATTTCCATTACTCTAGGAGGTGGATGAAAAAAGATCTTGCTGTGGTTTATGTCAGAGTGTTCTTCCTATGTTTTACTCTAAGAGTTTTATACTGCCCAGTCTTACATTTAGGTCTTTAATCCACTTTGAGTTTATTTTTGTGTATGGTGGTAGGGACTGTTCTAATTTCATTCTTTTACACATAGCTGTCCAGTTTTCCCAGTACCGCTTATTGAAGAGACTGTCTTTTCTCCATTGTATATCCTTGCCTCCTTTGTCATAGATTAGTAGACCATAGGTGTGTGGGTTTATCTCTGGGCTTTCTATTCTGTTACATTGATCTATATTTCTGTTTCTGTGCCAGTATCATATTGTCTTGATTACTGTAGCTTTGTAGTATGATCTGAAGTCAGGGAGTCTGATTCCTCCAGCTCCATTTTTTTCCTTCAAGACTGCTTTGGCTATTCGGGGTCTTTTGTGTCTCCATACAAATTTTAAGATTTCTTGTTCTAGTACTGTAAAAAATGCCATTGGTAATTTGATAGGGATTGCATTGAATCTGTAGATTGCTTTGGTTAGAATAGTCATTTTCACAATATTGATTCTTCCAATCCAAGAACATGGTGTATCTCTCCATCTGTTTGTGTCATCTTTGATTTCTTTCATCAGTGTCTGATAGTTTTCTGAGTACAGGTCTTTTACCTCCTTAGGTACGTTTATTCCAAGGTATTTTATTCTTTTGTTACAATGGTGAATGGGATTGTTTCCTTAATTTCTTTTTCTGATCTTTCATTGTTAGTGTTTAGGAATGCAACAGATTTCTGTACATTAATTTTGTATCCTGCAGCTTTACCAAATTCATTGATTAGCTCTAGTAGTTTTCTGGTGGCATCGTTAGGATTCTCTATGTATAGTATCATGTCATCTGCAAACAGGGACCGTTTTACTTCTTCTTTTCCAGTTTGTATTCCTTTTATCTCTTTTTCTTCTCTGATTGCCGTGGCTAGGACTTCCAAAACTCTGTTGAATTATTGTGGCGAGAGTGGACATCTTTGTCTTGTTCCTGATCATAGAGGAAATGTTTTCAGTTTTTCACCATTGAGAATGATGTTTGCTGTGGGTTTGTCATATATGGCCTTTATTATGTTGAGGTAGTTTCCCTCTGAACCCACTTTCTAAAGAGTTTTTATCATAAATGGGTGTTGAATTTTGTCAGAAGCTTTTTCTGCATCTATTGAGATGATCATATGGTTTTTATCCTTCAATTTGTTAATATGGTGTATCACCTTGATTGATTTGCGTTTATTGAAGAATCCTTGCATTCCTGGGATAGATCCCACTTGAAAGTGGTGATCCTTTTAATGTGTTGTTGGATTCTGTTTGCTAGTATTTTGTTGAGGATTTCTGCATCTATATTCATCAGTGATATTGGTCTGTAATTTTCTTTTTTGGTAGTATATCTGTCTGCTTTTGGTATCAGGGTGATAGTGGCCTCATAGAATGAGTTTGAGAGTGTTCCTTCCTCTGCAATTTTTTGGCAAAGTTTGAGAAGGATGGGTGTTAGCTCTTGTCTAAATGTTTGGTAGAATTCACCTGTGAAGCCATCTGGTCCTGGACTTTTGTTTGTTGGAAGATTTTTAACCACAGTTTCAATTTCATTACTTGTGATTGGTCTGTTCATATTTTCTATTTCTTCCTGGTTCAGTCTTGGAAGATTATACCTTTCTAAGAATTTGTCCATTTCTTCCAGGTTGTCCATTTTATTGGCATAGAGCTGTTTGTAGTAGTCTCTTATGATGCTTTTTATTTCTGCGGTGTCCGTTGTAACTTCTCCTTTTTCATATCTAATTTTACTGATTTGAGTCCTCTCCCTCTTTTTCTTGATGAGGTTTATCAATTTTGTTTAAAGAACCAGCTTCTAGTTTTATTGATCTTTGCTATTGTTTTCTTTGTTTCTATTTCATTTATTTCTGCTCTGATCTTTATGATTTCATTCCTTCTACTAACTTTGGGTTTTGTTTTTTCTTTCTCTAGTTCCTTTAGGTTTAAGATTAGATTGTTTATGTGAGATTTTTCTTGTTTCTTTGGTAGGATTGTATTGCTATAAGCTTCCCTCTTAGAACTGCTTTTGCTGCATCCCATAAATTTTGGATCGTCGTGTTTTCATTGTCATTTGTCTCTAGGTATTTTTTTATTTCCTCTTTGATTTCTTCAGTGATCTCTTGGTTATTTAGTAACGTATTGTTTAGCCTCCATGTGTTTGTGTTTTTTACGTTTTTTTCCATGTAATTGATTTCTAATCTCATAACGTTGTGATCGGAAAAGACGTTTGATATGATTTCAGTTTTCTTAGATTTACTGAGGCTTGATTAGTGACCGAAGATGTGATCTATCCTGGAGAATGTTCCATGTGCACTTGAGAAGAAAGTGTAATCTGCTGTTTTTAGATGGAATGTCCTATAAATATCAATTAAATCTATGTGGTCTATTGTGTCATTTAAAGCTCGTGTTTCCTTATTAATTTTCTGTCTGGATAATCTGTCTGTTGGTGTGAGGTGTTATTATTATTATATAATAATAACACTAGTATTGTGTTACTGTTGATTTTCTCTTTTATGGCTGTTAGCAGTTGCCTTATGTATTGAGGTGCTCCTATGTTGGTGCATATATATTTATAATTGTTCTATCTTCTTCTTGGATTGATCCCTTGATCATTTTTTAGTGTCCTTCCTTATCTCTTGTAACATTCTTTATTTTAAAGTCTATTTTATCTGATATCAGTATTGCTACTCCAACTTTCTTCTGATTTCCATTTGCATCAAATATCTTTTCCCTCCCCTCACTTTCAGTCTGTATGTGTCCCTAGGCCTGAGTGGGTCTCTTGTAGATCCCATATATATGGGTCTTGTTTTTGTATCCATTCAGCAAGCCTGTGTCTTTTTTTTTTTTTTTTTTTTTTGCGGTATGCGGGCCTCTCACTGTTGTGGCCTCTCCCATTGCGGAGCACAGGCTCCGGACGCGCAGGCCCAGTGGCCATGGCTCACGGGCCCAGCTGCTCCGTGGCATGTGGGATCCTCCCGGACCGGGGCACGAACCGGTATCCCCTGCATCGGCAGGCGGACTTTCAACCACTGCGCCACCAGGGAAGCCCAAGCCTGTGTCTTTTGATTGGAGCATTTAATCCATTCACGTTTAAGGTAGTTATCAATATGTATGTTCCTATGACCATTTTCTTAATTGTTTTGGCTTTGTTTTTGTAGGTCCTTTTCTTCTCTTGTGTTTCCCACTTAGAGAAGTTCCTTTAGCATTTGTTGTAGAGCTGGTTTGGTGGTGCTGAATTCTCTTAGCTTTTGCTTGTCTGTAAAGCTCTTGATTTCTCCACTGAATCTGAATGAGATCCTTGCTGGGTAGAGTAATCTTGGTTGTATGTTCTTCCCTTTCATCAGTTTAAGTATATCATGCCCTCCCTTCTGGCTTGTAGAGTTTCTGCTGAGAAATCAGCTGTTAACCTTATGGGAGTTCCCTTGTATGTTATTTGTCATTTTTCCCTTGTTGCTTTCAATAATCTTTCTTTGTCTTTAATTTTTGTCAAGTTGATTACTGTGTGTCTCAGCGTGTTTCTCCTTGGGTTTATCCTGCCTGGGACTCTCTGCGCTTCCTGGACTTGGGTGGCTATTTCCTTTCCCATGTGAGGGAAGTTTTTGACTATAATCTCTTCAAATATTTTCTCGGGTCCTTTCTCTCTTCCTTCTCCTTCTGGGACCCCTATAATGCGAACGTTGTTGCGTTTAATGTTGTCCCAGAGGTCTCTTAGGCTGTCTTCATTTCTTTTCATTCTTTTTTCTTTATTCTGTTCTGTGGCAGTGAATTCCACCATTCTGTCTTCCAGGTCACTTATCCATTCTTCTGCCTCAGTTATTCTGCTATTGTTTCCTTCTAGTGTATTTTTCATTTCAATTATTGTATTGTTCATCTCTGTTTCTTTAATTCTTCTAGGGCTTTGGTAAACATTTCTTGCATCTTCTTGATCTTTGCCTACATTCTTTTCCCAAGGTCCTGGATCATCTTCACTATCAGTATTCTGAATTGTTTTTTTTTTTTTTTTTTTTTTTTTTTTTTGCGGTATGCGGGCCTCTCACAGCTGTGGCCTCTCCCGCCATGGAGCACAGGCTCTGGATGCACAGGCCCAGCGGCCATGGCCCATGGGCCCAGCTGCTCTGTGGCATGTGTGATCCTCCCGGACCGGGGCACGAACCCACGTCCCCTGCATCGGCAGGCGGACTCTCAACCACTGTGCCACAAGGGAAGCCCTCTGAATTCTTTTTCTGGAAGGTTGTCTATCTCCACTTCATTTAGTTGTTTGTCTTGGGTTTTATCTTGTTGCTTCATTTGGTACATAGTCCTCTGCCTTTTCATTTTGTCTATCTTTCTGTGAATGTGTTTTTTGTTCCACAGGCTGCAGAATTGTTGTTCTTCTTACTTCTGCTGTCTGCCCTCTGTTGGATGAGGCTATCTAAGAGGCTTGTGTAAGCTTCCTGTTGGGAGGGACTGGTGGTGGGTAGAGCTGGGTGTTCCTCTGGTGGGCAGAGCTCAGTAAAACTTTTATCTGCTTGTCTGCCGATGGATGGGGTTGGGTTCCCACTCTTTTGCTTGTTTGGCCTGAGGTGACTGAGCATTGGAGTCTACCCGGCTCTTTGGTGGGGCTAATGGCGGACTCTGGGAGGGCTCACGCCAAGGAGTACTTCCCAGAACTTCTGCTGCCTGTGTCCCTGTCCTCATGGTGAGCCACAGCCACCCTACCTCTGCAGAAGACCCTCCAACACTAGCAGGTAGATCTGGTTCAGTCTCCTATTGGGTCACTGCTCCTTCCTCTGGGTTCTGATGTGCACACTACTTTGTGTGTGCCCTTCAAGAGTGGAGTCTCTGTTTCCCCCAGTCCTGTCAAAGTCCTGCAATCAAATCCCCCTAGCCTTCAAAGTCTGATTCTCTGGGGATTCCTCCTCCTGTTGCCAGAACCCCAGATTGGGAAGACTGATGTGGGGCTCAGAACCTTCACTCCAGTGGGTGGACTTCTGTGGTATAATTTTTCTCCAGTTTATGAGTCACCCACCCAGTGTTTATGGGATTTGATTTTATTGTGATTGTGCACCTCCTACTGTCTCACTGCAGCTTCTCTTTTGTCTTTGGATGTGGGGTATCTTTTTTGGTGAGTTCCAGTGTCTTCCTGTTGATGATTGTTCAGCAGTTAGTTGTGATTCCGGTGGTCTCACAAGAGGGAGTCTCTTTCACCAGGGTAAAATTTCTTCTGGACTCTGCTGTGTACCTTCCACTCTCTCCTCTTCAGAAATAGGACCTAAATAGTATTATTGGCTCTTTTTGAGCAGCCAAGGAAACTGGGGCCTAGAAAAGAGAGGTGAGTTGTCCAAGTTCTCACAGGAAGCAGTAAAGCAAGGATTCACCTGGGACTGATTCCAGAGCTCAAGGAGGACCTTTCTTCTAGGGGTTTCCCTTGGCTGAAAACTCAGGATGAATTAGCAATGAATGTGAACTCAAAGGGACCTCAGGTTGTGTGACTAGAAATACAGGGTAAAGGATGAAGTGAAGTGTCCTGCTCTCCTATATGATGGTCAGAGGCCACCTGGGAGGCTGAGCTTAGATCTGGGCATCATCTATGAAGACATGGACACTTACCATAAGATGACAGCCAGGAGCTGGGGGTTATCCAAGAAGAAGGGCCCATGGAGGAGCTCTATTTGTCTCCTCTGACCTCTGCCACCGCCTTGGGACACTTTACATTCCCAAGGCCAAGCACAGTATATGAGGCGATGTGCTGTAGTGATAACAGCAAGGGATTCTGAGCCAGATCCACAGAGTTTTGACTCTGCTCATCCCTTCCCAGCTAGATCATGTTTGGTATATTTCTTAACTTCTCTGAACCTCAGTTTTCCCATTTATAAAGTGAGGAGAATCAGACCTACCTTGCAGCATTGCTGTGAGAATTTATTGAGATAATGTATGTTTAGTAACCATCCTCTCCCTGTTTCCCACCCCCATGCAAACACCGAGCAAGGATGATTTTAATCTTTGGCCAAATAGTTTAATGAAGTCCTTAAAAAGGATCATTTCATATCTTCAGCAAGGTATTTATGAGGCTGAAGTGGTGGTCTTTAAGGGTTTAGCCAGTTTTTTTTTTTTTTTTTTAAGTAGTGGACTGGAAAGAACTTAATGGATTTGTCTGTGTAATGGAACAAGAAGAATTTGGAGTCTCAGGCAATCTGAGGCAAGGATTGAGGAGGAGAGATAGTATGGAAAGGGAAGAGAGAGGAGGATTTAGGATCCTGGAAGAAGGCTGAATCCTAAAATGTGGATGTGGTCAAAGACGTTATAAAGAATAGGGATGACTGATACTGAATTTAAAAGTGATTGGGTGTTGTAACATAACCCTCCCTTTTCCCAAAAGTTCAGCAAAGTTTGCTACATATAGGAACACCTTGGTAAACTTTGTGTGGATATTAATTTGAGTTAAACATTTGGGGACACAATGTATAGAACAAAAGAGTCCTCAAACAGAATAATTCTGAAGAAGCTGGTATTTAGAGCCTGAGCTAATGAAGAAATATAAGGTACCCTTGGGAATTCAAGGAACTATCAAAGTCTGTCTAGCTGTAATTGGCTTTACTTTGCACTGTCAAACTGAGGCAAGGCTGCTCCCTCTCCTCTGCGTGTAAGCACAATTCTAATCTCATTGACCACTGGTGATAGAAGAGATTCCCTCAGACCAGGAAGTTAACAGACAAGAAAGTGGAGAAGTAGCTTCAAGTTTGGAGGCTTTCTGCCCACGGATGAAGGAGCATGTATTGGTATGGTTAAGGAAGACCCCCTATCCCCAGGCTGTTTGTTCCCCATGTTGGAAATTCTCTCAAGGAGATGGTAATTTGCAATAAGTGAGTGGTCTCCAAACACTGCTGAAATGTCCCAAAGGCAGTAGAAGTAAGAGAGCCTTTTGAGGGATGGGATGCTTAGGATGGGTGGAGGGCAGCGCAGGGCCTCTAGGGGAACATGTGAGAGGGTGCTGTAGGAGGTGTGAGCTGCAGAGGAACCGGGGGACACCAAGGACACAGGGTCCTCCAAAGTCCAGGAAAGCTGTAGCTTAGCTGCTGGTAGGACTGCACTACTCTGTCCCACTCCTAGCACCCGCCCTCATTGCAGGTCCCCCAAAGCAACCTCAAGTGGGCTCTTAAGGCCTTTGAGAATTGTCGAGGGCCATGGAATGGACTTGGAGGGAAAAACATTATTGAGACCTAGGGAATGCCTACCCCTGCCACCCCGCCCCACACAAAGCCCTGGTGGCAACTGTAGCCGTAGACTGACACTTATTGGAGAGGTCAGAGAAGGGTAGTATGGTAAGACAGATCCGGGTGTGGATACTGCTATTAATTACTTTCTCTAAACCTCAGTTTTCTCAAGTATAAAATGAAGATAATGACACTTAACTCACAGGGTTATTTGTAAGATAAAATGAGACATTGCAGGTGAGCATGTTTTGAAATAAATACACTACAGAAATGTTATTTCTATTGCTGAGAAACCATTTGGGGGGCATTGTTTATGATCAGTCATCCCAATTTCCAGCTATATTTTGGTAGTGAATATCTAACGTCACCCCAAAAGAGAAATCAGTAGCATCAGCTGGTTCACTATCTCATATATATTCCATAATTTGTTACACTGAATCTTTCCACTGTGCTACAAGCCAAAAAGAGAGATGAGGTGAGTCAGCTGGCCACTGGGGAAAGTGCTTTCTCATCTATTAAAGTATGTTCCTCATCCATCAAAAGGCTTACCTGCGATTGGATGCTTTTTACATTTGCTCCCCCTTTTCTTCCTCTGACAAGTCTCTCTGTCCTTCATTCAAATTGTAAATAATTTCCCAGATACAGACTACCATCTCTTGAGTCCTTCTCCACCCACCCCATCAACTCTTCTTTTAGCAGTGATGCATTTTTTTCCCTCTCACATTCTGGCACCCCCAGCTCGCAAATAGAGATATTTAATAGCCATTCCTGCTCTATAACAAGAAATCAATATACTAAAGGAAAATATAGATTTCTGGGGTGGAACAAAAAGGTTCTAGGAAGCAGAACATCTGTCACCTTCATAAGCTGTGCCAAAGCTTCTCATAATGAGACAATCAAAGTTCGTTGGCATTTTCCCTTGACTTCTTTCGCTTCGTGAACATTTAAGGTAAAGAGCTGTGATGATTTGTTTTATATTCATTTGCTAGATTCAGAATTACCAAATACATTTGTGGGAAATACGGGAATTTAACAATACGCAACTTGGAATCATCAGTCATGAATGCAGCATCATCAGAAGGCAAATTAATTGTACTCAGTGTGTAAAGACTGTGGGCCTGAGGAAGAGAGAGTATCCTTTTTTAAAATTAAAGTCGATATGAAGTCTATAAACTGATAAACACTCAAAACAGTTAAGGTAGTTAATTTTATTCCTCGCTTTAGTACCACTCGAACCTGCTATTGCTTTAACTTCCACCTCATTCAAATCTTCCATCCATAAACAGACCTAATAATAGCTCTAGTTATTGAATATTTGTTTTCTTCATGAGTATTGGGCTTATTTACTTACTGTATCTCATTTAATCCTCATACCATTATGCACATAAAGTATTATTTTTCTCAATCTTGAAAATGAGGAAGTGGAAGCAAGGGGATGTTTAGTAATTTGCCCAATGACACCATTCTTATGAGTAGCAGGGATGGCAAGCGGACTTGGTTTGTCTGGCTCCAGAGTCCTTGCTCTGTAGCACTATTTAGAATTCCTTCCCTTGTTGCTGACACAAGATCTTCAATTTCCCCCTCCATATCTGGGTCTGTACTCCTCATTCCAATAAACTACTTTTGTAATACTGCTTTCCTCTTGAACAAACCCAATCGTTATAATAATAACAATATTAGTTACATTAAAAGGTCTACTATATGCCTATCATGGGGCCAAACTCTCACACAGTTAAAATCAGGTCTGGTGAACCCCCTCACTCCCATTCCTTCTTCATTAGAATTATATGTAAGAAAATCAGGAAACAAAAATGAAAAAAAAAAATGGACCGAGAAAGTCCTGGAGTCCCTGAGCTGCAAAATTAAAATAAAAACCACTTTCTGTGTTCTTCACAGAGTCATTGTGAGGATTAAATTAGATAATGCATATAACAGTGCTTTGGAAACTGGCCAGATCTCTACAAAGTATTCTTGTAAGCCATGTAAATGTCTAGCTGTATTACCTTGGCAAGTCAGCAGCTCTAAACCTCCATTTCATCACCTCCAACGGGAATCGAAGTTCCTACCACTCAGGGGTGTTATGAGGATTAAGAGCTGCCTAGTGCACAATACAGGGTAGTTGAATCTGTATTTCACTGAGACTCTTTTAAAGTGTGTTTTCAAGGCCACATTCCCCTTTGCTGGCAGTCTCTTCCACTCACATCCCTGAGTCAAGTCTGAGCCCTCAGTTCTCTGGCCTGCCTCTGCATTCACTTCCATAACAGGCTTGCCACGCATAGGAGCTCAGCCACCACTCTACCGAGAATACTCTCCCCTCTAGTTCCTGTCTTGTGCTCCAAGTCTCCCCAGTTCCTGACCTTTCTCTTCTCTGAGATCTTCTAGTGCAATGCTGGGGAGCATGTTAAAATGCAGATTCTGATTCAGTAGGGCTGGAGTGGGGCCTGAATGTGTATTTCTGACAGGCTCCCAGGTGATGTTGATGCTGCTAGCCCAAGGACCAAGCTTTGAAAAGCGAGAATCTACCTTATGAGCTACCCCAGAAACCACCTGACCAGCACGGCTCTGATCCTGCAGCCTTCGCAGCAGCTTCCTGAGTCTTTTCAGCTCGGCCTTAGGCCCCCAGCCCTGGCCCTCTCTGATGGAGGCTCTCCTATGTCCATTCTACCCCTTTCTCCCTGTGACAGAGCCTCCCCTCCCTGCCTTTAGTGGGTATCTGGCCCTGTGGAATGAAGACATGTCCTAGTCCCCCTTCCAGCTGCGTATGGCCATGAGACTACATTCTGGAGGTGAGCAGAAGAGGTTTGTGTTACTTTCAGGAAGATTCCTTAAAGGGAGGGCATATACCCTTTTTCTCCCTTTCCTCCTTGTTGGTTGCAGTGTAGTCATGGTGGCTAAAGCTCAACAGTCACCTCAGGCCACGAGGCAGGTGTGACATGCTGAGCGTGGCAGAGCAACAGCAGAGAACCAGCCTGAGTTCCTGGTGCCATGGAGAGCTATACCCGCTCTGCGCTGGCTGCCCCCAGACTTCTTCCACATGAGTGGGAAATGCAAGGCGTGCTTGTTTAAGCCACTGATAATTGGCTTCTTCATTTCTCACAGTTTAACCTGAACTATTTGGTCTTGCTCACCGCTAAACTCCCCTCCTTGCTTGTGTCGAGGGGCGGCAGCTGGTGTGTTCCACCTCAACCTCTGAGAAGTATGGTGGTTTCAGCCCCACTGCAGGCTCTACATGGGTCACGTCTCCGGAGGTCTTCTCCATTTCTGTTTTCCACTAAACTCGTTTCCCCTCCCGAACCCTGTGTCACTGGTCCTCTAAGAACCATGTGGTGTCCTTCTTTGAAATACAGACTGCTGGGCCCACGCCTGGAGTTTCTGGTGCTAGGCCTGGGAGGGGGCCCCCAGGAATCTGCATTTTAACATATACCTTCAGGGATTTTGGTGCAGGGCATTTGTGGACCACATATTGAGAAACACTGCCCAAGTTTCGTTTTACTTTGCTAATTGATAAAACTATGAAATATTTCAATCCCATACAGAAAAACAAAATGAATAATATAACAAATACTTACAACGGAGCTTTGTCAAATTTTATTTATTTTAACTGTTGTAAAGTATTTCACACTTTTATAAACCAAAATTTATTCTTCTGTTGATGGACATTTAGGTTTTTTCCAAATTTTTGGCTGTTACAAATAATTCTGGAATGAACCTTCTTGAATATAGCTCCTTGTGCACACTTGGGGGAATTTAAAATACACTGTACATAAAGTTTACCACCTTCATCACAATTATAAAGGGGACTTTACATACCTGGTTCTACCTTGAAATCTTAAAACAACCCCAAGAGGCTGCCTGAAGGGGTAGTAACCTCCACGAAACCCTTCTAGCATCTTCCTCCAATTGTTCTTATCACCACTCGGCATGTTCCTTCTCTGCATCATACACTCAAGTGTCTCTGTAATTCACACTGAAAACAACTGGCATGGTGGATATTGCTAGTTCCTGTCTCATATCCATTCGTCCTTCTTTCGTTATTACCAGAACATCAGTTTTGTTTGGGATGGCAGCATGCCCAGTTTTTAAAAAAAAAAAACAAACACATTACTCTCTATCTCCCATGCAGCTGCGCTGGGGGCAGGGTTGGGGTTGTGGGGGGGACTCTGGCCAGTGAGGCTACTTGGGAATCTGCAGGGGAGTCTTCTGGGCAGCCACTGGAAAGTCTTGCTTTCTTGATACCTGTGCTGTGCCTTTTCTCTTCTTTCTCCTCCTCTTCCTCCTCCTTCTTTTTATCTGAAACAAGGGTGAGAGGCTGGAGGTAGGGCCCCTGCACAGACCCATGAAACCGAGGCCATGTGTGGATTCTGGTGAAGCAAACAGACGGGGAGCCTGAGTACTTGATGGCATTGTGGAGCCTGCATACAATCCCAAGCGCCCACAAGAGAAAGAGACCTGTATTTGATTAAGCCTTCACAGTCAGCTTTCTGTTCCATGCAGGCAAATACAATCCCTAACTGCTACTTAGAATTTCACTTCACTTACTCACGTTTGCCCAATCTTTCTTTCAGTCTATTGTGGACTGGAGATCTCCCTTCCATTAGAACAGATTCTTGGAGTGTGCTGGTCTGAATATAGGTGATGATAGGTGAATGGTTTTGGCTAATTAACTAAAATTTGATCTTCAAGATGGTAAATTCCAGGCCATTTGAGGCTATCCCCAAACCATTTAATTGAATAATCCTTACTTTTCTAATTTTTACTTTAATCTGACTCTTAGAAAATAGCTCTGGTAAAGAATGCAAATGATTTCTTACACCTGAAATACTGATTTAAACATTGTCTTCATAAACTTAGACTTCTGTGCATTTAAGTTTTAAATAGTAACATAAACCCTAACACTTAGAGTAAAGATCTAATATAATAATCTTATATAGATTATTTCCTTCAAAATTAGGATTCACTTCTAGGGTTGGAAATTCAAGTAATTTGGAGAGAGCTTTTGATAGTTCTGCTGAAATGTATCCAGGCAAACTGTGCCATTTGGAATAGTGTGCATTAGTGTCCACTGACCTTTCATTTGGATCCTATCTTCCCGATAAGTGCACACTTATTTTTCTGCTTGGCTTCAGTAATGCCGAGCTACCTCATAGGAGGGCTGTGCAGAAATACTAATGAATATGATTGTCATGCACTTTACAAATATAAAGAGCTACCACAATGCACAAAACAATGAGTGGCACCAAGTGTCTGACATATGCCGTTCGATGCAACTCTAGGAGAGGCACTGAAGTCTTGTAAAACAGTCATTTAGCTGTGTTCAGCGGACACCCAAAGCCAAAAATCTGCATTATGTTTTGGAAAACTTTAATTTTTCATTTTTAATTGTTACTCTTTAGTGGTGTTTGGTATCATCTTACCTCTGATTTAAACAATAATTCACTTGAGAATATCAGGTTCATACTTATAGTAAGTCATTTATACAGAATGAAATATACTTTTATATAATTCATTAATTATATAAACTATAAATGAATTAATTTAAACTATATTAATTTAAACTATAATTATACTATAATTATACTATAATTTATGACTATAAACTATAATTAATTTAAACTATAAATGAATTAATAGTTTAAAATTAGTAATAAATTACAGATGAGCTGTTATTCATGAAAATTTAAAAAACATTAAAATTCATCTCAAAAAACAGAAATTAGGGCCTGATCTCCCTCCAGATAAGGCATTCTTTGCTTTTCCAGTAACACAGTTCATTCATTAATCCGACAAATAGTTAGATGACTACCATCAGCCAGACATGGGGACAGGAACTAATGAGAACAGTGCTGGGAATTAAATGGCACAACATATATGAAAACATCTGGTACACTCTTGGTTGCTACTCAAGAGAACCAATAACAGAGGGGCCTCAGAGAATAGAGGAGGCAGACTAGACTGAGGAGAAGATGGAGATAACGCCATAGTCTGTTCTGATAAGGGCTTTGGAATGGAAGGTGAGAACCTGGGGATTGCTCCCTGTAACAGTGGTCAAGTCACTGCGGTGCCGGAGGAACAGAAGTGAGGCCAGGGAGGACTAGAACTGTAACGCTCAATGAGATAGAGGATTTGGAATAATGAATCAAAGGTGAACTTCCACCATGTTCGGTTTGCAAACATGATTGCCCAGTGACCACCTGCCCTGATCAAGAGCACTTTAAACTGACCCTGGTCGGGGAGGGGGAAAGGCCTAGATCAACCTGTTAAGCAAGTTACCATGGAGTAGACACAGTATTGAGAGAAGAAAAAAGGTGTAGGAGTTTCCCAATGAGTCACATGAGAAAATAATTGGGGAGGGAGTTGGAAACAATACAATTCTTACAGCTTCGGATATCCATATGCCAATAGGATGTGCATAGGTAATAAACAGCATGCAATTGACATGATAACAGAGGACAGTAAATACAGTCTCTTAAGGTGCTTTGAGCTGTGGTAGTATGGGAATCAACCCACTTGCTGCCAGTCCCTACTGACAGATAAAAGGACTTCTGTGATACTGAATGTGAATCATTTAGCACGGTGCCTAACACAGGGCAGTTATTATTTGGAATAGAAAAAAATAGCTATAAAACCCTTGTAAATTCCTGATCTTCCCTTCACCCCTACTCCCATCTCTGTAAATGCACCATAATCTATCTAGTTTTGCAAGCCTAGAAACCCAGCACCCTAAAACTTTTTGAAGCACACACCAAATCTTGTTGACTTTAACGCATAAATATGGCATCAGTGCATTTGTCTGTCTCTCCACTTTAGTACATCACCATCATTTCTGGGTCTGTTCCAATAGTTTCCCAGCGAGTCTCCCCAGTTCCACTCTTACTCCACTCCTATCTATTCTTTACCATGTGGTCAGCGCCTTCAATTTAAAACAAAATCCATTCATGTCTTCTCCTATGTAAAACTCATCCCCTGTTCCTCATCATTCAGGGTAAAGACAAAGACCACACTTTAACAGAGCCGGCAGTGCCCATGTGTTCTAGCCTCTACCTGCCTCTCCAGCCCCATCTCTCTGTCCTTGTCCACCAACTTCCTGCTCCTAAAATATGCCAGTCTCCTTCTTTCCTTAAGATCTTTGAAGACGTTACTTTGTTTGCATAAGACGCTTTCCTCTGTCATCTTTGCCCAGTCCACTCCTACTTATGCTTCAGATATAAGTTTACCTGTTGATTTTCTCTGAGAAAGCCTTCCCTGACCACCGGGTAAGGGAGTTCTCCTAGAACACATACTTGTAGCATCCTCTGCTTTTCCTCACCACAGTTTGTAACTAGTTTTTATAAAATTATTTCTTTAATGGCTCTTTCTCCCACTAGACTATGGACAACATAAGGGCAGGGGCTATGTCTGTTTTGCTCACTGTTATAACCCTAAGACCTAGCAAAATGCCAAGCAAATGGTAAAATACTATGTATTTGATAAATAAACAAAGCATCTATGATATACATCAGATTTAAATATTAGATTAAAAACTATGGTACAGGATGTTGATAGTGGGAGAGGCTGTGTGTTTGGGGGCCGGTAAATAAGGAGTATATAAGAACTCCCTGGGCTTCCCTTGTGGCGCAGTGCTTGAGGGTCCGCCTGCCAATGCAGGAGACATGGGTTCGTGCCCCGGTCCGGGAGGATCCCACATGCCACGGAGCGGCTGGGCCCGTGAGCCATGGCCACTGAGCCTGCACGTCTGGAGCCTGTGCTCCGCAACAGGAGAGGCCACAACAGTGAGAGGCCCGTGTACCGCAAAAAAAAAAAAAAAAAAAGGAAAAAAAAGAACTCCCTACCCTGAACTCAGTTTTGCTGTGAACATAAAACTGCTCTAAAAAATAGTCTATTAAAAATTTTAAGCTATTATGCAAAATTTCAACTGTATACAAAATTAGAGAGAATAGTGTAATGAATGGATCCCCATGGACCCACCACCTTAGATCTTAGTATCATTTGAATGTTCAGGGTGACCAGTGAAATAATTTCTTTTTAAATTGACTTCAGATTTTACAACTGACATAAGAAATAAAATCATTGACATTTATATATTCTGTGGAAATTATAAATGATAATTTTTTAAAAAGCATAATAAATATGTCTTCACATTTGGGAATTTTTAGTCCCTAAAGGGTCCTAGTGCACTGTCACAGCTATCTGATTTCATAGTGCACATAAGCATTGGCCACTTCACTGTCATTTGGACATCAGAATGCACTGGTCCTCTCAAGAGCATTTGAAATCAGCATGAAAACCCTAATTCATTCCAATGACCACTCACCCTCACACTTCAGCACTTTTAGACAAAAGCAAAGACAATTAGCCACTGTGAGTTACACACACACACACACACACACACACACACACACACACACACACACACACACACACACACACACACAGCTTTGAAAACAGAATGACTAAGATGTTTACCCAAAGAAATACATACAGTTTCTTGAATGTGCTGGGCTGCTTCCCACCCCTTAGGTCTTTTCACTTGCTGTATCTCTGATGCCCCTGGCTTGATCCAGTGGACTCCCACTCATCCTTCAGCTCTCAATTCATGACCCCTCCCCTGAGGAGCCATCGCTGATCTTCCTACTCTCCCCCTGACACAGATGGCCTTCTTAGTGTTCGAGTATTATCCTTTGCTAACCTCTGACCCTATACTTGATTTACATTTTCTGTCTTCCAGTTGTCTGTAAGCTATGTGAGAACAGAACCATTGAACTGTATAGGGAAGCATTATAATGTAGGAATTAAGCAACAACATATAAGCTTCAGAGTTTATGAAACCTGGCTTCAGATTATGATCCCAGCACCTGGGAAGCCTTATGCAACTGGCTGGGAAGCCTCAGGCAACTAAGCTGAGCCTTTGTGAGCCTATGTGAGCTTTTGTCACATTTTAAGTGACGATACTAATACCTACATCGCAGAGTTGTCATAGGGTTATAAGAGATTATGAACATAAAGCATTTAGAAGAATTAGTATCAAGGACATAGTTACTTCTCAATAAAAATATGTTGAAAGAAAGAAAAAGAAGGAAAGGAAAAAGAAAAGGAAAGAGGAAGGAAGAGGAGTGAAGGCCCACGCAAAAAACAAATGGATGAAAAATCCCCACATTTGTTAACCATTTTTAATCTTGACGATTGCTCTCCTCTATTTAGTTATGGCGAAATTAGAGGGACTTTTACATTTTGAAGCTGAAATTCTTCCAGTGCACTCTTCCTTTTATGAAGAAAAACATGCTTTTTAATTCTTTTTAAGCCATTACTCTGAGGGGGAATGCACGGATTTGCCTTTCCATCGGCTGATGTGATTTCCATCTTTCAACTGCTCGTTTGTATCATTGGGCTCATTCATTTTTGATGGGCTTCATAGCCTTTTTTAATCTGAAAATTATATTTACTGGGCATCTACTAGTACAGAGAATTACAGCTAACACAATATTGAAACAACATGGTCTTTTCAACTTTGCTTTCTTATCACCCAGGAGTTGGCAACACTAAGTGTGTGTGAGGTGAAGTGGTGGGTTAGATGACCCAATGTGTGTAGCTCATGTACTTGGGCATCTTGTTTCTGGAACAGGGGCTCTGAATAACAGGTACTTTTATCTTTCTCAGAAAAGCTCAACTTTGAGCTCCTACTATATGCCTGGCACTGCTGTAGACATGGCAGGGGACAACAAGGGAAGTAAGACTCAACTCCTGCCCTCAAGGAGCTGACTACAGAGTAGGGGAAATTAGACACGGAGATAAGAACAAGCTAAAGAAAATGTCACAGGAGAAACACAAGAAAGTGCTTGAGGTTTCAAAGGAGGGAAAGGGTATATCAGGTTGGAGATATTACAAAAGACTTTACTTGCTCATCCATTCATCCATTCAATGAAAGATATTTATTAGGTGCCTATTATAAGCCAGGCACTAAGGTAGCTATTAAGAATAAGAGATAAATGACCCAGTATTCCTAACCTCAAAGACTTAATAATAAAGTGGGAGGGACACATATGTAAACAAACGATAACATTCCTCCATTCGTTCATTTATTTAACATTTATTATCTGTTAAGTTCCAGGCTCAGGGATGAAATAAACATGGTCCTTCTGGTAAAAGGAACCCATAATATAGTTCAGGTGATAGGTGGATAAACAAAAAAATTCAATCCAGTGTGTTAGGTGCCAATGTTAATTGTGAAATCAGAAGGTGGAGGGTGAAGGGACAGTTAATTCTTTCTGGGGTTAGGGAAGTCTGAGGGGAACACAGTGGAGGGGATATTAGAGGATGAAGGACTTTGCCAGGTAGTTGTAAAGAGGAAGAAGGGTATTTGAGGCAGGCTGTACAACCCGGCTGGAATGAGAAGCAAGAGTCCAGATGTACTGGAGATGGAGGCTAGATTGTGGAGGGCTTTGAAGCCCTGCAGCTAGAAGAATGGAATGTCAAGGAACTTGTTAGGAGACCAGAAAGATAAAAGCATTCAATTGGGAAGAAACAGCATTCCTCCGGAAGAAGTTTCCTCTTCTTGGATTTTGATAGGTGCAAATAATGGAGAGAAGGAATTCCAAGAAGAGAAAACAGCTTGAGCCAAAAGCAGAAGGCTCACACGTACATACGACTGGAGAGAGTAGTGAAAGCCTGTGGGAACAGCTTTTCCTGTGTGTCTAATTCCAGACATGCCATGTGTCTGGCCCTGACTCTGACCACCGTACAAATTAACACAGCAGGGATAGCCCCCATTCACTCCTCTCTCTTCTTCAAGGTTCAGTCTTGGGGATTCAGACTTTTTTGAAGTTAGGAGACCAAACTTGTTTCTAAGGCCGCCAGATCACATGGCTTTAGAGCCCTGTGACAGAAAGGGTCCTGAGGCTCCAATGCAGACTGACCTATACCAAAGCCTCTGCCCGGCGTTGGCGGCTGGGGAGGCCAAAAAGGAACATGCCTGTTTTCTCCTTCTGAGTTTGGAAGTGACTGAGAAATAAGACTAGGAGGCAGACCACTGGAGATCAAAATATCAGCTTTATTTATTGATAAAGCTGACCTGCAGCCAGCTGGGTTCCTGAAATGCCCCTCAGCTCATCTTCGCTAACCCTTCAAAGCTGGCTTAGCCACGCTCACATGGCAGAACAGAATGCAGGTGTCCTGTGGACAGGCTTTCTCTACAAGGATTCACAGAGAGAGAAAAGGCAGGGGCAGATTCACCCGTCGGGTAAGTCACCCCTTCCCTTGGGGCAGGGAGAAGCCGGAGAGTTCCTTCATACTTTTCCATTTCGGGGAAGTGACTTGGAAATTCTCTTCTTTCTGTGGAATGTGAGAAGCAGGGAATAACTATGGACGCTCCCCCTACCCCCCACATCCCACCAGACACACTCACACTAACTTCACCTTTTTTGCCTTGTAGGATTTTTATTTTCTACTGTCCGACTAAGCACTTAGCTATTTACTCCGAAGTGGGAAATCTTTCTCTCAAGTCTGCAAGCTCCTTAAAGTCAGAAAGCATCATCTGGTGTTTTTTAAAAAAATCTCTTCCCTCTCATAGAGACTAGGAAGAAAGAAGGGAAGGAAGGAGGGAGGAAGGGAGGGAAAGAGGGAGTGAAGGCAGGAGGGAAGAGTAGCCCTAGGCTGTGCTGACTCTGACTCGCTCCTCAGCTTTCCCAGCTCTAGCTACCCCCCAGGCTCTCTGCTCCCACAGCTGGAGTCAGTCTTTTTTTTTTTTTTTTTTTTTTGCGGTACGCGGGCCTCTCTCTGCTGTGGCCTCTCCCGTTGCGGAGCAACAGGCTCCGGACGCGCAGGCTCAGCGGCCATGGCTCACGGGCGCAGCCGCTCCGCGGCATGTGGCATCTTCCCAGACCCGGGCACGAACCCGTGTCCCCTGCATCGGCAGGCGGACTCTCAACCACGGCGCCACCAGGGAAGCCCGAGTCAGAGTCTTTAGCGCAGGCTTTGGGACCAATCCTGAGGGCCATGACTCCTAACCTAGTCTCAGGTCACCCTGTTCATAGAATGGGGGTCCTGCTACCTGCAGCTCAGTCCCTGCCAAATAAATGTCTTGCTTACATTCTGCTTATTCCAAGTGGCCCTTCTGGAGGTTGAGTTCTCTACCAGAACCTTCACTCTTAAGGCAGAATCCTTGTTTCTGGCCTCCTGTGCTGCCTATCAGGGCTGATTGTGCCCCTGATAGGGTGATGCTCCAGCACCCTCTTCCCTCTTCTCAGGCTCCCCCTTCTTCTTCTTCTTTTTTTTTTTTCAATATATTGTATTCTTATTATGTAACTGCTACACTTCCACTTTTTATTTATTTATTTATTTATTTTTGGCTGTGTTGGGTCTTCATTTCTGTGCGAGGGCTTTCTCCAGTTGCGGCGAGCAGGGGCCACTCTTCATGGCGGTGCGCAGGCCTCTTACTGTCGCGGAGCACATTCCGGAGCACAGGCTCCAGACGCGCAGGCTCGGTAGTTGTGGCTCACGGGCTTAGTTGCTCCGCGGCCTGTGGGATCTTCCCAGACCAGGGCTCGAACCCGTGTTCCCTGCATTGGCAGGCAGATTCTTAACCACTGCGCCACCAGGGAAGCCCAGGCTCCCCCTTCTTGATAAGCCCTTCCCTGACCATTTGTACTATCCTCAGCAAGTCTTGCTGGGTTTTGAGCCCCCAACTTCCCTCTCTGATTTGGCCTGTTTGTTGTCGCTAGATCCCTGGTTCTGACATCAGGAGGATGATTCCCTTGAACAAGCACAACAGTAACAGCAGTAACACACATCCAAGTCAGGGCTGTCATTTGAAGGAGTCACCTGGGAAGTTTGCATGACATGTCTAGTCCAGGGATGCTGCTATTGTTCCACTTTGTATGTGGGGACACTAAGGCTCCGGGAGCTTTGCAACCCACTGAGACCACACATCGAATGACAGGAGCAGCTGAAACGTCCCCCTCTGCTCTCCTTCCATGTGATTCTCCTTCCGAGGAGCTTACAGGCCACAGAAGTGATCTTATAACTCTATAGCAGTAGTTGTTCATCTTTTTTAAATCATGGAGTCCTTGGTGAATCTGATAAAAGCTAAAGACATGATCCCTCAGGAAAATACACATACACTCAAAACTTCCACACACACCAGGATGAGAACTCCTATAAACAAACAGACAAACAAACACCTTCCCCCAAATTTCAGCAACTATTATGCAGCATGATTGTCTTCCTCATCCTCTAGACTGTCATCCCAAATAACTTCTGGCTGTTCCCAAATATCAAATCCCTGAAGGAACGAGATGTTCCTTCCAGTGCTGAGGAGGTCCAAAAGAATGTGCTGTAAAACTCAAAAGGCATTTCCACAAAGAGCATTCCAAAGATGTCTGAAGAAAGCCAGGGTCCCTGGAAAGCACAGCTTCTCCAGATGACCACCTGGAAGAGGGTAGCATCTGTGTTCCTGTCCTGGTTGGCTCTTAAACAATCAGTCCCTTTCCCTGTCAGGCAAAGCTCACAGAGAGGCTTTGGTGTGATAACTTCCCATCTGCTAAGTCAATGAGGGGCAGTTCCAAAGCTTAGAGGATACTTCCTCCATGCAGCCTCAGGGGCCTCTCCAGGCAGTTACATGCTTCTTCCTTCCTGTCCCAAAAGCTTTGTGTAAATCTGCGTCTCTACTCACATCTCTACCTCTGCCAACAGACTTCGAGCACAGACCTGAATGGCAGACACTGGATTCATGCATGTAATCACTGGACATTTACCAAGAGACCACCATGTGTTAGCACCGCAGACACCATGCTGAACAAAACAGTGCTGCAGGCTCTCAAGAAAGGCAGACAAACAAGACGTAGCATGCCTAATGCTATCCTCTGGGAAATACAGGGTGCTTTATGGTTCAACCTGTCTTTGGGGAAGGGCACCTTTTAAGCTAAAACGTGATGTATATCTTTCCAGAGCCCAGCACAAAGTATGTGTTTAATCTTAAACATTTCCCTCAGCAAAATCCTATGTTTGCTGGAGGGTTCACTCGCGGAGGGCAACTGCTCGCTAATTTAAGAGAGGCTGTGGTGACCATACGGAAAGGCAACTTGCATCAGGTTCAGCTGGTTACCTCCTTTAGCTGTTTGTGAGACATTTGTGAAGTGGTGGAAAAAGCAGTGGATTTAGAACTCCTGGAGGCTGTAGTCCTGAGGCTTTGTCACCAACTACATTCGTGAGTTCTTGGGTCACTTGGTGTCTTTTCGTATATTGATGTCACCTTCCAGAGCAAAGGAAGCTATGAAAGCCCTGTTCAGACTTAAAAGCGTAATCTATCTATCCATCTATCTAATCTATCACCTAGCTGGTTCCAGTTTTGCAGGAGGAGGACGGGGTGACTGTAAATTTCAGAGACCTGCTGAGGGCATTGCTTTGTGGGGCCTGGGCCGCAAGCCTTTTGCTGCCTCACATGACATGGATTTGGCAGGGAGGGGGCAGTTTGAATTCCAGGCGGGCTAAAAGGCCTTGGCTGAGAGGCTCTAACAGATTTCACAACACAGCAGGGAAAGGCTTCCCAAGGAGAGATGGGAGAGGGCGGGTGTGCGTGTGGCTGCAATTCTGCACATTGGACAAGGGCAGGAGATGGGAGAGTCCCGAAAGGCAGGATGAGGTAGGGCGAGAAGACAGTCGGACACCTCCCCTTATCTCCCTGCTGACAACCGCGCTCCGGCAAGACGTACCACCTCAAACTGGCCTAGGGCCCTACCTCTGTCCGCCGCCCCCCAACGCGTCCGGAGAAGTGCGGGTGGAGCAGGCCGGCTTGCGCATGCGCGCCGCTGCGGCCAAACACTGAACAGAGCCCATCGCTTCTCCTTTTATCTCCTGTTGGGCCTCGGGCTAAATCCACAGCAGCTTCAGAAGTCCGTAGGCGGCGGGACGCGGTGGAGGTAAGAAGAAAAGAGTCCATAAACGCTTGGGCCTAGAACTACAACTCCCAGCAGACACCGGGTTGGCCACGCCTTCTTGTGGGCGGGCCCGAGAATCCCCCGCGGCTTAAAGCGGCGAGATCTCCTCGCCGAAACTGCTGGGCGCTGAGCGCGCGCTTTCTGTCCTGAGCTGGGCAGAGTGGGGAAGCGTGGTGTCTTTCCGTTTTTGCCACTTTGTACCCGAACTAGAAAACACCACAAAACAAATAAACTACAGCCAAGCGCGTTTAGAGGCTTCTCTCAGGTTCGGCAGCTTATTGCTCCTGCTTCACAAATTCTGAATTGCCGATTTAGCAAATGAGAACCTAAAAAATAGCTCGTTTGTTAAATTTCTGTAAGATGAATTATTTTCCCAACCATGTAGGAGCAACTTTATTCTCTAGTTTGCAGGTGGCAGTGGCTGATGTTTGGTCTCACTTTTTTTTTTGTAAAGACAATAAATAAGAGGGGAGTCTTAAATCTTGCAGTAAATCATCCTGAAAAAGTAAAAGCTTATTTGTTGATTTGATAAATGTTCTACTTTAATTTTCCAAGTTTTAACTTTTGTAATGAAGTGTCTTTAAAATGCAGCATACTTGAAATTATGTTTTAAGGTGTAGATTTTAAAATGTACTTTTAATTGTAACCTAATCTTTGAATAGGATGTAGAGGGGTGAGGTTTAAAACTGCTACTCTTTGCTTCTTGCTGTAGGGAAGAGAAAAGTGATGATGACCCTTAGCATGAGGAATAGCTACCAGAATAGTGCTATTGGGGTCCTAGGTCCTCATGACTATACTGGGTTTCTTGAACAAAGTAGTTTCTTGTATTAAGAACTGACAGTTTTACTGGGTTAAGGCACTAAAATTTAAGAACTTTCCTTTTCTCTTCCTACCTCAAGTTCTAACCCTGATTTCTCACAGCCACTAATAAGCCACCTCCAAATGCCAACAATGAACTTTTGTTTTTTGCAAACAAATACATTTTAAAGGCCTCAAAGGGAATCAATTCAGAACTTGAATGCAGAATAGTTTTAGAGTTTCTGGGGGGTAGGGGCATATCTCAACTTCAGCCTGCTGAGATTTACGATTATGTATCCTTTCAGTCTGTGTAGTGTGGCATTTGAGGATAATATGAAATTGGCCAACTTTGCCAAAAATTAACAATCTGTGTAATTTTTATTTGTTCTTTGTGTGGGGGGAGCTCAGCAATAGGCATACTGAAAACTGGTAATAATAGTTGGTGTATAGCGATTTTTGAGGAGACTAGAGTGTAGCTATTGTGCTCTAAACAAACCCTCCATACATTCTGAAACATTAAATAGGGGAGAAAGCAATACTCGTGATATTTGGTAATATTTAAAATTTCCCCAGATCTCAAATGTTCTCTTCATAGTCACGAACAGAACATGTTTTCTGGCTATCAGCTCTTCTATTAAACATTCAGTTTATCAAGGCTTAGCCAGCAGAGTAAGAAAAGAAAGCAAAAGATATAAGACAATGTTATTGTGTACAAGAAAATTTCAAGAGAACATAGAGTATTAACACTTCTAAGAGAAGGCAGCTGGAAATAAGGGCAATATATAGTAATCAAATTTATTCCTATTGCCACCAACAAAGGACAAACATCAATTTGACAAAAGATGCCACTTACAGTAGCAACAAAAACATTAGGAACCTAGAATAAATCTAAAAAAAAAGATGTGCAGGATTTTAATGAAGGGAAGTATAATACTTTGTTGAAAAACATTAAGAAAACATTTATAAATGGATGGATACATTGTGTTCATGGATGAAAGGATTCTATATTCTTAAAGTTGTCAATTCTCCACAAATCTATACATTTAATGTAACCCAAATCAAATTCTTATTGCATTTTTAGTGTATGTATGTTTACATACACTAAGTAAATATTTAGTGTATTGAGAATTCTGTGTGTGACTTGACAAGCTTATTCTAAAATTTATTTGGAAGATCAATGGTTCATGAATAACAAACTTTTAAAGAATAAGGTGGGGGCCCTACTACATATCAAGACTCCTTATAAAACTGTAGTAATAAGACAGTGTGGTATTGTTGCTGGAATAGGCAAATAGAGAACAGGTCAGGGCCTGTGCATATAGGAGGACTTATGTGATATGTCACTGGGGGAAGATGGACTCTTCAGTAAATGGTGCTTAGAACATTTAGTTAACCACATGAAAAAAGAAAAACTCTCTCAACATACTAACTAAATAAACAAATAAATACATTCTGATGGATTAGAGACAAATTTGAAAAGCAAAACTTTAAAAATTTTAGATGTTCTGCTATATATCTTTATGAACTTGGTCTAAGAAGGGATTTCTTAAACAAGCTACATAAAGTTTAAACCATGAAGGAAAAGATAGGTAAATCTGAGTATATTAAAAACAAGTAAGTGGGAATTCCCTGGTGGTGCAGTGGTTAAGACTTGGGCATTCACTGCTGTGGACCTGGTTTTGATCCCTGGTCGGGGAACTAAGATCCCACAAGTCACACAGTGTGGCCAAAAAAAATAAAATAAAATAAAAAATAAAAGCAAGTAAGCAAACAAAACTTTTGTACATTAGAAAACACAAGTGAAATGGCAAGGCACACACTGGGAAGACATTTACAACTCAAAGAGAGACAAAAGATTAGTATTCAGAACATTTAACTACTAAAAATCACTTAAAACAAAGACAAATGTTACAGTGTAATGATACAATATAATAGTGAACTAAGATATGACTTGGCAATTCCCAGCAGAGGAAAACTGAATGGCTGATAGATAGTGAGAAGATGTTCAACCTCCCTGGTAATCAGGGAAATACTAACTAAAACAACAAGAAGACATCGTTTCACATTTATCTGATTGGAAAAATTAGTAAGACCAATAATATCCAATGTTGTCAAAAATGTCAAGCAACAGGAACTCTCATTTACTGCTAATGTTAGTGTAAATTGGTTGAGTTTGACAGTATCATGAAAAGTCAAGATTACAAAGCAATTCCACTTTGGACATACATTCTAGAGAAACTTTTGTATGTATGCATAAAATGATATGTTGGAAAATATTCATAGCAACAGCAATGATGATAATCCAAAATAGAAAACAATGAAAGTGTCTCTCAAGAGAAGAATGGATGAGTAAGCCAAGTCATTCAATGGAGTACTATAAAGCAGTGAAAATGAATGAATTAGAACTGCATTATCAACATGTATAAATCTCAGAAAACATAATTTGTGCAAGAACAAGTTATAGAATGATGTATACAATGTCAGCATGTTACCATTTACAAAAAGTTTGGAACATATGAAACAATACTAGTTATTGATTATGGACACTTTCATATGTAGAGAAAGTATTAAAAAAATACATAAGATTAATAAACACCAAATGCAAGGGGAAGGAAGTAAAATTGGAAGGAGCTTCAAATGTGTCTATAACATATTTTTCCCGTATTTCTTGAAATTGTCCATTAAGAAAAGGAAAGAAAAAGATGGACTGACCTGTCTGGTGAACTGAAGTTACACTTACATTTTCAAATAACTTTCTGAGTTTCCTTTATAATTCAATCCAAGGAACCATCACTCTCTCTCTGTAGGATCCCTTGGCATAGAGGGCTAAGGCATGGTGGGGTCTTGCTGACAGCCATCTGCCCAGCTTTCTATCTCCACATTTCTACAATGCAGTGGGACTAGTGGAGGTAACATGCTTAGCTGGCATTGAGGAGTTTAAATCTGGCTGAGAATCCTTATTCTAGGAGTAGGATGGGTGCAGCCTGAGAGCATGGCTCTCTACCGCTGATCTCTGGTGGATGCCGATAAAAGCTGCCATTTTAAGCACTTAAACACCTCATCTCTCTGTAGGCATCTTCCAGTCAAAATGGGCAAATTAATCTATTGAATCCCAGATGCTAGTGGGATGGCAGCTGAGCCAAACTCTTGAATGAGGGTCTCTTCCCCCTTCTTTAATTGGTTTTCAGTTTTAGCAAAGGTGCTTTTGGGGGTAGGCAAAATGGGTGAAGGTGGTCAAAAGGTACAAACTTCCAGTTATAAAATAAATAAGTCCTGGGGATGCAATGTACAGCATTAAGTAGTGCCAGTTGTACAGGCTGTTGGCTCTTCATCTTTGACCACACTGTCACTGCTCACCCCTTCCTAACCTCCAGATCGCTGGAGATGTTTGAGCCCAGGACTGAAGGGTCTCCACCACCTCCCTGAGCCATGAAGCAGGCATTCACTACATACTTTGGCTGAAGGTGGTAGGAAAGAGCTTCTCTGTCTTTAGGAAGAGTCTACTAAGCCTTTGCCATGGACAATTGGCTTTTTACCATCTCAGCTGTTTGTTTGTTTTTCTTTTTAATTTTTTTTACTTTTTTCCTTTTCATTTTTAAAGTATAGGTGACAGACAATATATTAGTTTCAGGTGTACAACGTAGTGATTTAACATTTACATACATTACAAATAGATCACCAAAAGTCTAGTAGCCATCTGTCATCATACAAAGTTAGTACAATATTATCGACTACATGCCCTACGCTGTGCATTACATCCCCATGATTTATTTATTTCATAGCTGGAAGTTTGTACCTCCTAATCCCCTTCACTTAGTTTGCTCAACACCCCTCTCACCTTCTCAGCTGGTTTTAATCACATGGTTTTCTATGGGCAAAAAGCCAGTTATAGCTTGTTTCCATAGAGTTGCACCCAGGGAAGGGGAAGTAGTCCATTTTAGACCACAGTATAGAGCTCCACCAAGCAAAAGTCACAAAGGCAGGACCCGGAGCTAATAACCCCCCCCCCCCCCACCACCACCACATACACACTTGAATTCATTTTATGGGGCTTTTTCCTGTAAGTAATAAAACCACAAAGCATCCACCTGTGTAAACATGCTTAAGCTCTAGTATCATACAACTGAAATAAATACCAGCAGGTTAGAGAAAAAAGGTTCTTGGTTAACAGAGATATGATAAACACAGTTTAATATGAGGATTCGATTTCCACCAAAAAAGGAGAGTGATGGTCTTAAGAGTGGGTTTCTATCTTCCAGCTTGTTACTTTAGTTAATCAATGTATAGCCCAGGCTGCCTCTCTCTTGGTGAGCCTGACTTCCATGGTTTCAGACTCCCAGGCAAGTGAGGAGAAGGACTTAGCTCTCTCGAGGAGTTGATGTGGTGGGCCTTTCTAGTTTGAAAGAACAGGCAGTCAGGCTGACTGTTACTGATGGTCATGGTGACGTGTGCAGCCGTGTGTGGAGTTAGAGGGGGCCTGTCAGCAAAAGGCACTGGATGCCTCGTCATCTTCCCAGGAAGTTGTGAGAATTCGGTTTTATTTCTCTATTTTTTGCTGGTGGAATGTAAAGTATTATTAGTCATCAGGTGCCAACTCTCCACATGCATAGTGGACTCCGTGGTGAATGAGGGGAGAATTTATGTCTTTGGTTTCATTCTCCCATTTAGAGAGCTAGGAAATTAAATGGGCTTCACAGCATGGTCACTTCTGATTTGCAAACACCCTATTCATGTGATATAAAAAAGAACAATTTCCTTCTTTCTTTTCTTCTTCCCATTTTTTCTCTCCCCTACTTCTCTCCCCCACTTCCTTCACATTCACCTAATCATCCATCCATCCACCCAACCGTCCACCCAGTATTGACTGAGTACTTTCTATGCACCAAGCTCCTTAGACCAGTAGTTATGGTCCAGGAATAGAGAGGGTGGAGGCCTATTCAAGGGCAGGAGCAGTGGGGATAGAGGGTATGGCAGAGAAATGAGGGAGCTGACAAGACATGACACCCAGTAGTAGGTGAAGGGTGGTGATGGAGTCAAAGATAACTTCTGACTGGAAGCCTTCTCCCCCCATTTTGCAGAGTTCTACAGTCTCTGCCAGTAACTCTGGAACTTGGGTACCACCTGAAACAAACAAAATGTGGTAAGTACTGCAATCTTTCTACATGTAATTTATAATGCATAGACATGCCGCCCCAAGGTTCTGCTGGGCAAAGTTTCACTTGATATCTATAGTCAACCAATATGCTACCACACAATGATTGTGTATCAGTTTATATAATTAAAAGCTATAAGAAGCTTAAATGGCTGAAAAGTATAAATTTTAGCTAAATTTTTGAACCCCCAAAATCATATAAGAAAAACTAGCAAAACACAGAACAATCAGATAGTCCAGGAGACCAACTCTAAAGACAGAGAACACTGATGAAAGAGAGAAGGTATTGGAAATGAGACACATAAAAATGCCCTGAGACCAATCATATAGAAATGCTGAGAGCAAATCATTAGCAAACCTGGAAAAGCATTGCAATAAATATTTGTTATTACAAAGAGCACCTCAATGCAGGGGTTAAAAGTGTACACTAAATATTGTCACAGTACGAGGATTTCTCTGGACCATCTGTTTGAGGCACCTACTCTATCATAAGTGCTTTTACAGGAGACACAGACAGAGCTCAGAGCTGCAGAGAATATGCACAGGAAGACAGCTCAGTACAGACATCTCTATGTGGCTGAATCTAATCACAAACAACCATGGGTTGCTCTCTCAAGAGCCTGATTATTGAACTCATTCAGTGCATCTAAGAACATAACTGCTAATTTTGCTTATAATGAAATGCATGAATAAATAAATGCATTAATACTCTAGTAAAATCTATTAAAGTATGATGGCTGGTGGAGGTGCAAAGCACCAGAGGAGGACAGGGAAGGGAGAGTATTCAGCTGGGAAGGGCTGTGGTACCACACTGGTTGTTACCCTCCGTGTCCTGGGATGTGGCACAGATATTTACACCGGCCAAGGAAGGCTGAAATTCTCCCCCTGCGTGTTCTACTTCCTAGGGCAGGCACATCTAGTAATTTCAGAACAATTTCTAGTAATGAGAATGAAATTAAAAATAACAAGAGAGGGGAATGCAGCTAGCCGAAGTGGAAGGTAAATCACCGGAATCCCAATCCAGCAGTCTTCCTTCTACCTCACACAGCAACTTAAACTCTTGCTTCATTTATTTTTATATACCTCAGAATTCACTCTTTTTAGTGTTCAGTTCTATAGATTCTGAAAAACACACAGAGTCATGCAACCATCACCAAAATTACGATGCAGAACCGATCCATCACCCCCCAGAGTACCCTGTGCTGCCCCTCTGTAGTCAACCCCTCCTCCCACCTTTAACCCTGGAAACCAGTGCTCTCATCTCTGCTCTTTAGTCTTTTCCAGAATGACATGCAAGTGGAATTATATAGTAGCATAGCAGCTTTTTAATTAGGGGATTTAAAACAAAGCGAGCCAACAAGAACAAAGCCAGAGCCTATTCCCTGAATATTCTAGTCAAGCAAAATTTACTGTGCCAGACTCCTCACATCTTCCTAATGCTTCTCAAAATATTTTTCCTGATTGAAGCAACTTTTGTTTCTCTTTCTCTCCAGTTTGCTTAAGAATTTGGGGGCAGCTTTGCAGTTGTTTCCTGTGTGGCGATGATTGTGTGTTTGACTCTACAGAGGAGACCGGCTTTGCAATATTCTGTCTGGAAAAGAGGCAGTGTTGGGTTTTTCTAGAAATGTTATAAATTAAGTCTGAACTAAAGAAGAGAGCTCATTTCATGGAGTTGCATTAGGATTTTCTTGAAAGAGCGCAGACAAGAAGGGTGTGGGAAGCACAGCGAAGCACGTAAAAATTATTAAAACTCTAAGGGTCCTCTTTTATGAAGGCCAACTTCATACATAAAGGTACATAAAATTCCTGAAACATAAAACTGTGAGGCATGCAAAGGAAAGCCAACACCTATGGGTTTGTTGGGGTGCACACAAACGCCATGAGGCAGACAGGCCAGCTCTAGGCATGAGTTCATCGCCTAACTCTCTATCACCCTCTCTACTCTGGTTCTTCATGATCCAGAACACATTAACTATAAAAACAAATGGTACGAGAGCTGGATTTTACCTTAAATTTCCTTTGGCTATTATTGGCTATTACTGGTAATAATAAATACTATTATTATTTATTAAAAATGGGTTCAGGGATATGGATTTGTTTTGTTCCATTCCATGAAGTATGGAAATAATAACACTACCTACTGGGGATAAGGATGGAGTGAAACATAGGCTGCTTCCTGTCTCCTCCGTCTTCACTGGTAGTATTTATTGTGCATCCTCTCTGGACTAGGATAGTTGCTGTTTGGCTGGTGCTGTCTTAGTATAGTTAACTTCTTTCCATTATGTCACCTTGCTTTCCCAGCCTATTGTTAAATCATTTGCATCAAACCGCTATGTATGCCTGCTGACTGGGGCTCCGCCATTGTGCTTATCACCAGTATCAGACAGAGGAGCAGTGAAGGGCACCAAGGGAAACACTATATAAACACAGTGATGGAGATAGTGGCCTGGTGACCCATGGGGACAACATATGCATAAGATCCCTGTATTTTCTCAACTCTCAATTTGTGACAAAATCAAGGTCCCGACAAGACATTAATATATATTTTTATTTGTGAATGTATTATATACAAAGTCTTACTCAAATATCTTATGATTTATTAATAAAAGTAAAATAAAATTCAGTTCTGCATGCAATAAATCTAACTTTTAATATAGAAAAAAGTAAATTCATGAAAACGATGGGTTTGATATACAATCTCTGGCATCGGGTGGTGAAACAGATGGTTTGTAAGCACATAGCAAAGAAAACAGCATGGGTTTACTAAGAGCAAGCCATGCTAAACCAACCTTGTTTCCGATTATGATAGGGTTGACACTGATAGAAAGGAGAAATTCCTTAAAATCAGTGTATCTTGATTTCAGTAAGGTTAAAATGTTTCCTTGAGGACAAGATGGAGAAAAGTCACCTAGATGGTAATGCAGTAGAGCTGTTGCTGGTTAAACAAGTGGTTAATGAACCAGGGCACCCTCGAGGGAGGTATATAGTGGTATGTCATAGGACTCTAATTGTTCCCTGATTTTATCAATAACTTGAATGAAATCTGTACATACCTTTACTCAACGTTTTCAGAGATATTGAGTACAATGAATATCAAAATCAAGGTTTTTTAAGAAGAAAAAAGCAGACTGGAACAACTCCCCAAACTAATAAAAGATTTTTAATAAAGACAAATGTAAAGTCCTAAACCTGTGCTTTAAAAAATGCACAAGTGTAGAATGGGGGTAATTTACTTCTTGTTAGTTCATGAAAAGAAGACATGGATATTTAAGTCAGTTTCAAAAGTAATGTGAGTCAACCGTATAAAATGGTTGCTGAATAATAGAATAGTATTGGTATCAGATGGAAATGACCATCCTGCTGTACTTTCTTTTTTTCTTAAAGGATTGGATTTTTTTTTATTAATTAATTTATTTGTTTATTTTTGGCTGCATTGGGTCTTCCCTGCTGCGCACAGGTTTTGTCTAGTTGCAGCGAGCAGGGGCTACTCTTCGTTGCAGCGCACGGGCTTCTCATTGTGGTGGCTTCTCTTGTTGCAAAGCATGGACTCTAGGTGCGCCTGCTTCAGTAGTTGTGGCACGCGGGCTCAGCAGTTGTGGCTCGTGAGCTCTAGAGCGTGGGCTCAGTAGTTGTGGCGCAAGGGCTTGATTGCTCCACAGCATGTGGGATCTTCCCGGACTAGGGCTCAAACCCACGTGCCCTGCATTGGCAGGCGGATTCTTAACCACTGTGCCACCAGGGAAGTCTCCCGCTGCACTTTCTAATAGTCACACGCATCAGTAGAATTGTTTCTAGAACCATGTGTCTGATTTCAGGAAAGACATTAACAAACTGGAGCAGATTCTGAGGATCTGACTGTGCTGATTTGAGTCTGAAGATCCCATCATGGGACAAATAGGGGGAAAGAAGAAACATGTACTGATTGTCTACTTAGAGCATAAGAGAGAATGCAAAAAGGCTGGAGGTCAAAAGGAGGATGGAATAAGAATAGGTGAGCTTCCTACGGGTTTAAACATAATAATAAGTAACTGTGTAGGAAGTGGCTCCAGAACACAAGTTATCTAGGACAGGGAAAGAGTCAAGAAGGACATTCTGCTCCTCTCTTGCCCTGAATAAGGGTGAGGAGTGTGTGTGTGTGTGCTCATGTGTGTGCACACGTGTGTGTGTGTGTGTGTGTGTGTGTGTGTGTGCAGATAAGTAGGTAGCTAGGTGGTGATGAGAGTGTATGTCTTAGGCAATTTGTGCTGCTGTAACAAAATAACACAGACTGGGTGGCTTATAAACAACAGAAATGTATTTCTCACAGTTTTGGAGGCTAGAAGTTTGCAGTCCGGGTGCCAGCATGATTAAGTTTTGGTGAGGGCCTCTGCCAGGTTGCAGACTGCTGTCCTTTTGGTGTACCCTCCCATGGCAGAAAGAGGGTGACAGAGCTCTCTGGGGTCCTTTGTATAAGGACAGTATTCCCATTCAGGAGAACTCCACCCTCATGACCTAATTACCTCCCAGAGGCCCCACCTCCTAATACCATGACCCTGAGGCTTAGGATTTCAACCTGTGAATTAGGGTGGGGTTGGACACAGACATCCAGTCCATAGCAGCATGTGCTCCTCGTCCCCTGCTCCAATAATGGCTTCCCTCAGGACACTCCAAGTTGTCCTCATCATTCAGTGTTCACTCTTGTCACTAATTTAGTGCCAAGCCTCATGGTAGGAATTGGAGATACAAGGTTGAATAAATCAATTTTCTACATAAAATGAGCTCACAGTCTGGAGGGGCAAATGGGCGTGGTGCCTGCAAGTTGGCACACTGAGCTGAGAAGCCAAGTTAGGAGTCTAGGGTCACTCAGTCCTCAGGGCAGTGACTAAGAGTCATCTGCACAGACGTTCAGAGCTGGAGAGGATTTTGGACACTTGCTGAGTGCATGGTTTTCAGACACTGCCTGGTGGAATCCTTGGCCTTTTGCAAAGCTTTCTTGGGGGTTGCTGTGTGTGAGAGGGAGATCGAATGGGAAGATGTCTGGCGTCCTCCCTTACTCACACTTCAAGTGGAGAAGCTCTACTTCTGTTTTATTTGTTCATTATCCATAGATGAACTAACTTGCAGAAAGGGTACTGCTACTGCTAAGAATTGAACCACACCCTAAGGCCACACAGGAGGAGAGTGACCAGAGGCCAAAAGAGATTGTGATTTGCTTGATGTGATTACAGAAATGTTTTTGTTGTATACCTACTATGTGCTTATAAATACTATTCATTCAGTGGTTTATTGAAATACCTAATAAGCCAAGATCCTGTGTGCTTCTAAAATTGTCCTAAGATTTCTCCTCAGAAGTTTAGCTTTTTCGTAAAACGCCACACTCCCTAAGGGCAAGAATTTTGCCCTACTCATTTTTGTTTCTCAGATGGATAACACTGTGCCTGATACATTTGGGCATTCCAAATGTTTGCTGAATATATGAGGAAGGAATTAAAATAATGTATTAATTGGACCCAGAACAGATCTTCTAACTGATTATGGAAAAATAAAATAAAATTCTGAAAACTTGATTCAATTTTCATGAACCTAATAAGCTGAAAAAATATATAGATACATTACACTGCATTAGCAGTAACTATAGCAATCAAACTACATATTGATTGGTGTTGGGACGACTGAACATTTGGCTCTGAAGCAGTGTCGTTTCTTTCATCTGTGTGTACCCAGTCTCCCGTCCCTTCTTAGTGAATCCTGGAATCTAAGTCATAAATAATAATAGAATTCTGCCAAGGATACTTCTCACAGGAGGGATATGTAACTTCCTTTCCTGTGATGCACTGACTCACTAAACAGCTACCCTTGTGAATTCCAATTAGCAACAGCTTTTGTTCTTTCTGGTCAGACTTTTGGCAAATATAAAATCTTCAGGATTCCTTTAGCCATTTCTAAGTGTAGGCCGGAGGCATTCAGACACGCCCAGAGGCACTCAGTAACCAACTGATCCATGAAGGTCTGGCTTGGGCTTGGCCAGACTGAAGCCTTGACATTGCGGTTCTCCTCCGAGAAGGTGCCTGTTGGGTGTGCCGTAAAGACAGCATGACTAGATAGTGCATGGAGAGGGTGCTTTTCCTAGTTTTACCAAAAGTGTTAACCTGTAAAGCTGCGACCAGTGCTTGCATGCATATGAACACACACACACACACAACCACTGACATATTCATGAAAAGAATCTTTAGTAAAGAACAGAAGCCAAGATTTTATAGACCAAGAAGGGGAGGGGTGATGTTCTTGGAAGGAAGTTGACAAGAAGTAGCTATGAGTTATCCCGAGAAAGCAACGAAAGGCCCCCAAAGCTATGGGAGCTATTAAGGGCCCTGCTTTTGCTTAGCAGTTCATAACTCTTAAATTTTATGCAGTTTTTTAAGGCTGCCCCTCTTATCTAGAGTAAATGGATTATTTTACAAATTGTTCCTCAGACTCACATTCATACATTCTGAGACCATGACTTTATAGGAGAATGTAACTTTCCTCATTCTGGGCAACTGAGTTCTACAGCTAAAGACACTGAGACAAACCTTTAGTCAAGTGTAGCTTGGGCATATTGCTTCTTCTCCCATGAATGTGAAATGGTACTGGAAGCAGAAACCCACTTTTTGCCATGAGACATGTCAATGGTACTTATTTTCTTCAAAATAAATCCCAAGACTCAGAGATAGCCTCCATCTCTTCAGTGAAGTTCATCCTCTGAAACTGCTTTTCAGAAGCTGGAACCATATTTTATTCTTTCAACCACATTCATTACATACGGAGCAGCTATCATATGCCAGGTTCTGCAGATACATTAGTTAACTGACCACTGTCCTTATCTTCAAGAGGGTACTGGGAAAATGAATAAGTGTTTCTAGTATGTATTGCTGCCTAAGAAGCCACCCAAAATTAATGCTGAAAACAAAACCAGTAATTTATTTTGCTCACAAATCTCTAATTTTGGCAAGGATCAGAGCAGGAGCTCATCTCTGTTCCACATCTTCTGGGGAAGTTCAAAGGCCAGGGCCTGGAATCACCTGAAGACTTCTTCATTAACCTGTATGGAGGTTGATGCTGGCTGTATGCGGATATCCTAGCTGGGACAGTAGCTATAGCACCACAATATGGCCCATCTGTATAGTCCTTCCACTTCTTCACTGCCTGGTGATCAGGCTCCAAGAATGAGCCCAGCAGAAACCAGCAGAAATTGCATGGCCTTTTCTGACCTTGCTTCAGAAGTCATACAGCATCACAACAGCATGCATTCTGTTCCTCCAGGCAGTGACAAAAGCTCACTCATGTTCAAGGGGGAGGGGAATTAGACTCCACCTCTTCATTGGACAAGTGTCAATATATAGACATGTTTTGAAACTGCCACAAGAAAATAGACAATTACCATGAGATGGAAAAGTGGAAAGAGTAAGCACTGGGCTTGGGCAGAACCTAGAATTAACACCTAATTCAATGGTGGGGGGGCAGGAAGGACTTCCTAAAATAAATTATATTTAATCTGATTCCTGAGAAGTCAGTTGAGATTAGTCAGGAGAATGGGGTAGCATGGTGGGAAGAGTGGTACATGTAGAGAAGAGTAATGAAAAACTGAGCAAGTTTACATAATTACAAGTAATTTTGGAGAGCCAGATGTAAAGTTTGAGAAAGAGTGACAAGGTATGAAGCTGGAGAGGTGGCTATGAAAGGCCTTGTAAATCACTTTATGGGTCTGGACTTTATCCTGCAGGCCATGGAGGAGTCATTGAAGTTTTTCAAGCAGAAATAACATGATCAGATTTGTATTTTATAAAAAAAACCTCAGCCGTAGTGTAGAAAACTTGTCATAGAGGAGGGATGGGGGTAAGACTGGCAGTAGACAACCAATTCAAAGGCTGTTGGAGTATCCAAATAAGAGATGATGATGGAGTGGGTTAAGGTCATCTTGATGGGGGTAGAAAAAAGTGACAAAGTCAGGAGATCTGAAGAGTTAGAACTGATGGGACTTGGTGACTATTGGTTGGTTGTTGGGAGAGAGAGAAAGGGGTCAAGGGTAAGAACAAGATTTTTGCCTTGAGTAAGCAGGTGATATCATTCATTCTTATATGGGACACAAAAAGAGGAACAGTTTTGGGGGGATGGGAACATGGGATGCTCATGAATTTGGGATTATGGGATACTTATGTATTTGGAATTATGGGATGCTATTTTGAATTTGGAGTGATTGTAGGACATTCAAGTGGAACTATTCAGTAGGCTGTTGGATATGTGAATATAACTTATATAGGAAGACTGGGCTTTGAAAAAAAGATTTGAGAGTCATCAGCGTATAGAATTTATAAATGGCAATTTCAGACTTGGATGAACAGAATAAAAAGAAAGAAAAGAAGAAACCTTGAGGTTAACCAATATTTAAAGAATGGGGAAGAGGAAGAGAACCCCACAAAATGGATGGTAAAATAAGTCAAGAAAGTAGCCAGATAGCCAGGAAGTGGGGCATCATGGAAGCCATGGGAAGATTGTTTCAGTAATAGAGGCTATAGAGAAGTCAAATAACTTGAGAATTGAAACAGCTCCTGGGTAACTAAGACAACTGGGCCCCTGACGTTCTCTGTTTTCTCCTACACATTTTATGAGGTTAATCTCAGGGCAATGGGGTATCCCATAACTGTCAAAATCAACTCCAATATCATCAATAAGTAATATGGAATTTAACTGAAGATTTTGTGGGGAGGCGGAGGTGTAGTTACATACTACCTAGCAAAACTTGATGAAAATCTTCTTTATCCAGCTCTGTTCTTTCTCCAAAATTTCTCTTCCTTTACCTCTTCTCTCTTCTCTATGCACAAACCTCTCCAGTTTCTTCAGTACCACCATCCTCCAATATTTTATATCTTTTCTTATCTTGTCCACTCTCCCCTTTGCACTTTGTTTTGTAGGGCCATTAGTAATAAACAATTTTTAAAGTATAATGGTTATATTTAGCAACCTGGAGTTACAAAACAAATTAGGCCAAGAACAATTTTAGTGTAGTGGGATGGAGGGCACATTACAGATATTAAAAATAAGTTAGACTTCTTGTTAAACATGTTAGACTAACCATATACATTTAACTCCATTCCCTTTTCAAACATCACTAAAATGACAGCTGTGGCTTCCATGAAAATGTACTCTTCAGATTCCCTGCTCTTAGGAGCATAACTCACCAGTGGCCTTAGCTGCTACCCCTCTAGATCCACCACTGCCTTGATGCCAAGGCCACACTTCCTGTGGGCTGTTCCTGATGGTACATGGTAGGGATACTAATGCAAGCTCATTACCATGAGACTCCTCCAGTAGCAGACATGGGCTTGAAGGCTCTCCCTGGCCTGATCAAATCTTTCTTGGAACCACAATGTAGTTCTGGACTCTTCCTACTCAATCCTCAATTCCTTCCCTCATTCCCCTTGCAGGCATCCAAACGACATGGCAGTTGGAAGCCTCGGCTGCTCCCCTTTCCCCCAAATAAATTTCTTGTATATATAATCCAATCTTGACATCTACTCCTCAAAGGACCCAAACCAACACGATTGTAAAATTAAAAAGGCAGAAATTCACAAGGAAAAAGAGATAAGGTGACAGTAGGAGAGAAATGTCAACAAAATTCTGAAAGAAAGTTGGTAGATGAAAGGTAACTTACAGACTTACAGAGGAGAAAGATGAAACCTAGGTGCCAACAGAGGGGCTAGCCAACAAGAAGGAAGCTGACTTGAGTTGCAGAGTCTTCCAAAGGCTCAAGAATTAGAGGCAGAAAGCACTGGGGTGAGGCTGAAAATATGAAGAAATTGGCTGAAAAGTCTTCATGAAGAGGAATAGATCACCAGATTCCTTCTTTCATGACAAGAATCCAAGTGAACTACCTCTCTTATTACCCCTGTAAGGAGACTGGAGATGCCAATCTTGGGAATACCAGACACAGTGGAAGGGTGATTAATTGCAGATCTACAAGCTGGTGAGAACTCCCCCAATCCCTAGCAACTAGCAGCTCTCTCCTTAAGAAAGACTCTCTGAATGTTGATAGCCAGGGTTATATCTCCCAGATAGGAGATTCAAGAATTCTTCTCTGGAGACACTGGTCTACCCCAAAGAAAATAACTAGTGATACTGTCTTTTGGAGTCCCCCAAACACAATCCCTGTGGCCAGGTACAATCATCACATAGCAAAATCCACCATTCCATATGCTGAATCTCCAAAAGGCATAGACAAACAAACAGAAAAAGATAAAAGCAACTCAAAGGAAAAGAGAAACAACACAGCGACAGGAGAAACATTTACGTATAAACCTTTTAGTTACTAGTTTCAGAGAAATAAGAGTAATTTTGTAACCATGAAACAAAAATAAAATTCTTTAAAAAAGGGAGTCAGAAAATAAAAATATTTTGGAAATTAAAAATATGAAGGCAGAAATAAAAAATTAAGTGGACTGTTTGATGAATAAAATTGTGGAAATATCTATTAAAGTAAAATAAAAAGTCAGTGAGATAAAAATAGGAGGAAAAAATAAGCCAAAAAAAAAAGGGAAGATCAATCCAGACAGTCAAAATTTGAGTAAAAGCAACTTCCAGAAAAAGAACCAAAAAGAAGGAGGAGGAGGAGAAGAAGGGCATTATCAAATAGAAGAAAATATCCCAGAATTGAAGTCTATGTCTGCAGGATAAAAGGGCCCACTGAATGTCCAACATAATGAATGAAAAAAGACCTATACCAAGGCACATTTTGGTGAAATTTCAGAACATTGGCTCAAAGAGAAGCTCCTAAAATCTTCCAGTGAGAGAGGGAGAGGAGAAAGAATTAGAAACTGATCACATACAAAGCATTAGGAACCAGAATGCCAACTAACATCTCAGCAGCAGCCCTAGACTTCAGAAAACCATGCAGCAATGTTTTCAACATTCTTAGGAAAAATGTTTTCCAACCTTAAATGCTATAGTCAATCAAACTACCAATACAATATGAGGCTGGAATAAAGATATACAAGATCTTTAAAAATTTACTTCCAAAGCAACCTTTCTCAAGAAGCTACTGAAGGATATACTCCACCAAAAAGAGAGTAAACCAAGAAAGAGCTAAGTGGAGTGACTCAATACAGGAGAGATGTGAGTCTTTCTATTTAGAGGCCTCCAATCAACTCACACCATCAGTTTAGACTCTCCTGTGTCCAGTTCCAGCATTGCAAATTTGAGACCCTAATCCTCACACAATTCTTTTATTAATGTCTAAATCCCTTCTTACTGTCAATCCACTATTATAATGACCTGGTCGAATCATTTCCTTAGTTAATTTATTAACTCACTCACTTACTGAGTGCCCACTGTAGTATAGCTGAATTTGAAGAGAAAATACAGGGAAAAATAGGCGATTTTTTTTTTCCTTTCTCTTTGTAGTTTTGTTAAGCCTTCCTTTCCCTGAGGTCAAGGTCTGATTTGAAAGAGGAACAGAAAGAATGTAGATAAAGGAGTTTCTCCCACTTTGAATTTTGTATAAGATAGGTATATGCATACATATCATTTCAGATGCATATGGAACCCATTGCATGTGCCAAAGTCCTGGAGAGTAGGACTTTAAAAGTGGCCTCTTTTGGGAGATGCAAGAGGGAAGAGATATGGGAACATATGTATATGTATAACTGATTCACTTTGTTATAAAGCAGAAACTAACACACCATTGTAAAGCGATTATACTCCAATAAAGATGTTAAAAAAAAAAAAATGGGGCTTCCCTGGTGGCGCAGTGGTTGGTTGAGAGTCCGCCTGCCGTTTCAGGGGACACAGGTTCGTGCCCCAGTCCAGGAAGATCCCACATGCCGCGGAACGGCTGGGCCCGTGAGCCATGGCTGCTGAGCCTACGCGTCCGGAGCCTGTGCTTCGCAATGGGAGAGGCCACAGCAGTGAGAGGCCCGTGTACCAAAAAAAAAAAAAAAAAAAAAAAAGGCCTCTTTCTTCCAAGGAAACTATTAAGACCCAAGTGATGCTGCAAATTGTATTAATTTTCTAAAGTTCATATATTTGAAATGTTAGATTTAGCATTTAAGTCCTATACCTCTAAGTGCAGAATTTTTTTTGCCTTCAACCTGCTTTGGGTTTGAGAGATTGTCTGAGTTATAGGAGGCCCAAATATTTAGCAATATTGGGATCTGCACATGAGCTTCATAGTTTTGATGTGTATTCAAGAAACTGCTGGTACTTGTAAGGCATGTTGCAGATGCAGTTGATGCCATGCTTCTAACCCCTCTGTCTACCTATGCTCACTGGCATCTGCTGTAGAGAGTTTCCAGAGCATAGACAGATTCCCACCCCGAGCACCTGCTTCCCTTTTCTCTGCATAGGGGCTTTCTTAGCACCATGAAGAGCTTGCAGAGCCTCAAACTGGCTCAGCCCAGAAGTGCAGGGGCATCAGCACCCCTGGGGCAGAGGGCAGTTCTCAACCAATGGGAGATGGAAGTCAGTGGATATACTCTCCAGTCTTTCCCTCCACCAGTGGACTGATTCTGGGCAGGGCTGACTCTGCTTTTGCATGACTTGAAGTTGGCTGACCTTGGGTGTAGGGGAGCAAAATTTGCCACCCCAAAATGTGTCTCCTCGGCATGAGGATTATTTTAGGCTATTGTTTTTTTTTTAACATCTTTATTGAAGTATAATTGCTTTACAATATTGTGTTAGTTTCTGCTGTATAACAAAGTGAATCAGCTATATGTATACATATAACCCCATATCCCCTCTTTCTTGCATCTCCCTCCCACCCTCCCTATCTCACCTCTCTAGGTAGTCACAGAGCTGATCTCCCTGTGCTATGCACATGCTTCCGACTAGCTGTCTATTTTACATTTGGTAGCATATATATGTCAATGCTACTCTCTCACTTCGTCCCAGCTTACCCTTCCCCCTCCCTGTGTCCTCAAGTCCATTCTCTATGTCTGTATCTTTATTCCTGTCCTGCCCCCAGGTTCATCAGAACCATTTTT
The DNA here is from genome assembly GCF_011762595.2 of Tursiops truncatus. Classification (NCBI taxonomy): domain Eukaryota; kingdom Metazoa; phylum Chordata; class Mammalia; order Artiodactyla; family Delphinidae; genus Tursiops; species Tursiops truncatus. The sequence goes on along the minus strand of NC_047039.1, from coordinate 87,723,218 downwards.
TTTTTTTTTAGATTCCATATATATGTGTTATGGTATTTGTTTTTCTCCTCCTGACTTACTCCACTTTGTATAACAGACTCTAGGTCCATCCACCTCACTACAAATAACTCAATTTCATTTCTTTTTATGGCTGAGTAATATTCCATTGTATATATGTGCCACATCTTCTTTATCCATTCATCTGTCAATGGACACTTAGGTTGCTTCCATGTCCTGTCTATTGTAAATAGTGCTGCAATGAACACTGTGGTATGTGACTGAATTATGGTTTTCTCAGGGTATATGCCAGTAGTGGGATTGTTGGGTCTTATGGTAGTTCTACTTTTAGTTTGTTAAGGAACCTCCATACTGTTCTCCGTAGCTATATCAATTTACATTCCCACCAACAGTGCAAGAGTGTTCCCTTTTCTCCACACCCTCTCCAGCATTTATTGTTTGTAGATTTTTTGATGATGGCCATTCTGACTGGTGTGAGGTGATACCTCATTGTGGTTTTGATTTGCATTTCTCTAATGATTAGTGATGTTGAGCATCCTTTCATGTGTTTGTTGGCAATCCATATATCTTCTTTGGAGAAATGTCTATTTAGGTCTTCTGCCCATTTTTGGATTGGGTTGTTTGTTTTTTTGATATTGAGTTGCATGAGGTGCTGTATATTTTGGAGATTAATCCTTTGTCAGTTGCTTAATTTGCAAATATTTTCTCCCATTCTGAGGGTCGTATTTTCATCTTGTTTATGGTTTCCTTTGCTGTGCAAAAGCTTTTAAGTTTCATTAGGTCCCATTTGTTTATTTTTGTTTTTATTTCCATTTCTCTAGGAGGTGGGTCAAAAAGGATCTTGCTGTGATTTACGTCATAGAGTGTTCTTCCTATGTTTTCCTCTAAGGGTTATATAGAGTCTGGCCTCACATTTAGGTCTTTAATCTCTTTTCAGTTTATTTTTGTGTGTGGTGTTAGGAAGTGTTCTAATTTCATTCTTTTACATGTAGCTGTCCAGTTTTCCCAGCACCACTTGTTGAAGAGACTGTCTTTTCTCCATTGTATATTCTTGTCTCCTTTATCAAAGATAAGGTGACCATATGTGCGTGGGTTTATATCTGGGCTTTCTAACCTGTTCCATTGATCTATATTTCTGTTTTTGTGCCAGTACCATACTGTCTTGATTACTGTAGCCTGGTTGTTTTAAGAAACAGAAGACTCAGGAAATTTTTATTGTTGTTGTTGTTTGGTTTACCTCCCCCTTAACTGACTAAAAGAATTTAGATAAAGGGCCTGGTCCAGGAAGAGCACTAGCACCAGAGATATTTACAAAGAATATGGGCTAAATATGGCAGAGCTTGGGGACCAAAGTCCTCTCCATGTCCCATTGTTTCTGTGAGGCATAACAAGCATATACTTACCAAACATTTGTTTTTCCCATCTTCCTTTAAAACTGTTTTTATCTCTTTTGAGGTCCCAACATCCTACCCCCTTCTCCTTCTCTCAGATGGCATGTAAATCCAATTGCCTAACTTGTTCTTGGGCCTCGTATTCTCATGGAGTTCCCATTTGTACATAAATTTGTTTTTTCTCCTGTAATCTGTCTGTGTCAATTTAGTTATTAGACCAGCCAGAAGGACCTAGAAGGGTAGAGGAAAAATTTTCCCCCACAAGAGTTGGCATAGCTGGCAGGATTAACTTCACTGGCTGACACTACTTGCTCTGAGGCTACTACTGCTAAAAGATCCAGCCAGCAGAATGTAAGAGTTTTTACCATGTCAGTCTCCCAGGTCTCTGCCTACAGGATCTGTTGGAAGCCAGAATGGTAAGAGTGCTTTATTTCCTTTTTCTAAGTTTAGATTAGCAAGAGAAAATACTTGTCGAACTAGTTCCTTAGGTCACAGTGACTCTGGTAAAAGTTTGGCTAATGGCTACTCTTGATTTTTCTTGATCCTTTTCCTTCCAAAGATGGTCACTGATTTTCTTTGTCTCTGTCTGCTGTGTTGTTTGTTTTGTTCTATATATTGAGATCTTAGCTTTATGATCAGTGAGAACTCTCTCTGATCTCTACCAGCTGGAAGGCGCAGGTACCAGCATGTGTTTGGTGGTCAGTCTAGTAGACTAGGATTCCAAACAGCTGTAGCCAGTTTGTCAGAACAGGTAGCAACCTGGGCTTGCAACTGGTGTCTCTTTTGTTCGACAGTGCTAGCTCTCAGGGGGAATTTGTCATAAGTCCAAAAGGGGACCTGTCTTCTCAACCTTTGTTGTCTTGTTAATGCTGGAAAAGTCTTATTCCAATAATGCCTGCCTGCTGTCACAGATTAGTGGGTCTATGACTCATATTCTTGTGGGAAACCAAAGATACCATTTGCACTGCACCGTTCTTAGCTCATGTGACAACAAGGTCTTTGCTTTCTTAGACTAATTCTGGGAGTAAACTTCCTAGATCTTATAAGGGCTGCATCTTTTGCACTCTCTTGTGGGATGCCTCTTGCATCTTTGGTTAAACCATAAAAAGGTTTATTGGTTTGAGTCGCTATTTCAGATTAATATAAGATCCTACTCATCAATGGCCAGATAATGGATCCTTTGAACTGGCTATATTTTAAAGAAGAAAATAATGTTTTAGAGACCTCCCATGCTAAACAATTTTCTTATTGATATAACAGCTAGCCTTAGGGACATCCTTAATAAGGTAGAAGAACAGAAATTAGAACAAAAATAAAAGTTTACTTAGACCCCTGCAGATACTGTGAAAAATCAGAACATTGGAATTATAATTGTCCTGTACTTAAGAAAAAGGAGAAAAAAGAACAAGAGGAACTATTTGGAAATTTGGGCAAATAAAAATAATTTTAAACGTCTAAGAACTATGGTTTTAGAAGCTATAAATATCTGCCAAAAGAAAAAAAAAAAAGATGACCAGACAAAAATGTGTGTCCCACCCCATTTGCAGCTAGATATAGATGAAGAGAAAATGTGGGTTAAACCCCAGTTGTAACTAAGGTCCTACCAAACTGCAGCCAGCCCTCAAGGAAATTACAACCTAGAATTATAATGGCCATTATGAGGAACATTCCAATTAGATAAAATCATTTAAAGGGTTCACTTAAAAGCAAGGGCTCCCAAATCAGACAAAGAGAATGGGATACATATTTTAATTGGTATGCAGGAAACTTCAAAAGGCTTCTAAATTCCAAAATTGCTTTGTTGAAAGATTTCTTATAACAGGCAGAAAATAAGCTAGACGTCCACTGGTCTGACTGAACTCATGATCATAGCTGATATTCAGAGCTAATAAAAAAAATTTAGGCCTCATCCCCTGAGTTAAATGCACCCAGAGAGAAAGAAGAATATTCCAACATAAGTGGATAGTTATGTCAGTCCTTTGATAAGCAACTCACCTCACAGATTTGTCTCAAAAGACTTTTAAGTATCCCGGTTTTAGGAAACCAAATTCTTTCTTGGAGGAACTTGCATTCCTTCCCTGTGTCTCTGAGATGTAAACATTCTACAAACTTCAGGGAGGTAATTCTTATGAGAAGAAAAACAAAAGGGGGGAAATTGTCATTTGAAAAATTAAATGAATGAAAATTCATATGTCTTCTTCACCAATATTAGTAGCAAATAGTTTTAGCCATCTGAGCAGATAAACTTAGCTTTTTCCAGTTGCCAAAACAAAATTTGTATCCAACTGTTCTTTTGTAAACCAGTAAGTTTTGTACTGTTGTGCCTGTCTCATGATTAAAATTCTTTTTAAACAAAAGCTATAAGATCTATGTTTGTTTCTATCTATATGTTTATGTATGTGTCTATATATGTATGTTTTAGAGGTGTGATAGTTTTCTAACTCTGGATGGTATTACTAAAATTAATTTGTAAAAGAGCTCTTTTAATTGGTTTAAACAAACAAGTGCTCATAAAAAATTCTGAAAAATGTAATGAAAACTAACCCAAATGTTTTTCAAGTTCATGTGATCTAGGATTAATCTTTAGAAGATAAAAGTAAGTTTAAATTTATTGGTTTCATTAAAACAAGCATGTCTTTAGCATTATCAACATTAAGTATGTTATTTTTATTCTACCTAGTTTTGCTAAAAGGCAAATAAGCTATGTTATCTCTATCACAAAATTTGTCAGCCAGAAAAAAAAAAAAAAAGATGCTTGAGTTGACGGTTGACTTTGTTTAATGTCTCATGAAGTTTTTTTTTTTCCATAGGTAATCTAAACATAATTGTTTAGAATAAATAAAATTAAATAGATGTAAGTAGGATCAATGTTTTTAGGTAAATTTTAAACAATAATAATTTGTTATGGTATATATACTTAAAAACAGCTTCCAGGGGCTTCCCTGGTGGTGCAGTGGTTGAGAGTCCGCCTGCCGATGCAGGGGACATGGGTTTGTGCCCCGGTCCGGGAAGATCCCTCATGCTGCGGATAGGCCCGTGAGCCATGGCTGCTGAGCCTGCGCGTCTGGAGCCTGTGCTCCACAATGGGAGAGGCCACAACAGTGAGAGGCCCACGTACCGCAAAAAAAAAAAAAAAAAAAAAAACAGCTTCCAAAATCTTTTTGGTTACTAGAAACCTTAGTGTTCTGCTAAGTTGAGTTAAATGATGAGTTAAGTTAAATTCCTTGAATATCTAAATCACTTCCAAATAAGATAAAATAATGAAACATTAATTGCTAAACAAGTCTAAATTTACCTACTTTTGACCTCTTATTAAAGAGGAACTAAAGATGTTTGTAAACCTGTTTTGTGCCAAATTGAAACAATTGTGTTATGAGGAAACATATGTTTCTAGAAATTATTAAATGTATTCATGCATTTGTCAATCAAAAGAATGCTGGTATAACAGTTCACAGTTGCTTACTTCTTAGTTTTCACTAGAAACTAAGGTTTCTAAGGGTTAAGTATTCTAATTAATATACATGATTAAAGCTACTAGAAATAATAAGGGAAACAATTTTGCATGCAAGGAAAGTAGAATATATTTTGGGGTAAGAAAAGGTGTGAGGTATGGAGATACTTTCTTTGTTGAGGGAAATGCAAGCGATTTTGTCCTAAAACTGATTATGTCCAAATTGGAAAGAAAACAAGGGACAAACTAAAATGGCCATATAGAAAGTTGTAGAAGGTTTGTGGAAAAAGGAATATCTGGAAAGAAATTGTATGTGTGATCAGGTCTGGCTAAGATTGGAATGAATTTACTTAAGTAAATGAGATTTAATATCAAAAGTAATCTGTTACAAAATTAGAATTTGGTTTTCTCTGTTAAAAGAACAAAGTTTTATCGGACTATTGGTCTACTCTTGATAAGAAATTGTAAAATTCTTTATTTTTTAAAATAACCTGCCTAGAAAACAAGGATTCTATGTTTTGTCAAAATAATATCCTGTGTTTTTTGTCTTCATCAGGTCTTTGATTACTTAAGTAAACCAAATCTTCCTAATATTAAAAGAGTTAAATTTTGCTCAGAACTATGTAACTTTCTATATTTGCCTATAAAATCTTTGTCACTATGGTTAAGTGGATAACTAACATTTTTCACAGTGATCTGTGATCCTATTTGACCAACTGTTTTAAAACCTTTTGATATTCTTGACAAACTTTCCAAAACCAAATTCTAAATAAAGTCTTTTTGACCTCAAACTAACTTTGAAATTTTCCAGAGGGTCCCTGGAATATTTCAAAAGATGTGTTCTCTCTCCTTATAAAAAGGGACATGTTAAACTAATTAGTCTTATTTGGTATGTTAAACCATTGTCAAATAAGAAGCAATACTAAGCCTTCTGTATGTTTTGTCTCTATGAGTATACATTATGTGTTCCAGAAATTATGTGAAATTCCTAAAAATCTGATATGTCCTGGTATAATGTTGTCATCATAATTTCAGGTATCTTATAATGTTGTACATCACAAAAATAACGACACTTCCTTATCAAATGAACTCTAACAATAGGCATTTTAAGTCTTTTATTATTTATAGGCAGTTATTATTTTACTCTGTCTTGCAAATATGTTCCATCTTCAAAGAGATTCAAATATGTTTCATCTTCAAAGAGATTCATGGAAGGGACTCTTAACACATATTCCAGAATACAAGTTTCTGATTAACTTTCAGATTGTATCACTGAACTGGGTAAGAATTTACAGAACCCTAATGGAGAAACTGACAGCTTCATAAAACTGCTAACAAAAGATCAACAAGAATTAATTACATGGGACTGAAGGAACTGATGAGGATGATTATAATTTTTTTTGTGATTTCTTTTTGTTTGAAATATTGCTGATTTTTAAAAATATTTTGTTTTCCAGATACAAGGAAGCCTTCCCTCTTAAGCTAACTATGACTTAGATCAGTTTGGTAAATTATATCTTTATAAGTAGAATTGAGACATTTATCTTTTTCTCCCTACCTGATTCCTCCAGAATTCAGAAATTCTCCATGAGTATTCTTATTTTCATGGCAATGTAGTTACTTGCATAAGTTCAGTAAGAATCTGTTCTTCTTGAAACGGGACACAGTTGGAAACATTGGTTATATTACCAGGGCTTTGACTGGAATATCATATTTGAGAGAGCATTCATAGACTCAGATATGACCACACAGCTTTAAGGAACTAAGGTTGACTTTATGGAGCCAATAAAGCCCCTTGAAAAAATAGCCTAGTATCTTGCTTAGGGTTCCCAGCAGTCTTACCAGGTGAGTAAGGAAGGTTACTCCCTAGCAGGTGAAGGAACCTCAAGCTATTTTGGGGACCTCAAGAAGAGAGTAATCCAGCCAAATCTATAGGTATTGCAGGCAAGTCTAGTGGTGAATTCTTGGCTTGGCTTCCTGGCCTCAAGAGGCATTTAAAAGTGCAAAGTGAAATTCCTTATGAAAAATTCCAGCAAAGCAGATATAAAAGAGTCTATATGATCAATTACTATTCTTGCTGCACTTTTATAAATGACCAGGTCAAGTTTATTGAAACTAAACCTATTTTTGCCAACAAATTAGTCTTAATTTGGCTGTCTTTGGTAAAAATGAGGGTGATTATAGAGAGAAAAATTAAGTTTCAGTGATAAGCTTGTAGATATTAGATACTAATATTGTCTATCGTCTTTGAGGTTCGTTTTCTACACGTAAGCTGTTCTAGATCCTGAATTCTTCTAGTTGCCTCATATCTGGCTACAGCCCTCTCAGCTAACATTTCCAATTTCTCCCATCCTTTTAACTTGAAATCATTGAGAACTAAAACTGCCCTTTTTTTTGAAGTCCTGCAAACTGAAGCTAGATGATGATAAAAACTTTGGAGAAATCATCCCAACACTTCATGTTTAGACAATCTTCTTCATGCCTGTCGCTGTGTGGGCCAGTCAGAAAGTTTACCAGTATACTTGATGACATCATCAGAGACAATCTATAAACCAGGAAAATCTGATGGCCACTGCCTGCCCTCATTCCATCTAAAATGCTTCAAGCTGGACATTTAGAAATCTTCTCAACTGGCTTCCTTCAGAAGTCTGAAAATGGGATTATGGTCAGCTCCAATCACTAACCATTGTTTTTCTTTTGTTTCCATAGAAATGCCTCTAATTAACCTGATTACTTCTACCATAGACCTAACTTGGGGAGCCTCACTACATCAATGTCTCCTGAAATGAGTTTAACTGAACTAATCTATTGTCAGAACTAAGAGACTGATTCAGTAAGATGAAACAATCTACCAATTCAACTTTTAGACTGTGAAACTTCTTGGGGAACTTTCAGTGGCGAGACTGTAGGGGAACAAAATATCCCCTCTGCCCCCAAGATGTGTCTCCTTGGCAGGAGGATTATTTTAGGCTGGTTGTTTTAAGAAACAGAAGACTTGAAAAGTCTTTCTTTTTACCTCCCCCTTAACTGCCTAAAAGAATTTAGATAAAGGGCCTGGTCCAGGAAGGGCATTATCAATAGAGATATCTACAGAGAATATGGGCTCAGTGTGGCAGGGGGACCTTGGCAGGGCCTGGAGATCAAAGTCCTCTCTGTGTCCTATTGTCTCTGCACAGCATAGCAAACATTTGTTCACCAAACATTTGTTTTTCCCATCTTCCTGTAAATTGTTTTCCTTCCCTTAGAAGCCCCAAACCCCGAACCCCTTCTCCTTCTCTCAGATGACATGTAAGTCCCAATTGCCTAACTTGTCCTTGGGCCTTATATTCTTAAGGAGTCCCTGTGCATACATAAATTCGGGTTTTCTCCTGTTAATTTGTCTTGTGTCAATTTAATTATTAGGTCAGCCAGAGGAACCTAGAAGGGTGGAGGGAAAATACTCCTCTTCAACAATAGTGAGTGCCCCCCTTAAATTTTGCACCCTGGCTGCCTTTTTCACTCCTCCCTGGTCCTGGCTCTGATTCTGAGGCAAGTTCCTCACAGTTTCTGAGAGGGTTTCCAGCAGGACTGAGCCCCAGTAGCTCACAGTTAATAACCTACTTATTAACATACCTTTTACTGATTTTTCTCTTTTCCTTGTCACACTTTCTCACTGGTGCATCCTGGGATTGCCTTTCAAACCAGTACCTCCACCCACTTCCTTTTCAGCTCCCACTCCTGAAGGAACTTAAACTAAGGAGGCATTGCTTAGAAATGGTGTTTCCTCTCCCCACCCCCACCCCACATACGATTTATTTAAGCTTATGATCAGCTTATGATATGATTCCATTAGCTGTAAAGGTTTGTCTTCTCTGAGTCAGATCTGGGACTCAGATGTCCTGGTGCTCAGGGTTAGACAGTTACATCCTTCCAAAGACTTCTTTGTACAAGTTCAAACACATACACGCGGGCACTTTTTGTTTGGGGTGATTTGAGGAAAGAGGTGTTGGATGTTGTTGCTCCTGTTTTGTTGTGTTTTGTTTTGTTTTGTTTTTGGTGGAGAGGCATTTGGGGAGGTGTGAGGGAAGATAAAAACCATGGAAGGATAGGAAGGCAAGAATTGGCTGGATAATTTTCTCAGACTTTCCCTTCACTTGGGCCTATGGCTAAGGGCCTGGCTGCGAGCCCCTGTGGGAATGGTGCCAGGGCAAGTAACAGAGTCTGTGTTCAGACAGACTGGGAAGGTTGGAGTACACACAGTCCTGCTTCAGGACAAAGGTGGCCAAAGGCAGCACCCAATGAGCAACACATGCCCTGTGCCCTCCTTTCCCATCTCAGCCCCAGCCCCGGTCCCCAGACCACAGTACTTGTTCTGGCTCAGAGACCAGCCTGCAGAAATGCACAGAACTTGGTGGAGCATCAGGGAAGACCCAGGGCAGGACATGGCAGCTGGACTAACAGAGAGTCTGCATCTCCCATAAGGGGCTGGTGGGCTGCAGCCTGTCTCTGAGCAGGGCAAAGCACAGGACCCTGGGTAGGGAAGCCTTTGGGAGGGGGATAAATTCCTGAATGAGCAGGTAGAGGCACAAGACTGACAAAGTTTAGGAGACTTCAGCCATGTGACCTAGTTTGTACTCACAGGTAGGTGAAACCTGGGCTATTTAGCTAAGTGATGTTTGCTCTAAACTTGCTGGCATCCACGTGATTTAATCAAACTGTCCAGCAAAAAGCCTGAGAGTCAATTATCCTGGGCTCTAGCTCTGTCACTAATAATAATCTTGGGCATGTCACTTGACTGCTCTGTGCTTCAGTTTCCTTCATCTTATAATGACCTAGTTGGGCAAGATGAATGCTTAGGTTCTTTTTGAATATTAAGATAACCAGAGTTCTTTCTCCAGAAATTGCTGCTGGACACACGGAGTCCTAGAGAATGTCCCACCATGTGGCTCCTGCCTTGGAGTTCAGAAGTGGCCTGTGGGCTTGGGATCCTCTTTCTCTTACAGTGCTCTTGGGTAAAATGTCAGGTTATGGCCAGACACAGTGGAATTGAAAAGGAGTGTCAGCTGCAGCTTCTGTGAATGTCTACTTTGCAACTTTATCTTAAATGTTTGAGAGACAACTCTTTTTTTTTTAATCTAATTTAATTTATTTTTTTATACAGCAGGTTCTTATTAGTCATCAGTTTTATACACATCAGTGTATACATGTCAATCGCAATCACCCAATTCATCACACTACCACACCCACCCCGCCGCCGCTTTCCCCCCTTGGTGTCCATACGTTTGTTCTCTACGTCTGTGGAGAGACAACTCTTAAATTGATGTTTTATTGTCCTTGAGACACCATACCTTTGTTGAGTTCATTGTAAATCATAAATTTGAGCATGAAACATAGGTTGCCAAACTGGCAACTAACTGTACCCATTTGTGTTTAGTTTGGAAAACTTGAAAATGCCATTATTGATACTATGTATAAAATAGATAACTAATGAGAACCTACTGTGTAGCACAGGGAACTCTACTCAGTGCTCTGTGGTAACCTAAATGGGAAGGAAATCCAAAAAAGGGGGATATTGCTGATTCACTTTGCTGTACAGTAGAAACTAACATAATATTGTAAAGCAACTATACTCCAACAAAAATAAATAAATAGATAGATAGATAGGTAAATAAATAGAAAATGCCTCTTGCAGCTGTCTGCTTATTCCCTGTCCAGCCTCTGATTGATTTCTGCTCCATGCTTATGTGACGCCTTTTTATTATGTTTACTCCACACAGAGTTGGCCGATTGTTGTTTCAGAAAGTTAAATGGCGTGCCTCCAGTGGAGGTGTGACGTCATGGTGTCCCTGCTTCCGAGAGCAGAAAGTCTACCTCCACAGTGCCATAATCTGGGGGCCCTAGGCTGAGACTTCTCCAAGTGAGCTGCCTCACCTGGCCCAGGTTGTGATCTGGTGGCACGGCTGGACTGACTGTGAACTGTCCATTTATTTCTGATTGGCAGCCGGGCTGGACAGTGATCAAACAGGACCATTCTGACAATACAACATGCTGCTCTGTTTCAGAAGTATTTTTAAGGAAGGATGTTGTCCTGGGGGTGCCCAGCAGGGTTGTTGAAAGCAAACAGAAATCACACGTGGTCTAATCAGAGGGTCAGTGAGTGAGAAAGTATACTTTTAAAAGTATACTACTAATTTCTGAATATGCCAATACAATCTAATAACAATACTCTCTAATATTTATTGAATGCTGCGTATCAGCTATGTTCTGAGTATTTCTACATATATTAACTCACTGATCCTTACCACAAACCGGGATAACAGGGATGTTAAATGACCACACAGCTACTGAAGAGTCAAGACCTGAATGTGAAATCAGACCATTTAGTTTCAGTGTTCACACTTAATTGCTCTACTTTTTTAAGAGTGAGGATGTTTTCATCTATGTGGCAAATATAGAAAGGAATGTTGTTAATTATATTTCAGGCCAAATTAGAAGTGGAGGAGACATAAGGAACAAAACATGTTTTTTCTTTTTTTGTATTTATATGAGATGATGGCAGTAAACTAAACTTATTGTGATAATCATTTCACAATACATGTAAGTCAAGTCTTTATGTTGTACACCTTAAGCTTAGTGCTATATGTCAATTATATTTCAATAAGACTGAAAGAAAAAAGAAAAAAAAATAAGAGAAAGAGAGGCCACAGTGAATCCAAGCCCTCTGATATGGCTTCTCAGCCCTCATGAGCTAGCCTTGGCCAGCCTCTGCACCTTGTATGCTGCTACCCCAACTGGGTGACTTTCCTGGGCCCCAGCCACAATAGGAGACTTTGCACCTATCTTGGTTTGTTCAACTCCTTGTGCTTTTATGCTTTTACGCACCCTTCCTGGAAAGCTCTTCTTCCAAGTCTGGAGAAATCTTCAGCTTTTTAGACTCGACTCAAATGTTAACTCCTCCATGAAACTTTCTCAGACTTTTCATGCTGGGTTTTTGCTTGTTTGTGCTTTCTCAACACCTGGCTTATCCCTTCGCCATAGCTTGTTAAAAAACAAAAATTCAACCAAGTAAATGTGAAAATCTAATTGGCTTTATTGGGCAATTCATGAGCGGGGCAACGTCCTATCTAGCAAGTAGATGGATGCTCTGAGGGGTTGTACAAAATGGAAGGTTTTTATAAGAAGATGGGTGGGATGAGGGAGCTATTAGCAAAAGAAAAGAAAGAATTGTTTTTAGGCCAGGACATCTTTTTGGGGGTGGGAGGGAACAGCAAGTGTTTTATCACGCAGACTGATTCTCCTTCCTCTTGGGTGTGGAGAGGGCCGAAGTGGTAGATTACTTCATTGGTGCTGAATAGAAAATTCCAGACCAGTTGATTGATTACATTTCTGGTGTAAGTTGAAACTGCAATTACGTTAGGTATGAAATCTAGTTTTGGTATCATGGGCTTTAGCACAAGGGATGCCATTTTGGGCCTGAGTTTTTTGTTTTAATTTTTTCATTAACAGCTTGCTTCAGGTAATATTGAAACTGTTTTCTCTCTCCTCACTAAGCTGTGAGCTCCTTCAAAGCGTGGTAGCGTCTAGCAGAGTGTGTGCTTCATAAATGTTTCTTGAAATATTATTGAAACTGTTTTCTCTCTCCTCACTAAGCTGTGAGCTCCTTCAAAGCATGGTAGCATCTAGCAGAGTGTGTGCTTCATAAATGCTTCTTGAAAAAACTGCGTAAAGCAAGTATTCCTGTAAACAGATAGAGTAGGGGATCCCTGGAGAAAGAGAATCAGGCATGGCTTTCTTTACATAAGAGAAGCCATTTTTGGCCTAAGCTATTTTGTGATCTAAGCCTGGCCACAGTGCTTGCCCTTGAACAGGTCTCAGTAATGAATGATAGTAAGGGAAGTGAGGGAAAGCAGGGACAAAGGAAAAACAGTAAAGAAACCAGAGTTCAGCAGTAAGACAGAGTCCTAGTTCCTCCTCAAGGTATATACATCATAATCTGATACAGATCTTTGAGTTCTGCAGGAACTAAGGCGCCCACGGAGGTGGAGAATGGTAACTACATGCTGAGATCGGAGACTGGTCAGAACCTAAGGAATAATGATGTTGACCTTTTCTGACCCTCCTGACTTCAGTCAACTAAAGCTTGGACTCTGTCAACCTTTGCCCCAATTCTATGCTGAATTCTCCTCTGCTCCAGCCCCTTCATGAATGTGCATGTACCCTTAGTTTAAAACTTAGCCAATTTTGCTATTCAGAGACATACTGCTTTGGGAAAGATCCCTGGTGTTCTCCTTACTTGCTGCAAGTAATAAATCCATCCTTCTCCCTATCTTTGGCTTGACACCCACCAAGAGGTGAACCCACTTTTTGGGTAACATTCCCATCATTAGGTAATAATGGACACTCAGAGATTCTGTCTTCAGGCTTATGTAAAGAACTTTATTTTGGGTTCTAATTATCCTGATAATTTTTCAATCCTTTCACTTATTTTGCCTTGTTTGCATAAATTGTTGACTTTATAAACAGTTGACTCTTTGATAATGAGAGTATATAACATATGAATTAAGCAACCACTCTGATGATGGTGATGATGATAAAGTATATATATATATACATGTGTTTATATGTATATATATATATACACACAAGTAACACCCTTATTTTCAGGGCCAACCGTGACACCCTCCCTTTTCATTCTACCAGGTAGGCAGGTATTCAGGTAGAAACTGTTGGAAGATATGTTGTTCTTATCCTGGACATGACAGGAGTTTGGAATTTTTGACACAACTAATGAGAACTGGAGGTTCTAAAACAGAGTCTTTCAAAGTGGGATTTGTTTGAGAATAATTTATAAAATATAGAGAAATCACGACTTGATTTTACTAAAGAGTGAAAATCACAACTGATTATAATTTCTGCCTTTGCTGAAAGTATAGCTCTGCTTCTTCCCTAAACGGTCGCTGACCTGGTCAAGGACGCCTGGATCCTTGTGGCTCAGGTCCCTCAACTTCTTTTATCTTTCCTCCTCCTTCGTCATAGAGCTTACCGTCTCCTGCTGCAACACTTTCATATTCGGTCATTTGTTTTGCTGCAGATCCTTCCAGACTCCTTCCTTTTCCACTCATAGTTTTTCTTTACTATGTTCTTTTCCCTTGTTCAGTTTACTCTCTTGCATATTAATTTTTTTCCCTTCTGTGGTTTGTTTCCTTGATTCTCCCCAACACTGGACCCCCAGCATTGGAGCCCTCTTCCTCTATGGTTATCCTTCAGATCACCTTTAAGGCCATTTCTGCTTAGCTCAGTGTAATCCTATTTACTCACTAAAACTGTTCTTTGGGGTGTGCGGCATCTAAATCAGGACTTCTAGTAATTAACTCTTGATTTTTAGAAAGGTCATTTTCTTGCTCTCTGGGCTTGGGTGAGAAGGGGAAGAGATGGAATTTTTAGCAAAGTTTCACGAGGGAGAGCCTCTCTCCACACTCACTTCTATCCTTCCCCAATCAGAACAATCTCCTTAGCCATGAAATATCTTGGCCGTTTTATTTTAACTCTCAGCAGAACATTTTACATAATGTTTTGATGTGGTTGTAGAAAACTGATTCCTGCTGATAGAGAAACACTTTGAAAAAAAGTTTTAATTTTCAAACAATGAGTGTAAGCTGGCCGCTCTTAACCTTACCCCACTTCTGAGACTCTCCCCATGGGCTGGGGTGAAGGCGACTGGTAAAAATAAAATTGAATGTTTACTAATGTATGCAAGTGTTTGAAGAAATTTTTTTGCACATTTCTATAATCTTGAAATGGAGAAGGAATCTGTAAACATCAAAGCCAGAAACCCTAAAGGAAAAGACTTACAGATTTAACAAAGTAAAAAAAAAAAAAAACAATGATGGCAATCTGGGGAAAATATTTGCAACATATGTAACATTTGAGGAGTTAAAACTCTTGGTTTACAAGAGTTTAACAAAGAAAAAGCTGAACACTTGGATTAAAAAGGTCAATAGATGTATGAAAAGATGTTCAATCTTATTAGTAATCAAAGAAAATATAAATCAAAACAATAGTAAGTTAGATTGGACATACTTTTAACACTGATAAGAATATTGATAGAAAGATGAAAAACTAGACATATTCATACCAATATACACCTATTAGAAAGGCTAAAGTAATGCTGACAATACCTAGTGCTGACAAAGATGTGCAGCAGTTGGAATCCTCATACACTGATGGTGAGAATGCAGCATAGAACAGCCACCATGGAAAACAATTTGGAAGTTTCCTGTAAAGTTAAACATACACCTACCGTATAACCTAGTACTCTCACTCCTGGTTATTTATGCTAGAGAAATGAAAACTTATATTCAAACAAAAAAACTGTATAGCAGTTTTATCCACAACTGCCAAAACCTGGGAAGCAATGTCCTTCAGTGGCTGAATGAATGAGCAAACTGTGGTATATCCATGTAATGAAATACTACTTAGCGATAAACCACCACCACCCCCAGAACAATGAATGGAATCATCTTTGGATGAATCTCCAAAGCATTACGCTGAGTGAAAGAAGCCAGTCTCAAGATGTTTTAGATGATTCCATCTGTATGAAATTCTTGAAAAGACAAAAAATTGTAGGGAGAGAGACTAGATCAGTGGTGCCAAGGGTTTAGATGTAGGGGAGGGGAGTGTGCCTATAAAGAAACAGGACAAGGGAGTTTTTGGGGAGATGAAACATTTTTGTGTCCTGATTATGGTGGTGGTAACACAAATCTGTATACGTGTTAAGATTTGTAGAACTGTGTACCAAAAGAAAGAAATGTAAATGTTACTCTATGATAATTGAAAAAAAAAAATGTAGGCATTCTCACACCCTGTTCATGAGAGTGCATTGTGCCAACTTTATGGAGGATAATTTAGCTATATATATCAAAATATAAAATATGTATATTCTATTACTTAGCAATCTCACTTTTGCTGAAATATTCTAAGGAAAAGTGCAGCCATGAACATTCTTGTACTATCTTTGCACACAGGCATTTTTTATGACTGCAAAAAAGAGATACAAACTATAAGTCTATCTCTGGGGATTTGATTTCAAGTTATAATAATACATACGGTGGACTATCACACATTTAAAATGGTATAATCTATACTTGTTTACATGGGAAAACGTCTATAACATATCATGTAGTGAAAATAATTTACAAATTATTAGTGATATGCAAATATGTGTATTTATGTAAAGTATGTTTATGCAAATATGTAAAAACGTAAAAATAGTTTACAAATAATGTGTATGGCATGAACTTATTTTTTATTATTTTATTTTTTTGCGGTACGCGGGCCTCTCACTGTTGTGGCCTCTCCCGTTGCGGAGCACAGGCTCTGGACGCGCAGGCCCAGTGGCCATGGCTCACGGGTCCAGCCGCGCTGCGGCATGCGGGATCTTCCCGGACCGGGGCACGAACCCGCGTCCCCTGCATCGGCAGGCGGACTCCCAACCACTGTACCACCAGGGAAGCCCTGAACTTGTTTTTTAAAATGAGAAGTATATGTCCAAATTTATTCACTGAAAAAAAATCTGGAAGAATGTGCACCAGACACATTGACAGAAGTCATCTCTGGGTAGTGGGCTTATAGTGATTCTCACTTTCCTCTTTGTACCTTTTTCATAGTCTTTTTACCTTTATACTTTTGTTATAGTCTGAACGTTTGACTAGGAGCATGTATTACCTATGCATTTTTAACATTTATTTTGATTTTTACAAAAACCCATGTAAAGTTTGAAGGTTTTTAGACCATGATAAAAATTTCCCAAGTCAAAACAGATGTATTCAAACATTATGTACTCTACAAAAATATCCTGCCCAAATCTACTATAAAAGAGAGCATTTAGCTGTTTATTGCTAGGACTGCAGACACCAGCAATATTATTTCCACTGTTGAACTTTTCACCCGCCAATATGTGTGGGCTACTAACACACTTCCTCATTTTGGGGGATTTGTCTTTGATATTTAAAATGTAATTCTTGGACTCAAGGAACATAACTTCAAGGTATTTATATGGTTAAAAATCAAATAATGCACCTTGTTTAGTATAAAGTATGATCCTATGCATATGGTGATTGGGAGGATAAAATGGAAAGGTTATCTATTACTAAATTTAGAAATTATGTCCTGATTGATGGTTGATTTAAATATAACTTCTTGTCAAGCATCTGTTTTTAGAATCAAATTACTATGACTCTACAGTTTCCTTGAAGTCTCAGAGTCTCAAATTTCTGTTTGCCTTTGTATGGTTTTAAGAAAATGAAGAGTGTGAAACTGCAAATTTAGTTTTCATTGTATCATATTTTATATGACACACTGGTCATTTCATAGAAATATAAGGTGGCAAACACATTGTCTGCAGAAGAAATCATTGTCATTATCTCACTGAATCCCAAGTCATTGAAAACCATCTCCCACACTCTGAGGATTCATTTGAGAATGCTTTTGTCTCCCCAGCTGCCCACATGTTTTCCTGATCCACCTCTTCTCCAACTTTGCCTTATTGACCACCCCCAGTGGAATGCTGACTGTTTTTCATCTTGCTTCCTTTGTTTATCTCTAGGGTTTAATTCAATAAACAAAGTGGCTTGGATCAAACTTTGGGCTCTTATGGGTTTGGATGTGTTCTTTGGTCTCAGTTTTAGTTACCAGAAGGGAGTGTTGCTTCTGACCTCTTTGACTCTTCCCTGCTGATTTTACTAGGCCTTTGATACTAGTAAAGGGTGAGATTTTTGAGGAAGTGGTCTTGCTTTTGTTAGAGGTGGTAATGCCTTTTGTTGCTTTGTGAATCAAGTTGCATTCAGTTACAATCACAAAGATGTGCCTTGAAAAAATCAAATTCAAACTAGCAGAAGTAGAAACCCAGGGTTTTGATCTTGGAGGAACAATATGACTCTTATTATTGATGCAAAAATAGCAAATAAGAACCCTCATCTAGGTTCGATTTCGCAAGATTTAGGTAATTCATTGCCTACTACACTCACACTCTCAGCCACTTCTCCCAACACATTCTCAGGATGTATAATGGACTAGTGTGTCCACTCCCCCACACTCCTCCAAAAACTTCCAGGCCAAGGGCCCACAAACTCAGAAGCCTTTACAGGCTGAGCAAGTGGAACAGAAGAGTAAATCAGGCTGTTTAAGAAAAACGGATTAGTGGGGACTTGGCCAAGGTAGAGACAGCATGTTCCACCTAGAGAGAGCCTCTTTCCAGCATCGGCCAATTGTTGCTCTGTGGGAATGGGCCTCGGGTGGTCAGAGCTTCCACCCTTCCAATAGAAGCAAGAAATAAAGATTTTTATTGTGACATTTCCAATCTCATCAACTATTTCCAATGAAATACCAACACACTTTAGCCCAAACCACGTGTCAGAGAGCTGGATGTGGCTATGGGCCGCCAGTGTGCAACTTCTGATTAAAAACTAAACTGCAGGGGCTTCCCTGGTGGCGCAATGGTTGAGAGTCCGCCTGCCGATGCAGGGGACACGGGTTCGTGCCCCGGTCTGGGAGGATCCCACATGCTGCGGAGCGGCTGGGCCCGTGAGCCATGGCCGCTGAGCCTGCGTGTCCCGAGCCTGTGCTCCGCAATAGGAGAGGCCACAACAGTGAGAGGCCCGCGTACCGCAAAAAAACAAAAACAAAAAACTGAAGTGCATAAATTTTGGGAGTCCAAAAGCAGGGTGCTGATGGAGGCTGTTCCGGGGTCAGGACCAGCATGGACACAATCCCAGCAGTGAACAAGGGTATGTGGGACTTTGAGGCACCAATCAGTGGTACTTCAGTGGTACTGCTGTGTGCTAGTGACAGGGCAATTGGCTGCTGAAAATTAGAGGCTGACTGGCTTCTCTAGATCTCTGTGGAAGCCCCCAGGGCTCTTAGGCAGTTCAGGGGGAGGGAGGGGAGGAAGGAAATCTCAAGAAAGAGATATTGGATTTCCTGCTAATAGGTAGGCAAGTGGGGATTTGAGTAATTAAATAAAAGATGAAAAAGAGATATGACCGTATTTGAACTCTAGGCTGGCAAAGTAGTTTATACTGGTTAATCTAATTGAAAATATCAATTTAAAAATCCACAGATTGGAATTTTTGAAAAAAGTCATATTTATTAAGTTATTATTGGACATTGAGGAAAGGTTATATTGTTGTTTGGAATAATAGTATAGTAACATAATAAATGGCGTTAATGATAACAACAGCAGTCTTTTATTTATTAATTTATTTTGGCCACACCTCGGGGCATGCGGGATTGGACCCGTGCCCCCTGCAGTGGAAGCACGGAGTCCTAACCACTGGACCGCCAGGGCATTCCCAACAACAGCTGTCTTCTTTTTTTTTTTTTTTTTTTACGGTACGCGGGCCTGTCACTGCGTCACTGCTGTGGCCTCTCCCGTTGTGGAGCACAGGCTCCGGACGCGCAGGCCCAGCAGCCATGGCTCACGGGCCCAGCCGCTCCGCGGCATGTGGGATCTTCCCAGACCGGGGCACAAACCCGTGTCCCCTGCATTGGCAGGCGGACTCTCAACCACTGCGCCACCAGGGAAGCCCCAACAGCTGTCTTTTATTGAGCACTTACCACATGCCAGGCACAGTACGAGCACTTCACATGTACTAGCTCATTTAATACCCATAGATACCCTATAAGGTAGTTTCTACTATTACTTCCATTTGATAGATGAGTAAGCTGAGGCACAGAGGGGTGAAGTAACATGCCCAAGGACACACAGACATGTTGTACAAATAAGGAGTTTTCACTTAGCAATGGCCTCCTAGGATTGGTTTTAAATCCTCTCACTTTTTAAAAAAATTTATAAACCTACTCACCAAAAAGTTCTAGCTGTCTTAACAATTTCATCTCTCCATATTCTCTTCTGTTCTTTGTTACTGTGTATGCATTCTTCTAAAATATGTCAGGTTTTACTGTTTCCATGTGGTGATTTATGGTTTGCCTTTCTGCAGTTGTGAACTATCCCCTCTCACTACTAATCTACAAACTCTCTTCTTAATGCCATTTTTCTTAGGTAAAAAGTACCATATGCTTATCCTAGAAATTTTGTAAAATACAGACATGTATGAAAAAATTAATCCTAATCCCACCATCCACAGAAAATAGCTGTTAACTTTTAGGTGGCATTCTTTCCATTCTTTTCTATACACATATAGCCAATGAAAAAGACTACAAATACACTGCTAACTATTTTTACGGAATATAAATCATATATACACATAGCTATAGCTTTGCTTTTTTCAGTTAACATTTATCATGAGTTGTTTCCCATATCACTACCTTTGACAACATTATTTTTATTTTTGATGACTACACATAGAATTCAATCATATGAGTCTACCAGAATTTATTTTAGAATCTTAGATGATTAATAACCATTAACCATTAGATGATTTACTATTTTAAAAATGTTCACTCCTGGAGATAACGTAGTACAAACATTTTGAATATAAGCCTTTGACCATATTTTTGGATATTTCCTTAGGGTAGATTCCTCCAAGTAAAATTAGTGGGTCAATAGCTCTTAACACATGTTGCTACGTTGCCTGTCAGAATGTTGGGGCCATTCACACGCCACTAACGCCCTCAGTTTTTGTTTTTTTTTTGCGGTATGCGGGCCTCTCACTGTTGTGGCCTCTCCCGTTGCGGAGCACAGGCTCTGGACGCGCAGGCCCAGCGGCCATGGCTCACGGGCCCAGCCGCTCCGCGGCACGCGGGATCCTCCCGGACCGGGGCACGAACCCGTGTCCCCTGCATCGGCAGGCGGACTCTCAACCACTGCGCCACCAGGGAAGCCCCACCCTCAGTTTTTATGATCTTCACTTTTACATCACTCTCCGTTTTCCTTAACCTCTCAGTTTATTTCCTTATATGTCAGGACTGGGCCCTCCATTGAGCTGTCTTTTCTCATTCTAGTAGTGTGTTGAGGGCCTCCCATCCCCAGCAGTAAGCAGCCAGATGTGGGGACTTCCTGCTGAGCTTTGTTGGGTAACGGAGCCAATCCAGAGGAACCAGCTTTAGGGTCAGCTAAACTGACCTGTGGGAAGCCCCAGGCCTCTGGGAATGGAGCCCATCCCCACTAATTTACATACCGTGGATGTTTCTTCACGGGTAGGTTTCCAGGACAAGTAACCAAGCTAAGAAATTGCTCAGATTTCACTGGACAGCATTAGTCACTGGAAGCATGGCAATGAAGAAGGGAAATGAAGGCCTGCTTCCATGGCCTGGTCACAGCACAACAGCTAGACAGTGTTGTCTTTGAGGGGGCACAAACATTCGTTCTAGAAGCTATGAAGGGCACTGGTACAGGGACGAGTCAAACCAACACCAGAACACCAAGGGGACAACAACAAAGGGAAGACCATGCACTACAGAAGGAATCATCTCCAAAATGCTGAAGAGGAAAAAGAGAGGCTTGCCTCTCTAGCGGCCCCAAAGAAAAGGGAAATCTGGAACATTTCCTAGGCTTTCTTTGTTTTTTAATGACTTATCCTCTTATTAATATGTCAGAAAGAAGGAAAGCTCCTGGCTAAGAAATAACAGTCCCTCATCCCAGAAATCACAGCCAGGAATATGGATTCTTAACAAGTGTCAAAAAAGCACTCTGAGTAAGGAGAGAAAAATGCAGATACATCACTTCTGTTATAATAAATGCTTGATTTCTTTTAATCCCGAGTCCAATTATTTTCTTTTCAAACGTAAGGGTACTGTCTGCCCTATTAATTAAGGGTATTTGCCTATTAATTTGAGTACTTAAAAAATATCTGCCTATAATATTTCTCTCTCTCTCTCTCTCATCTACCCTCTACCCCATTTCTTTTTATCTAATGAACTCTAATCCTCTCTCTTCTCTGTCCCTCCTGCTTCTTGAATAATAGCACAGCAGAGTTAGTCATTTAATCCCATCCCTCTCCTTCAATAATCTTACACAGGAGGACAGGGGTGGAGATGAGAAGGATTTCCAAGTAGGGAAACTACATGAGCAGAGACGCAGAAAGTTTGTGGAAGGGGGAGTGGGTAGATAGGGATGGGGGGATGGAGGAGGCTTCAAAGGCCTTTTGTGTCATGTTTGCAAAGATCTTTGTAGGTTTTCTTAACGGACTTTGAGGGATTGTTTCTTTGGAAGCAATGGAGAACCATAGGAAGTTTTGAAGGGGAGAAAGATATGATTAGATGCTTTTTGTTTTTGTGTTGGCTTGCTTAGCTTTTTTCCCTTCAAGCAAAAATCACTCCATTGTGGTAGGAAAGATAAATAGGAAGAGGAAGAAACTAAAGACAGGAATAGCAATTTGGAGGTTTCCCAGTCCTTTGGCTTGGATTTAGACAAGTGGGGATGGAGAGTAAGGGACAGATTTAAGAGATATTTAGGAGAGTCAATTGGCCTGACTTGGGTGCTTTTTAGGATGAGAAGAGAAAGATGAGGTCAGAGAGATGAAAAGTCAAACAAGTATGACTCTGATTTCCCACAATGTGTGGATGAGGATGTCATTAAATGAAATTAAATCATAAGATGCATATGGAGGGCAGAGATTTAAAGGGAAGATAAAAAAAATAAGTATGGGGTTCAGTTGCAGAATGTCCTATTCAGTGTTGTGGTGGTAAATGTTAAAATTGGCTTTCCAAAAGAAGAGAAAGAAAGAGAGAGAGAAAGAAGAGAGAAGAAAGAGAAAGAGAGAAAGAAAAGAAAGGAAGAAAGAAAGAAAGGAAGGAAGGAAGAAAGGAAGAAAGAAAGAAAGAAAGAATAAAATAAAAGGAAGAAAAGAAAGCCCTGACTGTATCAGATTTCAATGGTGTTAATATTCCAAACCATGGGCTGATTTTAAGCTCACCCTGTGGAAGTCACTTAGTGCAGAATCGGGAAGAGATATACATACACAGTCAGCAGTTCTGAGCTGCAGCGAGCACACCACTGGTCCCACTGGATGCCCCACCATGTATGGGGGGCGTACCATCCCGGAGCCCAGCAAGGAGATGACAACTGGCAACACAGGGTTTACGTGAAGCCAAGGGGAGTGGATCATGTAAAAGTAAAAAGAGAAAACCAGTATTAGGAGACATTATACAAGGACAGAGGAGTCAGGAAAAGAGTCGTTAAGGAGGCAGGAGGGTCAGAAGAGAACCAGATTCAGGAAATAAAAGAGATGAACTTGTTTCAGGAAGGAAGGTGTGGTGGGTAGTGTCAAATATCAGAGATCAGGTAGCCCAGGGACTTAAAGGAGGTCATCAGCGTTACCCATTCAGCAGTCTTTCTGCACTTGAGGTATTTTTCTGTTTTTCTACATGAAAATATTTTATAATGATAAGAAAGAAAGCACATATACCCCTCTCTCTCTCTTTTTAAGGAGGTCATTAATGAATCTGGAGAGTGGTGGGGGCCAGAGTTTGCCTGAAATGGGCTGGAGAACAAATAAAAGGGAGGGATAACAGATGAAATCTTTTCAGCAGTTTGGCTGTTAAAGGCAGGAGAGCTTGAAGGGAGGCAGGTTGGATGGCTGGCTTTTAAAAAGAATTATAGCTCATTGATCAACTAGTAATTCAGGGGAATATGTCTGTCTATAATCCAGACTAACTTGCTGATCCCAATGAGAAGCAGAACAAACATCCTACTCAAGTCCAGAAGCAGTAATATTTTTGAATGTTGCTACATGTCAATAGGAGTCACATTAATAAAGAAGGGGATTGCATTGGTCCAATTATATTGAATTTGTAGGTACTGAAAGCCTATGCAATACATGGTTTACTCCACAAATAATGGTGATTCCTTGTATGTTTTGTTTGTTTGTTTGAATATCTATAGCTTGAGAATTTGTTTCTAACCATGAATTGGAATTAAACTGACTCAAATATGAACTGTAGGTCCTTTTATTCCACTTTACATGAAAGAAGGATTACCTATTTTTTTTCTTTAATTTCGAGGTACCTGTCATTCTCCAGAAATTCTCAAAAAGTCCAGCTATTAGGTCTTAATTGTAACAAATTCCGCTTGAGAAGTTATTTTTAGAATATTTTGTTTTATTCTTCACTGACTTCCTGTAATACTCTATTTTTTTTCAGAGTTTCCAGGAATCAAACAGTATGCTATACACATGTGTGGTGAAAATCATTTATATTTAAATAATGTGTGCATGTACATTTATGTAGACAAGTTAACAGATATTATATATCAAAGCAATTTCCAAGCAAAACCTTTTAGGTAATCCCTAATTTAAAAGTCTCAACAGAATGAAAATCTGTAGCTTCATGACCTCTAGCAGGGTCTCCAAGGCCACAGCTGCCTGAATTCTGTAGTTAAAAGATTCCAGGGTCATCTCAGAATAGAACTTCAAGACACCCAGGCTACATTGACAGAATCAGCTTCTCCAGAGCCACAGCAACAAAGAAGGCCATTCCACTTGTTTGGAAAGGGTCAGCTAGGGTGGGGACCTAGAGTGTTGGTGTTGGTGTTGGTGTTAGCAGGAATTGAAGGACTTGGAGGAAAGCTCGCTGAAGCATACTCTGGAACAAATCGACCTGTGACATTCAAGGGAGAGAATTCATGCTTTTACACTTTCTCAAGGGACACATTCTCTTAACCTCTAACTTTTGGAATTCAGTATTTTTGTCATGTGAGCCTGTCGTACTTGCAAAGTTGTGGGCTTGGTGTCAGCAGACTTAGGTCCTTGTGTCCCTTGGTCAAATCACTTAGACTTTTTGGGGATTTGGGCTCTTTTACTGGTAGAAATCAACACGACTAATAAGCATATTTCAAACATTATGGTGTGTTCATGTATTCATTGCAGAGGTGAGCAGATTCTTGATACCATAGGTTGTTCTTAGTTAAAAATGATCACATTTGGCGTTGGGGCCATAGACCTGTGTATTCAGAATCAATGGCTGTCCTCTCTGGGGCTTTCATCTCCTTCTTGGCCTCATCTCCTTTCTCCAACAGTCTATCTTTGTCTCATTTGTACAGAACTTACTGTCACCCATTCCCCAAGAGAACAATCTGAGGGATTACTTTAGTAGGGGGTGCTCTTGAGAACTATAGCCTTCAGTTCCAGAAAGAATGCTTTTGGTGGTGGGATTTCAAGCACTGTGATAGGTGGATGGTGGGGTGGGTGGGCAGGGAGTGGAGAGTCAGATAGACATAAGCACTTCCATAAGTCACACTTGGAATGGTAACACCTCCTCCAGGAGCTTTCTTTTATATCCAGACGGTCAGAACGATTACTTTGAGCTCTTGGCTAGACCTGGAGTTTTAAAATTTTGGCATGGGACAATCTTTATAGGCCATTTTCTGGTACCAGAAAATGACATCAATAGTCAGCTACCAACACCCTCTTTGTTTACAGTGCCATTCTTCCCAGGAGCTCAAGTGAACAAAATGCGCTTTCAGAAAACCCCTGTGAGGCAGGGAGAGCATATATATTCTGTTTTATGGACAAAGAAATGGAGGCAGAAAGTTGTGGATCATGTGGTTCAGTCAAATTTGACCCCAGAACCCATTCTCTTGACCAGGGTTGTCCTTTGACCCAGGCAAGAGGGACTCCTCTCGTGGGCCCTGGGCTGCAGAAGGCTTGGCTGTGGCCCGCCTCAAGCCTCATCCCTTCCTAAGCGTGAAGAGTCCACAGGACCTAGGGGCCAGGCCACCACAGTTATGAGTTGCCGGGACCCCAGAATTCCTTGCAGTAAGGCCCCTAAGTGCACTTCCAGGGCTTGCATGGGCCCCCTCCCTGGATCTGTCCTGAGTGTTGACAGAACCACTGACATGTGGACCTGGGTTCAAATCATAGCCTGGACTGTAGCATGGAGGGGCTTGTGCAGCTAGGGGCCCACGTGCACACCTGGAGGTTCTTCTGGAATATGATGGAGCTGGGGGTGGGAAGAGAAATTGGCTGGGGGCCAGCTCTCCCACTCCACTACTTTCTTGACAAAACTTAAGTCAAAGGGTGAGGAGTCTGAATGTGAATCCTCCCTTCCAGTTTGCTCCAAAGGTATCTTTGTCAGGTAGGAGAAACTTGTTTTACAGTTGGTTGGCTTGATTTATGAGTTAAATATTTGGACTTGAAGTATGTGGGCCTCCATTTGTACTCTTGCTTCTGTTCCTCAAATGTTATGGGCCGTCTTGCTCCTGATTGTCAAAGCCAAAGCCAGAGGAAGAAGGTGGAGAACTGGAATGGTTATGTAATTTTACAAGACTGCGATTCTCTAGCTGCACTTTGCGAATCTGTAGAAACCTAAATACAAGCCATGTGTATCTATCACTGGGACGCTGACCAATATGATGAAAATAAAAAGGGGGCTGGTCCACATTGCTCGGTTTTTTGTGGCCTTTCTCTTCCACCCAGTTTGCTAAGAGAAGGAGCAAGACGCTTTTCAGGGGTCCTCCCGGGGATCTGGGAGGCCCAGGCTGGGAACCCCAAAGGCAGTAAGTCGCCTCTTGAATTCCAAAGTCAGGGTTTGTCGTGGAAAACAACACCAGCCAAGTCCAGAGGATTATCCACCCTCTCCCACACCCTGGGCACTTGAAAGGAAAAAAAGACTAAAGGGTTGGCATCCCGAGGGGTTGCAGCCTCGCGGTCTCTTCCCCTTCCTCCTCCTCCCTCCGCCCCCCTAAGTCCCTCTGACTGAGTAAATGAACAAAGGAAACAAAAATTGCTGAAAGCAAGAGTTTAGAGGAAGCGATGTCCACTCGTGCTGTTCGCTGCCCTGAACCTGGATAAGAGTCTCTGTTAGGCGCAGCCCCAAGCCCTGCGTTTGCCGCTGGTGCTGTGCTGGCCGTCCCGGCAGGGGCGAGGGGCGCGGACCCCCACCAGCACCCTCCGCCCGCAACCCCGCGCGCTGCAGGACGTCGCCCGTTTAAGGGGCGGGGCGCGGCTCCACGTGCTTTCTGCTGAGTGACTGAACTACATAAACAGAGGCCGGGAAAGGGGGCGGGGAAGGAGGGAGAGAACAGGCTTTGACCGATAGTAACCCCTGCGCTCAGCGCAGCGGAATCTATAAAAGGAACTAGTCGCGGCAAAACCCCGGTAATTCTGAGGAAGAGTGAGTGCGGCCGGGGCCGGAGGAGCGGCGCCGACACCTCTCTCCGCGGGCGCAGGTGGGCAGAACAGGGGGCGCCGCGTGACCAGCGCCGCCACAGCCCATTTCTCGCGGCGCTTTGCTCCCTTTCCCCCACTTCTTTCCCAGAAGGGTTTTTCAAGGGGTGGGGGAAAGAGCCGGAAACAAAAAGTGGAAAACAGGTAAGAGGCTCTCCAGAAACTTGGGCTGGGGTTATTGTTTTGTTTCAGGGCCGAGGAGACTTTGAGAAGCGCTGTGTTTCGGGGACTTTAGTCCGAACCCCCCCACGTCCCCACCTCCTGCAGCGCAAATGGGGGGGCGTAAAGGGGGGGGACGTCCTAGGACGAGCTCTGGCGACCTAAAGACGCGGCGCCGCTGTGCTCAGGGTTCGCCCGGCGGTGGAGCCCGGGGAGCATCTTTGGGCGCGGAGACCCGAGCGCAGTACCTGGGGCGCAGTGGAATCGGGGGCTCCTGGTGGTGCTGGGGGCGCTGCAGCCGGAGTGGGGAGAGTGGCAGGTCTGGCACTGAGCTCTTCTCTTTGTTTGGAAGCGCCTGAGCCGGCTGGAATCCTCTCTGGCTGCGGGTCGGCCGGCGCCCACCCGGACAAATGCTAGTCCTCAGTCTCCACTCCGTTCTTGCTAGTTGGACTCTGGTCTGAGGATCGGTCCCCTGCGCCCCCGGACTGGAGCGGCGCGTTCTTTTTCTCCAAGAACGCGACTAGGAGGTGCACCAAACCGGGTCCATAGCGCTAGTGCTCATTTGAGGCCTCGGGGGCTTTGTTTGGGTCCTTTCTAAGCTCTCCGTACGCTCCCCGGAGCTGGTTTCCTGACGCAGCTGGGGCGACGAGAGTTCTGTTTCTTTAAAAAACGTTAGACTTAGAAGGAGGGCCTGAGGAAACCTGGAGCTGAGGTGCCCATTCCCCTGTCCCCCATCTTCCTGCCCTTTGCTGCTTGTCTCTTGGGGCAGCCTCAGGCCGGGCACGGATGGGGAAGCTGGGGCGAGATGGTGTAGCAGAATGACCGAGAGTAACCCCGGCGGGCGGTGCAGAGCTCGCAGCTCCGCTGGCGGGCTGCGCTCCGCTGTGGGGGGAGGGATGGCTGGGCGCCGGCTACGGGTGGCCACGGGGGAACTGATCCACAGCGCCTCCTGGCCGGGTGGCCTGGGAATCGGCTCCTTGGCCGGAGTGAGACCGGGCTGTACGAGGCGTTGTCGCTCGAGGGTTCCTGACCGAGATGCAGTGAAGACGGGTGTTTGCATACTGGGAGGAAACCTGGGGAACAGGCGAAAGAAAGCGGGTCTGGTTCTGTTTTGTTACAATGGTTCCCAACTCCCAGAGCGTTGCTAAATGGAAGGTTCTTGGGGCGTGGGCCAGTGCCAGGGTTGTGTGTAGGTGCCTCTTTTTCAACACTTATCAAAAAGAAGGGAATAAACAAGATGAAAGAAAATAAGGAGACAGAAAGAAAAAGGGAGAGAGAAAGAAATGCAGCACTACAAAAGCGATACCATCAGCTTTTAAAACCAACACTTTTCAGTGACACAACAAACTGAGCGAGTAGTATATACATTAATATAATAGAGGACAAATGTGATATTTAAAAAAATTCTTTGGTGATGAAAATCAGCAAGTCACTTTCTAAGGCCCGGTCCCCACCTCCCCACAAAGAACACCTCACAAAATTTTGCAAGTTCAAAAGCAGAGTTTTACTGGTTCTTTTAACAATAGTTTGGGACCCAAACCCAAGTTTTGATCTGCTTTTCAGACAAAATTTAAATCCCAACTAAAAAAGTACTTAGTTTCTCATTTCCCCTTTTATTAATATTTCAGCCCACCTTCCTCATACCTACCACAAATTAACGGAGGCTTTCTTTTGTTCATATCGTTCTCTTGAGGCATTTCTCCCAAATGCAAGAAAGTGTGAAAGCATGGAGAAGTTTCCGGAGTAGAACCTCTTCTGATGGTGTAATAATTTTCAAGTACAAAGTTTTCATTGTCAGCTTGTTCCCCAAGTGCTCCTTTTATAGGAGCTTTAATGCTTTATGCATTAATTTATGATAGAGTTTTGGGAAAACACTGGATACACAGAACACATTAGTATTTACTCGAGAAAAAGCAGTAGAATCAGAGTGACCAGGCTTCGATGACCACAGTTTATTTAAGGGGTAAGAATTTCTACTGTACTCAGAGTAATTCATTAGCCGCCTTGCAGGGACCAGCCTAGTGTTCAGAATGACATATCTGATTGTGAAGGGATATGTGTCTGTGATATGTGTCTCCCCTCCAGATGAGCATTTGAAATCTCAACCCTCAGTTTACATCTAAATAGAGGCCTGTAAGGGACCCTGGACACCTTTTGACTTAGGGCATATTTACAGTTCATGTGAGACAGTGTAAGACAGTAGCTTAGGATTGGAAAAGGGTGATTAAGGATTGGTTGTTTTCAACCTCTGCTCTAGGAAACCTTAATGCTTACGTTATTAAAAATGAATGAAACCGAATGAAACTCAGCAACACAGCTTTTTATTATCTTCTGTAGTATTTACCTTATATGGAGAGAAGTTGGAATATTTTTCCATCAAAAATTTTTTTAGGGGATCTTCCTTCCCATAAACCAAGTTGCTTATGCTGTATTCAGAGTGATTGTAAATATCTTTGCTATTTTAATTTTTAGCTCCTAAGATAAATGGACATTATCTTAGACTCCTTAATTATGAACTTTTTTTAGAATCTAGAAAACACCAATAGATGTGTGATTTTTACATTTCTAAAATACTCTCGAATCCAAATACATTTTTATTTACTATCTGGATGTTAAAGGAATAATGAAAGTATAATGCTCCTTACGGTCAATTACCTCAGTATCAAATTTTAAAGATCTTGCTGAAAATTTGTTTTAATTTAACTATTCTGGGAGAGGGGCTACACTGAAACTGAAACCTTCTTCATATTTGCATGTGGAAATAATCATAAGTGCCAAAGTTATTGCAATATTTATTTAATAGACACTGTTAAATAGCACCAGGTGCCAAGTACTGATACAAATGTTTTTCAAATACTATTTTAATTTTTACAACAAATCCACTTATTATCCCTATTTTGCAGACTGAGAAACAGAGAGGGTAACTAACATGTCCCCAGCCACACAGCTTGCAAGTGGCAGAGCTAAGTTTTGAACCCAGCCAGTGAGCCCCAGATTTCTTTGACTCCCACACTAAGCAGTGAGGTGGTACAATTTCAGTTGCCATGGGCAGAGCACTTTGTGAGGATGCTCGCTGAGTTCCGGTATATTCATGTGCTCTAGTCTTTATCAGAATCTGCAGCCTGTGTTGTATTTCCCTTGTTGCTATGAGTGGGCCAGCCAAGTTCTTTTCAGCTTGTTGGGACCTTGGTTGTGTAGGGATTGCAACACCACGGAAAGGATAGACAATAAAATTTGCTCAACTCTAATTCTTTTCTTGGTTTAAAATGAAAAATTTACTCTCATTTTAGTCAAGTATTTGTGAGTAGGTCTACGATGATCTCGAAATCTTTTCCTGTGTGATGCATAGAAAATGGATAGACAGAGGATTTGGCTATAAAAGGATAAGGAACAAAAGAAAAAGGGAAGGGATTTCCCTGCGGCCCACTGGCTTAAACTCCGAGCTCCCAATGCAGGCGGCCCGGGTTTGATCCCCTGTCAGGGAACTAGATTCCATATGCCACAATTAAAGATCCCACATGCTGCAACTAAGACCTGGCACAGCCAAATAAATAAATAAATAAAAGGAGAGAAAAAGGGAAGAGAACTATTAGTTAGCTGTCAGTCTTAATTTTGGTGAATTTTTAAAATTGTTTATTGTACAATATGACTTCTGCTTGTTTTACCCCTAATTATGTCTTGGACCTTCTGAAATAAACCGTTTTTCTGTTACTGCCATTACAGTCTAGGAATCGAATTTAGCCTTTTCTTAAGGCATCTTTCTCTGAAAGTACATACAGTTTCAAAGTCAGCTTAATAAAAGTGAAATAGGATAGGAAACTCTTTTTCTTATTAAATTGGTGTAGCACCTTAGAAATAAGCTCTTAGGAAAGATTTCTTCTTGATAAAAAGTTACATTATTGTTGATTTACCTTATGCTGGGTGTTGTTTCAAGCGTTTCACACGTAATAATTTAGTTCATTCTCATGAGAACCACATGAGGTGGGTTCTGTTATTATCTTCATTTTACAGATGGGGAAACTGAAGTATAGACAGGGTAAGTAGCCTGATCATGGAGTTTGTAAGTTAGTAGTGGAGCTGAGGCTGCATCCCAGGCAGTCTGGTTTCCATGAATTTACTAATAGCAGGGTAAGGACTTCATTAAAATATCGAAGTTTTGACAAATGAAATACTAGCAAAAGGCAAAAAATGAGTCTCACTTTTCGTTTGGATATTTCCGACCGCAAATAGTTCCCTGGGTAGGTAACCAGCATAGGTGTTGTTAAAGACGCACATTTTGGAAATATCTGAAGCCAGAGGAAGGAAATCTCACATGTAAAATTGCTTTCAGGTAGAGCCTTTGGTTGTTCTGCATTCTGTTGAGACGATAGGCTGTATTAAAGCAAAGATCATTTACTCTGAGGAGCATCAGACTTGGTTCCTAAAACAAAGGAAAATTTGAAATCCTGTCTTTTTCCATTTTGAAAATCTACTCTAAGACCTGATTTAAATGCCATCCTTCTCATAAGCTCTCCTGAATTCACACCTTCTTGCCAACACAGTTAAAATTAATTATCCCCTTCTTTTTTGCTCCCGTAGGATTGGATCACAGCACTATTCATGTCATGGGTTTAATTGTGTTTTTGTTTTCGTTGTTGTTGTTATAGTTCACATTTGTTTGTCTTCTTCTTGAGTGTATGCTTCTCCAGGAGGGCTTTGATTCATTCTCCTAGTCCTTAATTCACCCTCCTTGATATGGAAGGGGATTCAATAAATGCTGACTTAAACAAGTCAGAGAGAATGGGGAACTAATGTTGGTTTTCTGTATTCTAAAGATGAATTAAAATGTTGGGATAATCACAGAAAAGCTAGGAGTTCATTCTTTCCTTAGTGGAGTAAAGTGGAATGAGCCTGATGAAACATGGGACAGCAAAACTGTGGATTATTTTGCTTCAAGAGTAAGTAATAAAACAGTTTCTTGTGAGTTTTTGAAAAAGCATGAACGGAAATTGGAAGTAAATATAATTTGTGATGAAAAATGTGTCATTAATCAACTATCTAAATGGACAGCATGTTCGAAACTACAGAAAACAGTATTGCAAATGCCTAAGGTCTCTCAAAAGGTGAGCCCTATTGATAAAGAAATGAAGAAAGGACGACCAAATGGTATGAAGGTTCTATGCTCCTTCAACCATCCTACCAACAGCTGGTTAATAAATATTCCTTTTGAAGAGTTAAAACGTGGACAACTTGAAAAGGCTGAAATACTTTATGTTTCAAAATGTGGGACATTTTATGTGAAGTTATCTAAAACTAAAAAGATTTTATCAGATTTAACAGTATTAATTACTAAAGAAGTAAAAAAACCCTCTTTTTTATCAATGGAAAATATTGAAAAAGGCTTAGAATGCTTGGTAAAATCTAAAAAAACTCTGAAGTGGTATTGATCCAAAGTAGAAAAAAGTGTGTTGATGAGAAAGTGCTTGTTGTTTTAGTAGATCATAGTAGGTATGAAATAGTGCCTTTATGTAATACCAAGGTGCTTACTAAGGAAATCAGAAATATTCCAAGACAAGCTGTGCCTTGTAAATGGATTTGGTTTGAAAATTTTAGGAACATGCCATTTGAGTCCATTGTGTGTTTAGTTGCTCATTTGGAAATAAAGATTCTTTTTCTGAAAAAACAAAAAACATTTTATAAAACGTTTTAAATTCATGTAGTCTAGAAATAGAATTATATGAGGAAAAATTCTAGTTAAGTTTAGGTTTATGGCAGACTGAGAAATATTAGTATGTACCTAGGCCAGTTTACTTGTAGAACAAACAATTCTGACTCCATTCAGCTTCATTTTTCTTCTTGAGGCAGCTGTGATTTGAGAAAGTGCTGTAGTCTGTGACATTTCACATTAAACTACTTCTATTTGCACATTAATTTATTTTTTAAAAATAAGAATGAGATAATTCACTAAGTAGTTTAGAATTTAATTACTTAAAAATAGCATTTAGTTTTAAAAAAAACCCAAAATAACCTTTTATGTATAGGATCTTTTCTTTTATTCTTTTTTTTTTTTTGTGTGTGTGTATTTGTTTAGAACTGCAACATTTTCTATGCCAAATCCAACTTCCAAGAAGCATTTGGAAGTCAGAACATTTTATTTGGCTAGTCTTGAAGTCAAGACGTTTTATGATAACTGGTGTTTAGTCCGGGACACTTCCTAGGAAGAATTTTGTATATAAAAAACTAATCAGGGGCTTCCCTGGTGGCGCAGTGGTTGAGAGTCCGCCTGCCGATGCAGGGGACACGGGTTCGTGCCCCGGTCCGGGAAGATCCCACATGCCGTGGAGCGGCTGGGCCCGTGAGCCATGGCCGCTGAGCCTGTGTGTCCGGAGCCTGTGCTCCGCAACGGGAGAGGCCACAACAGTGAAAGGCCCGCCTACCGCAAAAAAAAAAAAAAAAAAAAAAACTAACCAGTGGCTATCAATTATTGGGAGAGGATTTTTGACTACATAGAGAATATGATGAAAGCTGTGATTCTCTCCAAAGAAAAAATATACACAGGCATGTACACTCCAAATTTTACATATAATTACATACAATTTGACGTAATTATATTCCACATGTAATTTGAGAAACAGACTAAGGAGTCATGTGACCCTGGGCAAGTCATTTTACTTTTCTGAGATATAGTTTCTTGGTTGATGAGATGAAAGAGGCTGAGTACATGACTTTTAAAGAGCCATTCAAGCTTTTACGTCCTCTTAACTCTATGTCTGTAGTCAGGAAAAAGGATGATTCTTTGATTGGAGCTGCCCAGAGAAATGTCCTGAGGGACAGGCTCAGCATTAGTGTAACAGATCGTGTGGGTTTTGAGAGGTGGAGTGGAAATACCCAGGGGAATGCATAAAGGGCGTTTTTGTTTGTTTTGTTCTGTTTCTGGTTTTTTTTTTATGAGTGTTTTGATGAGAGTGATGATGGAAGAAAAGAAGATGGTGGGAGGAGAGGAAGGTAGAAGCCTGAGGGTGTTGGAATTGCCTATTTACTCTGCATTAGGTGGATGAAGACTTGAATCATGGAACCAAAAGGGGAGTTTCATCCAAAATGCAAGGGAAGGAGGGGTTGGTTGATCTCAATAAATTTCAGTGGAACAAACATGATGTAGTGAGACATTTGTCTCATTTCTGACTCAGCATCTGGAGAATCTCTCTGAAACAAAATGTTCATTTGGACTCTCCATTCTGGACATCTCCATTTTGAGTATAGGTTTTGCTTCTTATATTGCAGTCTTGTTAAGCCAATACATGATAGGAAAAAGAAAGCTGACTTTTAAGACTCATTCATCCTCCAAGAAAGGATGAGAATTGGACTAACCTTATGAAAATATTTCTAAATGTCTCAGAAGACTTTCACTGGGGGTAGATGGGCAAGACACAAAGTTTTCTAAAGCATTGCTCTGAATTAGTTGTTTCATAGATCATAGTAGATTAGGACTAGAAGGAAGAAGAAGGGGAAGAAAAAGAAGCAAGAGTTTTCAGGATTGGGGCAGGCATGAGAGGAGGGAAGGAACTGCTAAGAAGTTGTTTGGGTTTCATATCCCTATTTACACTTGCTTTGCAAAATTTCTGTGGGATGCCAGGTTGGGAATAGTTTTTGCCAAGAGTCAAGCCAAGCTTGTTTTCTTGAAGAAGCAAGTCCCCAAGGGGATGACAGCTTGAATTCAGTTGGATCTGGTATTTAGATGATCCAAGTTTGACATAAAAGGTAGCATTGATGGAAGCAGCAGCTTTCCTTGGAAAGGCAGAGAGAATGTAAAGGCCCAGACTGATGGCTTTATTTTTTAAATCTCTCTATCTATCTATCTCTATTTATTTATTTAGGCTGCGCCAGGTCTTAGTTGTGGCATGTGGGATCTTTTAGTTGCAGCATGCACACAGGATCTGCAGTCTTACCAACTGGACCACCAAGGAAGTCCCACAGACTGATGGCTTTAGATTGATCTGTATGTAGACTCTTCTCCACTCCCAGATGCAGGGTCTTGGGATGGAAGTGGCAGTTTACCTTAGCTGGGGTGAGGTGTGATTTCTGGTACTGGACGAAGGAAGGAAGAGGACGACATAATATTTTAAAAATGTGTGTGTGTGTGTATCTGTCTATGGCTAATGTACAAAAAATACCATTAAACTGAAATTCATTTCTTCAGCAAATATTTTTCAAACACCATGTAAATACTAGGTGCCGAACAAATGTCAAGAGACTTTAAGGATCTGCCACCATGATGGTCTTTAGCTTGGCATTCAAGGTTCTTCGACATAAGCCTGACCATTTTGACAGCTTTGTCCTGGACTTTAAGAGGCATCCACTGCTCTGGATTTTCTCACCAGTGATGAGCATGTAGTCTCCGTAACTATCTGTTAACTGACTCTCCCTCTATGGGTTTTCCTCTTTTCTCTGATTTCTACTTTAAGAACCCCTTCCTGCTATTTTTTGGCTTCTCATCGTTCTGGAATCTCACAGCCATGCTTCGTGGTCGGCTTTTGTTTGCACTGTACCCTCTACTCTGATTCCTCACTGACGGAAATTTTGCCCCTCGACCCTGGGTAGATGAGCTCGGTGTGGGCTAGGCCTTGCCCCGCATTACCATATTTTCTCCTCACTGGATCCTGCGGTAGGCAGCGTGTAAGCCCCTCAAATTATTTCAATGGACTCACACTTTTGTAATCATCAATACATATATTTTTTAAAGTTAACTTTATATTGGTTCTCTAAATTGAAAACTGATATCAGTTGTCTCAAATAAAAGGTAATTTTTAAAATAATTAGAATGAAAGCAAATTATTTCTTAAACAGTCTGTCTATAAAATAAACTTGCTTTCTAAAGGCACTGACTCTGAGACTTGCTCTCACTTTGTTAAAAAAGGGAAATTAAGCACGTGTTAAAGAGACATTGAAGAGAAGATCAAACAGAAACTTTCTCCTTAGTGTAATACAGTTTTTACAAAGGCTAAAGAAGTGCTGAAAAGAATGTTTTCTCATTGTGTGATTGAGTGTTTAATACTGTGCCTGTCCATCCCCTAAAATCCTCTACGTGGAATTTAAGTACTGCTTAAATTCATCTTGTGTAGCTTTCCTGCATTTGGGGAAATATTGAGGTTGCCCCATTTTTCAGATGGTGCACCTGATACAGAGACTAGTTAAGTAATTTGTTCCTGGTTCACATGCTTCGATCATGGCAGAGCCGGGGGTTCAAACTCGTGTCTGAAACCCAAGCTCCAGGCAGTTTTCTTAGACTCAGAAGATCTTCTACTCCACTCTATTTATCATAAAAGCTTGTTTTCTGTTCTGTGGCTCAGAGTGGTAGAATGTCTTACCTAAATTGACTCCCCAGCAGTCAGTAACTGGAACTTAAAATCTTAGCTTCTTGCCTCTTTAATCCAGGCTTCTTGCTACTGTACCAGAATTTAGGGTAGTATTTACAGTGTCCTTTTAGGAGAGAAAAAAGAAATTGGGTCTATAAGTCTGTCCTTTCAGCTTACAATGGGCACTGAATCTTTGAATATTGAACTGACCTCATTTATTCTGTCTGTTGGTCCAATTTGAATCTTAATAGGTTTTTCAACTGGATTTTTTTTTCTCACTCTCTTAAATAAACATTGCTCTTTTCTTGTAATTTCCTTCTGATTTCCTTTCAAATCAGAAGGAAACCTCCACAGAAGTCCTGAAGGTTGAGTCTTTCCTGGGGACCATTTCCTTTATGTAAAAGTACAAAAACCCTATGCTAATTTTGGCCATTTAGGATTAATTGTGATTAAAGGCAGTTTATCAGGTCTTTTTTCTTTATTTTTAACTTTAATGATTGTGTTAATTATAGTAAGGACCTTGAGTTCAAGGTAAAGAAAGCCTTTGGTCAAGTGGTGTTTATTCAGTTGTCAGTCCTGTTGCCGGATTTGCAAATTTAGTGGAATTAGTGCCATTTTCCAGTTTCCAACTCCGATCGCGTTTCGCATGATCACAGTGTGGCTTTCTCCTTGGCTGTCTGACGCTAGGTTCCAGTGGCCTCCATTGAGGGGAGTGGATATGCCCCTGGAGGCTGCAGAGACCAGCAAGGCACTCTGTCCTCAGGTGGAGCTCCACTGGGGACTCTGTGCTCACCTGATGTAGACACTTAGCACACCGTCGCTTGGGAAATGAGAGTGTATGCATTTTTAAATGCCAGTGTCAACCGCAGTTGAAAAAAGAGGCTAGCAAGAGTTCCACTCAATAGTTTAGTTTCAACTTTCCTTAAGCACTTTTTTATCTGGCACGTAAAATATTTGATTTGTGAAGATCTTAATGACAGTAGCACTTTCTAGAAGGAATACTCAAAATTATGATTATATTGGAATAATAGAAATCATTTTCCTCTGGGAGCATCCTCCCAGACCTCAAATAATGGAGTTCATGTTGCCATTATTTGTTTTTAAGAGGCTAACATCCTTCATTTTTTGTTTGTCAGAATCACAGGTAGGTGAGTTTAAACTTGTGATCTTATTCCTCTTTAATTCAGCGAGGCAGCCAGCAAAGTGGTGTGTTTGGGTTGTTATAGAGAAGGAGTTCATTTATGAAGCTGGAAGGGCGGGGCTTAGACCCTGTACCTCTGTGCCTGCCGTGGAGTCCTGACTACATCCTCACCTACCTGGTCAGCTGGTCCCCGCTGGGCTGCAGGGACAGAGGCATCTCGGACACATGACCTGTGCCTGCACTGTCTTAAGAGCTGGCTGGTGAAAGAGGAGGTTCTGGAGAAGGTTGCTGGGTTTGGTCACATACTCTACAAGCTAGAACTGGAAAAGAGCCTGGAGATAAGATAACTTGTTTTGGCAAGAGTAAAAGGAATAAAGTGTTGAGGTGGAAAAATTATATCCAGGTGTTGATATGCTTCATTGAGTGAGTTCTTGACTTGAGCCTCTGGGTTTAGAGTTCAAGGCACCTGAACAATGCTGACAGTCCTGTATTAGTGGCTGAGCCCCTAGGGGAGGTATTCTTGTTAGCTGGCATGTTTACTTGTTTCCTGCCATGTTTACAGGGGTTCTAGCGCCTCAGTCTGGCAAATTACAGATTCTCCTTTGCTCACATGAAGTCCATGAAAATGAATGTCCTTCCCAACAAATTAGAGTGGCTTTGGGGAAAACCAAACTAAATGTACTCCTATTTAACCTGTGTTTCTTTGAACACAGCTGGAAATTTTGTCATGGTTTTGGGCTACCTGAACCTGTATTTCAATGACATTTCTGACATGTTAGCATGGTGAACCTGCTTTAACTAATTTTTCTCATCCCTGAGGTCTGACTTCAGAGGCTTTCAAATTCCACAAGTGTTTCTGAGCACTGAGTGGTCCTGGGCTCTGGGCTCAGTGTGGCAGAGGATGGTAAGATGTTGAGACACCGTAGCTTGCTGCACATGGCTTGCAGTTTAGCAGGGACCACCTGAGAAGTTGGTACACTGGAGGACATGGTAGGGAGAGCTGAAGAGATGGAGGAATTAGAAGGCCCAGATTGCAAATAGGTAATTGACCTAGAGGCTGGAGGAAGTGGGCTGGAGAAGAAAACTGTGCTGGGTGCTCAAGATGTGGAGGACGGCGGCCTGCATGGAACAGAGGAACTGACTGCCCCCAGAGTGGGAGAATAGTGTAACTGGGTGGTGGGGTCCCCAAACAGGGGTTTATGGTACAACAATGGCAGAAGTGGCATAAGGATACCAGCGTAACCCTTTCACATCTCCCACTGAGCTGGGCACTGCAGAGAGTTCCAGTGTGTTCTGGAAAAGCCCTTGGGGGAAATCATGCCATCTGTGGACAAAGAAGGGAGAAGAGAGATTCCTTTAATAAACTGCCCGTTTTGTGTCCCGTCCTTGATGAATGCTTTACCCTGTGAAGTCAGCAGCACTCATCATTGTCAATAGCTGCCGTTTGCTGGATACTTGCTTTGTTCCAGGAACTGGCTAAATATTTTATATACATTATTTGTTCTATTTAATGGAGAGGATACAGGGACTCAGAATCCCTAGGGTCCCAGAGCAGGTGAGGAGCAGAGTCAGGATTCAAAACCTGCTTTCTCTGACTCCAAAACCTCCCTTCTGTCTACCGGGCCAGTTAATTCAAGAAAATAAGAGTTAAGGACATCTGGGGAAGTTTGCTGCACAGCGGCATTGGCCTGCAGGAAGTAGAAGGCGGTGAAGGGATTTGGGTTTGTCTGTCCCCAAGTCCTTTGAGCACTGTTATGGGAGATTGGGACTGACATATATATACTAATATGTATAAAATAGATATAACTAATAAGAACCTGCTGTATAAAAAAATAAATAAAATCAAATTCAAAAATTAAAAAAAAAAAAAACTTTTTAACCTGGGAGAAGGTTGAACATCTGAAGATGTTGACCCTTCCGAGATGTAAACCAAACAAAGTGGTTGTCTTGTTGATACAGTCACCAAGCCTTCTATCATAAACTTCTCTTGGAAAATCCTCCTCCAACAACAGGGAATATTATCCCGTCAAGTTTTTCTGTAAATAAAGGATTGCTCGTGGAGGTGGGCTTGCTTGTGTTTCTGTATCACTCAGGGTGTTTGTGACTTTGACAGTTCCTTCCCTGCAGGGCCCTCTTGCTTTGGCATTATGATTATGGTTGAGAAAATTTTCTTTTCTATGACATGTAATGTTGACAGGTATTTCATTTCTAGGAGAAAGGTTCATTTTTCCTATATGCTACACATCCCCAACCAGGGAAAAAGCAAATAGTTGTATTGATTGCTGAAGTCTTCCTTTGAAGGTTGCTCTGTATTTGTTTAGTGGAAATCAGCAGGGGAAGAAGGGTTATCTCTAACATTTTGTCAGAATTCCTCCATAATTCTACAACAATGAAACAAGAACTTGGGGACAGGACAGATTTGCTTTCAGAAACCCTGGATCTTGTCAGTTTTAGAAGTCCTGAGATGGTTTAGCTGGTAACAACTGGACTGTTGAGAGTGATAAATAGGATCTTTGGTTGTCCAAATATCAGTGACATGATAGAAATAGATTTACCCTTTTTGAATCTCCTTTAAAATAGAATTGTTGACAGCATGAGGAATTATGCTTCTCAAAGGCTCGTTACAGATTTGTACAGTATTCATGTATCTCTTCTAGCTGTACGTTTTTATGTATTCATGTCATAACTCTCATTTTGAAAATTAGCTATTAGCAAATACTTTTGTCCAGGAAATTGAATATCTATTTCAGGGTGAAACAAGATGTG
Organism: Tursiops truncatus; assembly: GCF_011762595.2. Taxonomy (NCBI): domain Eukaryota; kingdom Metazoa; phylum Chordata; class Mammalia; order Artiodactyla; family Delphinidae; genus Tursiops; species Tursiops truncatus. Next base: position 87,682,881 of record NC_047039.1, on the reverse strand, counting down.
CAGTTATCTATAAACTTATTGTTACTAATAATCAAGTAAGTATGATACATTTGGTACTTAAAAAAATATCCCCTTGAGTTACAGATTGTTAGAATTGATACAATTCATTGGATCTGGATTTTTTAAACAGGTATTGTGATAGCAGAGCCTCTTCTAGAATGACAGGAATCTTCGAGAATGATAGAATGGCTTCCTTTTATCCTTGACTTTTATCTTGGAGGATTTCTTACATCTTTCTTTCTCCTTAAATTTGAGTATTAAAATGTTATGGTTTAAGTAGGAACACAGTTTCAGGGGTCACTGAGTACCAGCCCACGGCCTTTCTGCAGGCCTTTAAGGGTCTAGTGGCAACTAAGGACAGTTTCACTGAGTTTGTGGGTCTGCAATATGGTTGGGGAATGCGAGGGGGTAGAATTTCAGGATTAGCATGAACGACCTTACAGGTAGAGAGCTCACTGGCAACTGGAGACCAGGAAAGAAACTGAGGCAGTCAAATTAACTTCAGCCTTAATAAAACTGATGGCTCAGCCTGGGAGAGATCACGGGGTGACTCCACGGGGCGACTCCCCTCCTTCCACCACGGCAGCCGTGTCCTGTCTTCAGTCATAGGTGCAATGAGCCTGTTCTAGCCTGGTTTTCTGACTGTCAGTAACTTCACTAGCCTTTTCCCTGAATGTGGCTACTGATCCAGAGACATATACTCAGAGAGGCAATTAAAGAACAGACCTTTTCCAAGCAAGCATGCTCTGGTGGGCTTACAGGTTTCATAGCTTCATTCTTCAGGACCCTCTACATCTCTCTGGAGAGGAGATGCAGCAACACCTGTGATCCTTGCATTTGCATCAGCATCTCATGAAGAGGCCATTCGTTGAGCTTTACCGCCAACATGTTTACTACAATTCATATGTGATATAGTTAAATCCTGCCATAAATCCACCTCCTGCTTTTGTTAACGGCTATTTATTGAGATAAGACATCTAGAAACAGTTTTGTCAGGAGAGATGCTGATCGCTGTTGTCACAGATTTCAACTTCTATCTCACTTCTGGTGACTGTGGGGAAATTTGTCTAACAAAGAAGAACACACACACAAATTTATCTATTTATCTATCTACTTATTTATTTGTTTAAAATTTAGAGAAATAGCTGTCATAAAACGACTGGCTTTGGAAGACGAAAATTAGTTGCTGACTGCATATTTGCGGTGTATGAACTCTTTGGGTAGAACTGATAGGAAAAATGTGTTCAGAAGAAGCAGCAGAATTGTAGGAGGAATATAGTAGTGGGAAAGTGGGAACAGTTGTTGACAAGTTATTTCTTGAGAAACCTGCGGGCCAGCTCTAACTCTAGGGGGTGAGTCTGGGCAGGCCACTTGCTTTCGGGGGCCTTGGCTTCTCTATAAGATTGGGGTGTGGTGGAAGCGGGTCTCCAAAGCCACAGTGAACTCTTTCTATCAGCTGGGGGTTGGCCTTGCACAAGGTTGTCCTCTTCTGCCTTGTGGAGCCGACTTCTCTGCTCCAGTGAGAAATGGCGGCTGTGTGGTCCCCACTGGAGACCGTCCTCTCCTGGAGCAAGCAGGCTAGAGGGTTGGCTCCCACCCTTTGACAGAACCTCAGTCTCATGTGCTCACAGCGTTCTTGCAGGAAGGAAAAAGACCAACCAACCCTTGGTTACTGCACAAACTAAGAGTTTCGGGTAGCAGTGTAAGCACGTGCAGTTTTTTTCCCTTACTACGTTTCTGTAGACAGATTTCATGCTCTAGGAGGGTAGAAGGCAGTCATGGGATGTAGTTCCTGTTTTCCATTTGACTTCACTAAGTGGGAAAAAACCCTCCCACCTTGTCTTTCTAGCATGTCTGCCTCTTCCTCTTTCCTCCTTTCTTCTTTATATTTCTCATGCTCTTTGAAACTTACATGTGAAGTTCAAAAGGGCCAAATGTTTTGGTGAGGAAGGGGGTTGGGGGAGCAGCGCAGTAGGTGCTGATTGGGGTCGTCATTTCCCCCACGGCACCAGGCTTCCTGTGAACCTATATTTTTTCTTTTGCCAGCATCACTGAGTCTGTCTGACATTTCAGGTTTTGGTTTAGGGAAAAGTTAAAAGAATTCACGATCCCAGCTGTCACTTGGTGACCCTTTTGCCAGTAGCATATGGCACACTCTCGTTTCACTGAAGAAAGGAGTTACCCAGCCCTCGTTACTTTCTGCCTGCTTACTCTGCTTTATTTTTCTTCATTACTCCTATCACCCACTGCCTTAACAACACTGTTATTTGTCTGTTTTATACGTCCTTGCTAGAATAGAAGGTCCATGAGAGCAGGAACTTTGCCACTTTTGTTCACTGCTGAATCTCCAATGTCTGGAACAGCACCTGCACATATAGGCATTCAGTAAATATTTGCTGTGGCTAATGGCAGCCTTGCAGAGTTAAGGCTGCAGTTGTTCGTGGAATGAACAGGGGGTGAAGATTTTATTCACTATTTACCTTCCTAGGGAATCACACAATAGTCAAGCTTTACACTATGCAGTACTTAGGTCTTCCAAGGCGTGATTTGACTTGTGGACTATGTTATTATTGTCATAGAATACAAGTTTTTGGGGGGAGGGAGATCAAATTATTGACATATAATTTACATACAGTTAAATTTCGCCTTTTTGCATGTACAGTTAGATGAGTTTTGATAAATGTATATAGTATATGTATAACCACTACCACAGTCATGGTGTATAATATTTCCATCACTCAATGTTCTTTGAGGTCTGTACTCTCCCCCACCCCCTGGCAACCACTGATAGGATTTCTGTCCCCATTGTTTCACCTTTCCAGAAAGTCATACACATAGACTCATACGGTATGTAGTCTATTGCGTCTGGCTCTTTTCTCTCAGCATAAGGCCTTTGAGATTCACCCATGCTGTTGCATGTATTAGTGGTGTAGTCCTTTTTTATTGCTGAGTAGTACTCCATTTTAATTTATTCACTAATTGATGGACATTTGCATTGTTTCCAGTTTTGGCTATTCTATATAAGACTTCTATGGATGTTCCCATACAGGTCTTTGTGTGAACGTATGCTCTCATTTCTTTTGGGTAAATACCTGGGGTGGGATGGCTGGGTTATAAGTCTGTGCATGACTTTACAAGAAACTACCAGAGTATTTTATGAAGGGCCTGTTCCATTTTTCTTTTCCACAAGCAATGTATGCGAGCGCCCGTTGCTCCACATACTAACACTTTTCAATTTTAAAAATTGCAGTAGTTGTAGTGGGTATGCAGTGGTATCTCATTGTGGTTTTAGTTTGCATTTCTCTGCAACTAATGATCTTTGCTTATTTGAGAAGGTCATGGTTCAGCAGGCTGTGGTATTCTCTAGGTATTAATAATTTTAGAATATCAGTGGCACTTGAAGTGAAAATTTTTTTTTTAAATTGGCCAAAGATTTGAACAGTGGCTTCCTCAAGGTCGTGCTGTACAAAAAAGTTTAGAGTATGGAACTATGTTGAATTTTGGCAAAGCGTGATCCACCTGGGTGACTGATGCAAAGACCTAGAGAGAGAGCGCCTCGGACTTGGCATGAAGGTGGGGAGAAAGCAGATTTCATGGTTCCTCTGGCCTTGGGAGGGCCTTAGCTAAACCTGTTAGTGGGAAGCCTAGCTAGATTGAGTTACACTTTCCCAGATGTCCCAGGAGTCACCTGGGAAGCTCAGCAGTCCTTGTGGCCATCACAAGTGTGTGGTGAACATAGAGCCCCCTCCCTGGGGACAATTTGCCTGAATCAGTTAATCAGGCTTGAAAAACTGGTTATCACGGGCCCAGGAATGCCACCACCCTTCCATCCTGAATCCCTATTTCTCATGCCCATCTGTAGCTAATTAATTGAGCAAATATTCCCTGAGGGCTTACTCTATGCCTGATACTGTCTTGCATGCTGGGGAAAACTGCTATGAAGAAAGAGGTCCTGTGGACTCAGAAAGTGGCAGAAACGATGCAAGCGAAAACAGAGGCTGCCCTGGGTGCACCTAGGAGGGGCTCCTAACTGAGTGTCGTCAGGACAGGATACTAAAGTTGAGGAGGAGTTGGCCAGGCTGACAGTGCTGGGAGCAGCAGCTTCAGGACCGGGAGTGCACAGGAGTCCCCGTGGTAGGAGAGAGGGCCGTCCATTTGGAGCCGTGGGTAGTTTTGCGGGACCTGGTTTAGGAGGTGGGGAGTGGTGAGAGAGGAGGCTGGAGTCATCGGGGAGACCAGCTAAACCAAGGTGAGGACTGGACTTTATCCTCAGGGTGGTGGGGTGCTGGCAGAGGTTTTAAGTGGGCGAGTGGCATACCTGGAACTTGGGTTTAGTGGAATAACTTTGGTTGCTCTGGGATAAACGGATGGAGGGGGCAAGACCGGAGGCAGGGAACCCAGGGAAGTGGCTGTTTTGGTCACGCAGGAGCCAGAAGAGGGTGCCCTATTGACTGGCTGTGATTGTGAAGTAGGACCCTTTCCAGCCAGTAACTGGAAATGTGCATAAGGACAGAAGCGAGTGTGCTACTAGCTTTGAAACATTGAGAAATCTAGTACATAGTACGGCCTTCTTTTTGGTTTTGGTTTGTTTGTTTGCTTCCTTGGAAAACTGATGTAGAAATGTCCCTTGGGCTTCAGTTACCTGAGCAGAGGAGTTCGGGCATTGCCAAACCCTCCTCTTTGGGCAAAATCGCTCCCAGCAGTGGTCACCATGTCCTGAGGTGGGAGGAGGGGATTATGCGGGAGGCCGAGGGCTGTGTCAAGGTGGGCAGGGGAAGTGGGGCAAGAAGCCTGCCTGTTGGTATCCAGCGAAGCCAGAGCAGGACCTTCTACTGCTGCTCCAGGCTACTTCTCGCTGACTTCTCTGCGTGTCTGCTGGAGGGTCTCTGAGGCCAGAATCCATGTCTGGAGACCCAGAAACTCTGCTTTAGGAAAATATTCTCCAAAAAACCTCCTCCTGGCCGATCTCTTCTCGTGAACATTCTATAGAGGCATGTCTTCTTTTCCTCTGAGATTCTCCACTCAGATTGAGGGGATCCTGTGTCCTGGTTTGGGCCTGGGGGTCTCTAACACTAGGCCATTCTGATTTCATCCTTCCTACTTTGCCAGAAACCCACATTGGACTTGCTAGAAATAATGGAGTAGAAAAGATTGTTTAGACAGGATATAACCATTTCTCTGTTAGAGGGTACTGATAGACCAGAGAAAGAAAAGTGGGGAGAAGGGAACTCATTTCTTTGGCACTTACAGCGTGCCATGTACTTTGTTGGGGACTTACTTATATTGTCTCATTGAATCCATTGAATAGCATGCAAGGTAGGTGTTGTCACCCCCATTCTATAATGAGGAAATTGATGCTCAGAGAGCATAAAGATTTGGCCAAGGGCACATAGTTGGGAAGCTGGACATAATTCCTATCTAGGCTCTCTTTCTGCTAAGTTAATTTTCCTTTTTAAATTACAAACTTGTGTTTCAACCTCCTCATTGTTACCTTGGGGATCTGAAAAGATTCTTGTAGCTTCTAAATTAACTAAGTGATTCCTGGAGAGCAGCTTTTGCATGAGAAAAATCTAGCTAATTATTTATTTCTGTGTTTCTGGAATGCAAGCCCTATCCTAGGCCACTTTCAAAATAATTTGGGATTGCAAGCACGCAGCTCACAATCGAATTCTGGCTCTCAGTGCTTGGAGGCCAGTTGCCATCTTTAAACAACAAATTGTGGATGGACACAGTGCTGATTTAATTCTTCTTTTTGGAGTGAGAATTTTTTTCGGGGGGGTGGCATCTGTGTCCATTTAGAGTTTTGCTGAGCAAACAATAAAGAAAAGAAATAGGGGAACTTCTCCGATGGCGCAGTGGTTAAGACTCCACGCTCCCAATGCAGGGGGCCCAGGTTTAATCCCTGGTCAGGGAACTAGATCCCACAGGCATGCCACAACTAAGAGTTCACATGCCACAACTAGGGAGCCGGTGAGTTGCGACTAAGGAGCCTCCAAGCCGCAATGAAGGAGCCCGCCTGCTGCAACTAAGGAGCCCACGTGCCAAAACTAAAGAGCCCAAGAGCCACAACTAAGGAGCCCACCTGCTGCAACTAAGACCCAGTGCAACCGAATAAATAAATACATCAATAAATAAAAAGAAAAAAGAAGTAGGTCCTAAGACTTGACTATTTCAGAGGAATCCCTGATTCGTTGGCTTGTCAATGAATGAATTAAAATACATAATAGTAGAGTCAGTCCTTCTTCTCAGACACTGCAGACTCCTTCCATTCCCTCTTCTTTTGTAGAAGTTTTTAATCCAGGTCCTTGTGGGGTGGGGACCAAGACGGTAAAATCCTGCTATAGATCACCCTTTGCACTGAGGTCTGTTTGGACCCACAGACGTTTAGTGCAATACTTGGTTTTGTATGCACAAGTGGTCACTACATTCTTAGCTGTTTTTGCTGTTTGTTCCTCAGGCCTAATATCCCACCTCTACTCCACCAGAGGCCACAATGATTAAATGAGCCATTTTAGAGGTAAAGCCGGTTTCTGATTTCTGCTAAGCGTTCATGACTGTGAAGTGGCATCAGGGCCTAGCTTTGACCTGTGCATCCCTCCCTTCTTCCAGTTTTCATTTTTCACCCTTTCCCCAACTTTAATTTTAGTATGACTACCTGGGATTATTCCAGTATTAAATGAATACCATTGTTGAGGGGGCAGCAGGGACACACAGAAGGTTGTATCCCCTGTTTATGAGAACCCCCCCACCCCAGGATGGCAAAACAGTCCTCCAAGGAGGCACCTGTGACACCTGACAAGGAGTAGGCGGGTCCTGTGTGCAGGTGCAGGTGTAGCAAGGCCAGAAGTGTGCATATGTCCGGACAATGAAATGGGAGCTTGTCAGTTTCACAGGTGATGCTCTCCATCTGCCTTGGCTGCCTTGTTTTTCTCAATGAGATATTGTTTTCTTTCCACACACACACAGCACTGGCGTGGTCCTCATCACCTGGGAGCCAGGTGTCCGTGGCCTTTCCTTGGTGTTTACGCACACCATCTAAGACATCATCACATCTAAGACACGCTGTGACTTTTTCCAGATTAGGAAACTGCTTTATTGATGGTGCCATTTATCGCCAGAAGGACTCAACTTTGGAACTAGATGAAAACGTAGTTTGCAGCAAATTTCAGGGAATAGCATAAGTCACTCCAGCTTCAAGGCAAAATTTATAAATGCTGCTGACATTTTCTGAGAGGGGAGGCATTTTCTTAGAGAAGGGAGGCAGGTCTCTGGGATTCCAATATGCCCTTTGCAATCTCAGGGTTTTGGCCACCTAAGGTTGCTCACGTAGGTCTGCCTTCATAAGTGCATTTTTCATTCCCAAATGATGACACCCGTGGAGCTCAATTGATTGGGATAATAATGGCTCACTTCCAGGCTACTGCCAGAAAGCCTGCAGAATCCCTGTTTACCAGAGACCCCAAGGCTAGATGTTGGGGACTCATGCCTTATGCAGAAGTAGTCATGAGGCAGAGCTGGGTTTGAGGGCTCAGGTGAGAGGGCTGGTGCAACAGCCCTCACTGGCGTATAGCTTTGCAGCAAAAACTGACGGCGCTCTCCTCTCTTGCTTTATCTTTCAGTTAATGACCAGCCACAGCGTCCCCACTGTGAGCTCCGGCCACTTCCTCCACGGGCTCCCGAGCCTTACGCAGGCTCTGTGGTGTCGGCTGAGGTAACATGGCTTGTTGGCCTCAGCTGAGGTTGCTGCTGTGGAAGAACCTCACTTTCAGAAGAAGACAAACAGTAAGCCTGGGTTTCTCTGGGGGTCCTCCCATCCTTTTCTTCCTGATTTTGAGTTGGGAGGGGAGGAGGGGGGAAAGGGAGTCTTCTTGGTTTTCTCAAAGTGATTGAATGAATCTGGCCCCGGTGGACACGGGACTGTGTGTAGGGTCCTGATCGAGCCCCGTCGCTTAGCATAGGGGGCAGATTGGCAGCCAGGCAGGAATGATAGCTTTGGTTTGTGCTAGCACCCAGGCCTGAGTTCTGACCTCCGGAATCTGGCACAGAATTGCCCCTTTGCCATCTTCCTCTTAACTTTTGCTGCAGCCCTGGGGGCCACCTGGCTCTCCAAGAGCATCTTATGGTTTCTGGGCAGTGGAAATGAAGTGAGTTCGTGGCCCAGCTCTTAGAGATCAGAGGCTGGATCTGTTAGTGTCAGTGTGGACTCTTTCCTGTCAGCTTTGACTGCAAGCCTGGAGGAATATAAAACTGAGATTTGTTTTATGTCTGTGGAGGGTTCTAAGCCATTCACTTCTGGGTGGGACAGTGATCCTTTCAGTAATCCCGAGAAGGCCATCTTTAACTCTCAGGTGAATGGTGTTTTTCCGTGAGAAGATAAAGGCTATAAGGCCCGGTGATCTCTCTGAAGCTCCGACATCAGCTCTTGGCTTCTCCCTCTCTGAACACTCCTAGAGATCCCGTCCAGTCTCCTGGGTTTAGCCGCACCTCTCTGTAGTAGGCTTCTAAATGTCTGTTTCCTGCCCTGCCTTTTTTCCTGAATTCTAAACCTACATCCCCATTTGGCTGTCCTCACGAAGCTTAACACATCTGCAGCCGAAATGCTCATCTTTCTTAGACTCAAAGAGCTATGAGGGATCTTGGATATAACTTAATTCAGTGTTTCTGAAACTAGACTAATGCTTGGCCGGCCCTTCTTTAAAAGAACAAAAATGTCAAGGTCCTCCTTCGTTCACTAAATTTATTTTTTTATTATAATGTTACTTAAATATGAACGTATGTGAAACTAGATATAAACCCCTTATTCTTACAGGCCATATGACCCATACCAATTTAAAAATTAAATGCAAACAAAATTGCAAAGCCAGTACTGTTAATGTAGTAAGGCAGCTGACACTGTTTAGCTGAAGCCATATTATAGGTAACAATGTGACTATGGTAGTGAATGCTTATTCGTTTGAGTTTGGACAGTCTATATTACTAAGTGGTAATGATTCACTTTTCCAATCATTTTTTCCAGTGACCTTCATTTGATATCATTTGGCTTTCATTTGGTCCAATCTCATCATTCACAAGTTGCGTTTGCATCTGTGCCTTTCTTATCGGTCTGCTACCATTATATTGGTGCTAACACAGTCACAAACACAAATATAAACTTAGGCTTGAAATCTTGTGCCAGAACTTTGTTATAAAGTAGGCATTCAGAAAAATCCAGATATGTTTATTCACATTTGCTTAGATGACCATTGAAATGAAAACACAAAATTTTAAAATCCTGACATAGAACTCATATATAATCCCTCATGGATATGTGTGTATATGTGTGACTCTAGAGTCGGTTCTCTAAACCACTATGTCAGGTTGCTCTTCAGTGGTATTATTGGTTTTTCTATCTTCAGTCTTGAAGTTTCTAACCTCTTTCTTGCCTTTGCCTCTGCCTCCTATGGCTCTTTCCAGGTCCTGGTGTTCCAAAGACCTATACGTTCACCTCTTAATCTCATTTCTTAGCTACTGTGTGGTCCAGGTCCGCTGCCTCTTCTCATGGTGGCAGCAGCCCACGTGATGGGCAACTGTCTCTGCTGTGCTGTGTCCATTAGCCGGTGAGTAGGGGAAAGAACTATATCATCTTAGTGATGCAAGGTCTCAAGGGCAGTCGAACCCAAACCTGTCATTTTACAGATAAGAACACTGAGGTACAAAGCAGGGAAGGGATTTCCTCAAGGTCAACCAAGAATCAGGAGCACAGTGTCCTGGAACAGGATTTGGGATTGGGCCATCCAGGCGGGGCCAGTCTCTACTAGTCTTGCTGCTTCTTGCTCAATATTGCTTATCAGTTTAAAAAGCATTACGAGTAGAGATAGGCGGGCTTAGTCAAAGGCAATTTTTGGCCTTGCGGCAGAGTTCTTGTTGAAAGAGTAAGAAGGAGACAGTATCCTGACACAAAAGGGCTTTTCTAGGTGTTACACCTACTGCCTGTTAGCTTGTCCTCCCTTCCAGATTTCGATAGGAAATCTATTTCGCCAAACCAGAAACAAAGGGTGGTTTATTTCAGGTTGCACATGCTTAGGTTGTCACAGCTGGAAAGATCTGACCTGCTTCTTGTACAGCTGATGGGATTGGGGTTTGGGGTAGGGGACAGGGGTCCAGAGTGGGTGGGTCATGAAAGTAGCACCAGAACCAATTTCCTGGTGGCCCTACAGGCACAGGCCCTTTTTTTAGCAGGCTTTGCCTTATCTGCATGAAAGATTTAATGCCCATGGATCTCAAGTGCTGGCTGTAGCTACTTCCCAATCCACCTGGCTTGGATCTCTAGATACATTGTTTTATAGACAGTGGAACTTGTTTAGGGTTTTGGTAACACTTTGTTAGCTCACATAGTCAGAACGAGCTCTGCCCAGTAGGCAGGGGAAGAAGTTAGCAGCTCCAAATAGTTCTTGCCCACAGTGTATGGAAAACCATTGCTTGATTTCCTCCTTCTGAGATCCTGGATGTACACACTTGGCCCCAGAGCCTGGCACCGGGGATATGCTTAATAAGTATTTGCTGAACAGGGGTAAATGCATTAAATGGGCCATTAGTTTACAGGTCTCAAAGAGGCTCCCCTGCTATAGGGGCCTTGTGTGCAGGGAGATGGGAAGAAAGATGTAAAAGCTGGGTGCTGAACAGTAAACCCTGAGCAACCTTCCTGAAAGGCGGCCGTTTGCCCTTTCACTCTGTGTCCTTGTTTGCTAATGAATCCTGGGGACCTCTCTCTTGTGCTCCCATTATGCAGACTTATGGGGACCATCAGCCAGGGGTAGATTTCAGCTGTTCCTGTTGGGCAAAGAATACATTGAAATTGAGTTGCATAAGTTGGGTGCAAAGCTCAGTTTGGGTCCAAAGTAACGGTTAACTTGTGTGGGTGGCAGTCACTGAGCACAAACAGGGCTTGGGACAGGAAGGGCGAGGGGCTTCAGAGTTCTCCGGGTCCTCATCTGGTTTTAGGCCGAGCCAGAGGCCAAGGTCCCCATGGAACAGATGGGACAGGTTACGTCCATATGGCCTCTCCTTTTTGCCTTTGCCATTAATTTTCTCATTTAGATCTGTTTAGCTGTGTGTCTGGGAAAATAGATAATTCTAATTTCTGCATATATCAATATTAAGAGTATCAATATTTGAGGATTGTTTAATGACAAGGAATAGCTATCAAATAAATAAAAATTAAGACTCCTCATTTAAGAGCCACTAGAGAATTTTATAGCATAGACACAAACTTTCTACACCTCCTCCCGGCTTCCAATTTCACCTGATACATTTCTTTCCTGTCCTTAGTCCTGGCCTGGCATTGCTGGTTCAAATCCAGATAAGAATTCTAATTATTATCTATTTCTAATTCAATTCTAATTCCAGCTTGGCCACTATATGTCTCAATGGCTCAGGGAAACTCATTTTTCCTGAGTTTTAGTTTCCACTTCTTTGGAATGAGGAAAGTTAGAACAAATAGCCATTTATTGTTTCCTTTGGATAGATATTTATTGAACATCTACTGCACGTAAGATAGTGTGCTGGGTATACAGGCAGGATCCCTGCCCTCATAGAGCTTACGGTTCAGTGAGGGAAGCAGATATGAAGCACATTATCACATAAGTAGAAATCTCATAACAAACTGTGATACGTGCTATGAAGGAAAAAAACCAAACTGTCCTACTATGTTAGGTACTACCAGGCTGAGGATAGGGAGTTAATTTAGAATAGAAGGTCATGACATTTAAGCTGAGAGCCTTGAAGTTCGAGCAGCAGTTAGCCAGGGGAAAATCGGGAGCTCAGCCGTCAGGCCACTGGATTCCAGGCAGAGAGACAGAGGGTGGCCATGGGCCTAACGCACGTCCTGGAGTCAAAGAACTGGAAAGCCAGTGGCACTGAAGGAAGACTGGCTGGGGGTGAGTTGGGAGTCACCAGGGGCAGATCATGCAGCCATGGAGCTGAGCAAGGGCAGCTGAATTTTATTTTATGTGCAGAAGGAGTCCCTGAGGTAGATAGGTCATGATGACGAGGGTCAGATGGTGTGGTCCTTGGCACTGAGGGGACTTGAAGGACGATAGCCCAAGGAGACAATTATAATCATTACTTACATACATACATACATACATACATACATACATACCATTTTGTGCTGTTTTCCTCTTTCATTTAACATCATTTGGCATATATGTTGCCATGTTTCCAAATAATTTACATATTTATAATAATGATTCTTGATGTGTAGGCTGTGTTTTGTACTTTTGAAAGTACTTTTGTATCCGTTATCTTCTTGATTTTCACAGCAATTCTGAGAGGTATGCATTACAATTTCTGTTGCACAGGTGAAGAAAGTGTTATAAGTTAGTAAATTAGTAAGAGGAGGGGCTGGATCTTTTGGGCCCAAATCTGCCATGGGATAATGCCACTGACATTCCTGGTAGCGTTACAGTAGTCCATCAATGCAGTTTTTATTTTGTAAGTTCACACCCTATTGCCAACATTCAGATGTTTCCCGTGTTTGCTGTTATACATAAACTACTATAAAGACTTTATACATATAGCCTTTTCTTATTTTTAGATTATTTCCTTAGGCCAGAATCTCAGAAGTACGATTCCTAGGTCCAAGGAAATGGCCCTTGACATATACGATCAGATGTCCTTCTGAAGGATCAAACCAATTTAAAAATCCACCATCACCACATGAGGCTTTACAGTTCTCGGAGGGCAGGCGTGGTTTTCAGATTTCTTTTTCCCTCCAGCATTTCTCTGATTTGATCTTTAAGATTTCACTTTAATTTTTCCAGACTTAATTGAGGTATATATCGATAAGTATTTTTCATCGTGATGCTGATATAGCCTGGAGTGTGCTATTGCTTTGATGAACATCCTGTTAACTGGGAAAATTCATTGTCTCCCATTTTACTTTTTTAACCTCTCAGAATAGTCTCTCATATTTTTATCTGTTTCTTTTCCCCATTGAATCGTATTACCTTATCAAGTTCTAAAAGTAGCCTAGCACTATTTTAATGCCCCAAGGACATTGGGTAATGTCTAGAGATATTGTTTGGCAGTTACAGTCCTGGGCCAGGGGTGGTTGGTACTGTTGGTTCTGGCGGGCGGAGGCCAGGGATGGGGGAAACATTCTTCCATTCACAGGAGGGCTCCTTACAACGCTTATCTGGCTCCAAATGTCAATAGTGCTGTTGAGAGAAACCCTGCTCTAGAAACACTCGCTCACATTATCCCCATGTTGTTGCTGAGGAGTAACGAGGTGGAAAGTCCCCAGAGCAGCTCAGTGTAGCAATTTACTGAAACATCAGAATTTTTGTTTTAATACCCAACCTAAAAGAAGGCTTCTGAGTTTCTAACTTTGGTAAGAAGCATCTTTTGAACACGGTGTTCCTCTCCATCTCCTCTGCCTCGTGGTGGGGGCAGGTGTGGAGGGAGGTGGGTAGGTAGCATCAGACCAAGATTTAGAAAAGTTTTCTAGTTTTCTATAGGAGTGTGTAGCAGTAAAGCATCAGTCTTATTTCCAAGCTATTGGGTTGGCCAAAAAGTTCGTTTGGGTTTTCCATCTGATATGGAAGACCCAAACGAACTTTTTGGCCAACCCAAATATTTATGAGGGCCTATTCTGAAGGAAAAATGCTAAGCTTAGAGATGGGGGAGAAATCTGATTTTGACAATGAGTGGAGCCAGTATGGCATTCCTGGCAGAAGTCAAATTGGGTTTCTAGAGGGAGGCTATTAGGAAAAGAAGTACCTAGAACAGCCCCCTGAGTTTGGAAGGCAAATTCTATGTTCAATGACAGAAATAATTTTAGAGGTTCAGAGTAAAAGTGCACGGAGAGAATTGTGTGTCACGAGCTCTCTGGTTTGAGTGCTGGCTCTTGGAGATGGTCTCTTCATTCATTCATACATGTTAGTATCTCAGCTCAGCATGGCTTATAAAGATCAAGATCTAGATACTCTGGTAACGGGGCAGGGGGTAAGGAGACTGGGGTGCATAGTGGCTAAGAACACACCCTTGAGTTGGACTGGCTTTGAATTCTGGCTCTGCCGTTTACCAGGCTTGTATCTTTGGGCAATTTATTTACTCTTTCAGCCTCAGTTCCCTCATCTGTGAACTGGGTATTATAATAGTGCTAATGGGGTTATTTGAAGATTAAATGAGTTCACCTATGTTAAGCACTTAGAACACTGATACATGGTAAGACCTATTTAAGTGTTAGCTGTCATTATGGTTGTCAATCTTTTCCTTACCTCTTTCCCTAATCTGCTTACACCCACTGGCTTCAGTTGCTAAAAATGAGTTGCAAGATTTTCTTCGTGCTCTTTGCTATCAGTGCCATGGGAAAGATCCATTCTTTTTTTTTTTTTCAATCAATCAGCGTATTTTGAGCATCTGATCCCCTATTGGATCCTAGATGTGGGGCTACAGAGATGTCCAGGAACATAAACTTTGATTCATTGGGTCAGATCAGTGCCCAGGAGGGCTGGTGAGTGCCAGACTCCTCTTAAGTGGCCATCTTGTAAGGTATATATCTCAGACATGGCTCTGTGAGAGGCAGGATGATGGGTGCAAAAGCACGTCGGGGTCAGTAGATCTGGGTTCAAACGCTGGCGCACTCTTTTACCAGGCTATGTATGGCTCATAACCTGCCCCAATCTTACTTTCTTCACTATCTAACGATACCAGCTACCTCACAAAGTTCTTGTGAAAATATTAGAGATGAGTTATATAAATCCCTGGTACACAGTAGGTGCTCAGGATTGGCTGTAACTATCATAAGCTTTTGGGCCATGAGCTCATTTTACCTCTGTGGAACCTGTTGGTATTTTTTGACTGTGCCACCTAGTGGGGTCATTTCCTACCTGGGCCACATGAGTTGGGCAAAACTAGCTGCTAATCTCAACCCTGCCACTGACTTTCTCTGTGACTTACCCTTCCTTGAGCTTTAGCCTTGCCACATATAAAATACAGACAATAATGGTTCCTACATCTCAGGGTTGTTTGCAGGCTTAAATGAAATAATCCATATATAATGTGCCTGCTACACACTTGACTCTAAAAAAGTAAATGGTAGCTACTAGTTATCGCAAAAGTACACATAGTAGCTTCAGAGCTTCAAGGTTGATGGCTATCTTACTCATATTCTTCATTTAATTTTGGTTTTGTTGGTTTTTTTTTTTTTTTTTACTTCATTATTCTTTTCTGAATTGATTCACAGTTAAACCGTTTTTTGGAAGTTTTACTCCCGTCTGTTAATATTTGTGAGTGATTTTATTTAGCTGTAAGCTTGGAATGCATACAATTTTGTGTTCCACTTTTTTCACTTAATATTATATGGTTAATAGTGTCTGTGTTTCATAAACCTTGCTGTAGTGACTGCATAATGTATTGTTGAGTAGATGTGACATATTTAATCATTTCTCTATTGCTGTGCAATTAAGTTGTTTCCAATATTTTGCAATTATAGTGTTTGAATCAATGAGTAACAGTGTATATAGCTTTTTGATATTTTAAACTTAGTTCTGTGGGATGAATTTCTAGGAATATTGTTTGGTCAAGGGGAATAAACATATCTTTTGAATACATACGGCCAAGTTGCTTTCCCAAAGGGCTCAACTGACTTACATTTCCATCTTTATTATTTTGTAAACTTCAGTTCATTCTCTCACTCAACACACATTCTTAAAGCCCTTATCGTGCGGCAGGCTCAGTGAGAAGAAAGGGACACTGGAGGAGGAGCCCCTGCTATGCCCAGTGCTGGTAGAGGCTCAGGATACTTGGGGAGCCCAAGGAGGGACTTGCAGCTCAGCTGGTAGAGGAGGCTGAATGTCATTTGAAAGCTTGGAGATTTCACTGTGTGTTGCCTCTTTGGGATTATTTACAGAAATATTTAGCAAGACCAGCCCCATCTTTGGTCTCGGAGACCCCATTGACAGCATGCTTTCTTCCAAAGGACCCATTTGTCTTTTTCTTTTCCTGGTGTGCTATCTAGAGCAAACTGTTCTTCATAGTTATATGGTAACAGTGGTTTTTTGTTTGTTTGTTTGTTCTACTAGAGAAGTAATACATGCTCATTATGGAAAATTTAGAAAACACAGAAAGATGTTTAAAAAAATCACCCATGTTCTTATCATCCAAGGACATCCACTGTCCCCATCCATGTATTTCCTTCTAAAAAGAAGATTTAAAAAAGAGTTTAATGTGGAACCATATCAAAGTTCTTTGGAATGTAAAATACCAGAAATCCAATGACAAATAATAAACAAAAGCTAAAACCAGTCTGAAGCAGAAAGGTTAAATTAATTATGATCTATTCACAGCGCGGAGTATCAAGTGGCCATTAAAATCCATATTTTAAGAGAGTATTTTGTCATGGAAAACACTCCCAGTATGATGTTCAATGAAAAAGCAAAATACAAAATTATATATGCTGTATAATCTCAATTTTGTAGAGAAAAATTTATTATTTATGTATGAATAGGAAAAAAAGACAAAAAATATTAATGGAGAACCATTGTTAGCTTAATTTACTAGGGATTATCTCCAGGAAGTAGGATTAATGGTGATTTATGTTTATTTTTTTCTACTTTTCTGTATATATATTTTTAATTTCAAAATTTCCACAATAAAAATATATGGACTTGGGGATCAAAAAAAATTCTGTTTAAATAAAAGGAGGGATTTCATATCAGTGTTCTCTTGGCTCTGAAGCCAACAGTTGTAGTTACTCTCAACCACAAGGGCCCGTGACTATTCTGGGCTCTTTGGTCTTCATCCTAATTAGAACATCTGAGTCCAGAACTGAAAGGAGTGAAAGAGGTGAGGCTTCAGGCCGTGGAACTAGTTATCCAAACACCACAGGTTCAGTTAGATTATGTCTCATGATTTCCATCCTGTTCCTGTGCTTATTTATCCCTTGATAACTCACTGAGGCAGGTTTTTCCTTTAGAGAAACCCCATTGCTTTAACTGGTGGATCACAGTTACATATGTTTAATGATCTTCTAACCCACTGGAGAAGGTGGTGACCAGATCTTGATGGATGGGGAAGGACTTTGCACTCTTCCCAGATCTTTCCAGTCCTGGGGGCACACAGGTCACTATGGAGCTGCATGTGAATTTCCATTGTCCTTTGGAGCCCTATTCTCAGCCCTGCAGGGGGCAACTCTGTGTGTTCCTTTAGAGCCAAGGTGGTGTGTATTTAGCACAAAGCCTGGCCCTCTTCTTTTAACAAATGGTCATAACATACCTGACACTATGCTAAGGCTGGAGATGCAAAGATGACTTGATCCAGTGCTCGCCTTCAGGGTACTCATATTGTAGTGAGGAAGCCAGTGATAAAAACATGATTTCAGGGGCTCAGGGAAACTGTTATGGGAGGAGGATGCATGGGTTACTCTGGGAGCGCAGCCGAAGGGCTTCCAGCTCAGCCTGAGATTTTAGTAAAGGAAATTGTGCCTGGTGGAATCTTGAAGGATGAGTGGAAGTGAGCCAGATGAAGCAGGGTGGGAAGCATCTTCCCTTTCGTAGGGAAAACACAGAGGTATGGAATAGTAAGTTATAAGGTGAGAACTGCAAACAATTCAGTATTATCAAAGCTTAGAGAGTGGTAAGAGAGGCTGGAGAAGTTGATCAATTGTTTATTTATTTGTTTATTTATTTTTATGGCTGCGTTGGGTCTTTGTTGCTGGGCGCGGGCTTTCTCCAGTTGTGGCGAGCGGGGGCTGCTGTTCGTTGCGGTGCACGGGCTTCTCATTGCGGTGGCTTCTCTTGTTGTGGAACACGGGCTCCAGGTGCACGGGCTTCAGTAGTTGTGGGCTTCAGTAGTTGTGGCTCATGGGCTCTAGAGCACAGGCTCAGTAGTTGTGGTGCATGGGCTTAGTTGCTCTGCGGCATGTGGGATCTTCCCGGACCAGGGCTCGAACCCATGCCCCCTGCATTGGCAGGTGGGTTCTTAACCACTGTGCCACCAGGGAAGCTCTGATCAATTGTTTAATTAACTTTTTTTGTGGATTTCCCAAAGCTCAATAGCATTAGGCTTCCATGTTGTTTTGTTTGTTTAATTCACAGTGCTCTGTTTTATTTCCCACTCAGTGTCAGCTGTTGCTGGAAGTGGCCTGGCCTCTGTTTATCTTCCTGATCCTGATCTCCGTGCGGCTGAGCTACCCACCCTATGAACAACATGAATGTGAGTATATGAGCATCCCACCTGAGACTTACTGCTGGCAAGTGGAATCCAGGCAATGGGCATGGGCTAAATGTGACCTCTCCCAAGATGCTATCTTTAGGAAACAGTGCAAATGGCTTGGAACAGAAAAGCTAGGCTTCCGATTGTTTGATAAGGCATGAGCTCAGGAAACCATTTTCAGTCCTAGTAGATGGTGATAATAGTAATTATAATAATAGCCAACATCTGTTTCATGCATTTTCAATCATGAAAGTAAAATAACCTTACTGATAGCTCAGAAAGGGGTAATTAAAAAAGCCCGCCTGCGCGTCTGGAGCCTGTGCTCCGCAACAAGAGAGGCCGCGATAGTGAGAGGCCCACGCACCATGATGAAGAGTGGAGTGGCCCCCGCTCGCCGCAACTAGAGAAAGCCCTCGCACAGAAACGAAGACCCAACACAGCCAAAAATAAATAATAAAAAAAAAGCCCCCTACGGCAATACCTTAATACCACTATCATCTGGTACCTGCCGGGCTTTTTCATATGCATTATGTCTTTATCACACAGTTGCAAATCATGGAACATTACAATTTTAAGTAGCATTTGTGTAGACCATCTCAGATTGCCTAATATTATTTCATTTGATTCTTATAACAACCTTGTATAATGGACTTTATAATTGCTATCATTTGCTTTAATTTCTTGATAAGTAAATTGGGGCTCAGAGAAGTGCAGGGAATTGCCCGAGGTCACATATGTATCAAGTGACAGTGATGAAATAAAGCTCAGGTCATCTGACTCCCAATCATGTGTTTGGATGACGGCCTTTTCAGTGAGCATAGAGAATACAGTAGTGGCTGAGAACACAAGCTCTAGGTGTCAGGTTACCTAGGTTTGAATCCCGGCTTCAACACAGGTATGTCACCTTGGGGCAAATGGCTTGGCTTCTCTGTACCTGGGTTTCCTCATCTCTATAAAAAGGGAATAATAAGACCTACCCCATATGGTTGTTGTGTTATCCCACAGTCACGGTCTTTCTCTCCTGGCTGGGCTTGCTGGATGGATTAATACTGCAAAAATGTCCCGGTCTAAAAGATCAGCATTTGTGGGGGAAGTTTGGCTGGGACCTCTTTTCCACGGCTCCAGTGACTTTTCCTGTCATTAACCAGCTCTACCCACATCCCACCAGCCCTATAGGTGCGTAGGATACAGTTCTTCAGGGAAGAGGTAGGGCCGGGGTCACCTTTGAAAGGTGTTCTCGGTCTGGTTCCGTGTCTCTCAGGGCACGTAGTGACAGTTATTTACCTGCTAATTTGCTAGTACACATTATACATATTAAAGTTTTAAAAAACCCCGCGAAACCTCAAAACATTCTACCAGATGTGATTTTCTGATTTCACCAAAAAGAAAAAGAGCTTACAATGAAATAATACACACTCAGTTTGTGGGCCTGGAAGGTAACACTGCTTTCTTGTTTGGAACCTCAAAGATCGATGAACAAGTGTGTGTTGGATTTTGTATAAGCATTACCCTAAGCCCCACTGAAGTATACACTTTAGGGAAAACTCAGCTTTTTCATCTGATAAGCTATTCTTTCTCAGGAATTATCACAAGCAGACGAGACAGTGTAAGGGAAATAGTGCAGGCCTTGGTATCAGACAGACGGGTTTGTTTCGATCCTGGCTCTGCCACTTGCTGAGGTTGTGATCTTGTGCAAGTTGTTGAATTTTGACCCAAATCTCTCTGAATCCAGACCATCAATTCTCAGAAATGTTGTGAAATTCCTATGCCTATGGAAGATAGATAAGACTATCTATGTACTTACTGCAACCTTACTTCCTGTTCTCACCACCTTCTAGGGACCTAGCTGGAAGGGCAGAGAGTTAAGGTGAGGCTTACAGAGGTGTCTTGTCTCTAGGAACAAAGGATTGGTATATAATTCTTCCCCATAAATCTTTCCCAGTTTGACCCAGACCCATCAAGGTCCTAATCACTTCCCTGGGTCATGAGACTCCATTAAGCTACTTGATTGTCATCCTGTGCACCAATGCCAAGTCCTTACCCTGCTTTTATTTGCAAATCAGGTGGGACACGACACATGAGGAAGGGTCTTTGCTTCACTCACCAAGGTTTAGACTGAAGCACGTTGTTGGTGTGCTGGACCAACATCACCCTGCCTTTGGTGCCAGTATTTCCTGGAGGTTAAAGGGGAGAATCCCTTGGTCCTTTGAGTATTTGGTTGGTTTACATAAATCTCCCCTGAATGAGGAGCAGCTGACTTAGGCAAGGGACCTTGTTTGGTTTTCCTTGAACTATTAACAGGGAGATAAGGGGATTACAGAGTAAACGTTCAACAGGCCAGAGTCCCTGCAGAGGGTGGCCACAGGGTCCAGATCTTGGTTCATCCTTGCTTTGGATGTTGCCTCTCTGGTTGGAATGTGGATAGAATAAAAAGATAGAAGGACCCCAATATTGAAATGCAAAGTGTAGCAAGTCCTGGCTGTGGGTGAACTTCTGGGGAGACTCTGTTAGCCCATTTGCATGAAAATAGTAAGCTGAATAAAACTGGGTTTCTGCCTGGGGGAGAGGGGGACTGTGTGATGGAAGGAGTGTTCCTGGCTGGGCGAGAGCTAAGGAAGTACTGTTGTAGGCTGGCCACCACAGCGCCTCAGTACCCCTAACGGGCCCATCCACTGAGCCTTAATCTCTGCCAGGCACTTTGCGGCATGCTTTGCTTGTAAAATCTCACTACAGCTCTGCGAAATCGATTGTACTGTTACCACCATTTTATAGATGAGGGAACTGAGGGTTAAGGGGTCCGTGACTTGGCCAAAGTCACTGCTTAGCAAGTTGCAGAGACTGGATGTGAATCCCAGTTGGTTTGACCCTAAAGCCTGAGAAGCTATACGGCTCTCCACTACTCAGAGCCATGGTTCTTAATGGTTGTTGACTCTTTTGGGGTCACAGATAACCCTGAGAATAGGATGAGCGTGGAGCCTCAGCCTTTCTGTCACAGGAATCCACACGTGCTTGGTCTCAGGTTAAGAGCCCCTGGTTCCAGGGCACATTTATCTTGATCCCCGTAAGCAGCCCCATGGCCTTTGACGCAGCACACCAGCCCCTGTAGACGCAGTCCTGCTGTCTGTAAGACGGTCCTCCGTAATGAAGGGAAGGGGACAGAGAGGGGATGGCCTGTTGGATGGGGCTCGGTGCTCTGATGGGAGGAGAAGCAGCAACAGCAACTAGCATAGCTTCAGAGATGGCATCTGACCCCAAGTCAGCACGTTCATTAGGTGCCTTTGAGGAGCTTGGGAGCTAGTGGAGAAGGTGAACAGAGGTCACAGAGGACAGTACCAGGGGGACTGAGGAAAGCTAGCAGATAAAGGAGGCCACAGGTGGAAGGGAAGGAGCATGACTGGGATCACAGGAATGTGGGTTCTACCCCCGGTCCTGCCCACTGACTCCCTGAGTATTCATCATCCACTTTATCTTGCTGTGGTTTCCTCCTTCAAGTGTGAAGGAATTGGATTAGGTCCTCGCCAGGGCCCCTCTGTGTCTCTGAAAGGCGAGGTGAGTGGTAGAAGATGAAGGAATGAGGAGCCAGTACTTGCTGCCCTCCAGGCACCTTCTGTATATGGTCACTTCCCCAAGGCTGCTGTCATGAATCCCACTCAACAGACTATAGCAAGTAGATTAAGAACCGCTATCTGATGCCACATTTCCAGCTCAGGGTCAGATTAGTCCAGGGTGGCAGGTCTCAGGGATGTGGGGAATGGGACAGACAGATTTGGGATGGAGCAATGTTTGGTGGAACCAAAAGAGATAAAGGTTCCTATCAAGTCCCAAATCCTTCAAAGATTTAATGTTTCTCCTTCTGTTTTTCTTCTCCTCTATTTCAACAGGCCACTTTCCAAACAAAGCCATGCCCTCTGCAGGAACACTTCCTTGGGTTCAGGGGATTATCTGTAATGCCAATAACCCTTGTTTCCGTTATCCGACTCCTGGAGAGGCTCCCGGGGTTGTTGGAAACTTTAACAAGTCCATGTAAGTACCGGATCAGGTTTTCATTCCCAAACTTGTCAGTTAATACTTTTCCTTTTCCTTCTCAACCTCCGGGGAATTTTGAATGGTTGGGTTTGAGTGAAGCTTCTTTTGTGACGGTTTGGGTGATAAAGTCCAAAGAATGAGACCAGAGAAAGCCGCCACCAGGATTTAAGACTGTGTGACCTCACTTTGGTGCATTTTAGGAGTAACGTTATGTGGATGAAAGTCCTGTGGTTGGGGGGCTTTTCCTCCAAAAACTGGTTGGTAAGTAGAGAAGGGAGATATAGCACATCAGCTTCATCCGTTAATGAGCAAACACTCAGTAAGCAAACACTTATTGTGTGTGGGAAACAGCTGGTCCAGGAGCTGGGGATACAGAGCTGTGCAGAGGGGGGGGCCTGTCCTCAAGGAGCTCACAGCCAAGGCTGGGAGAGTTTGGTCCTCTCTGCTCTCAGATCACCTCTCTGCCTCCATTGCTGCCCTGTCACACTGCATCGGTCTTTCATCTGCAAGTTTTTCTCAGCCCTGGGTGTGAGCTCCCTGAGGGCCAGGATACTGCTTTCTTCACTTTTGTATTCCTGGCTCCTGGCTTCAACAACAGACATTAGGGCTGAGTAAGTGTTTCCCAAATGAGCCGTTGAAGATTCTTGGAAGGCACAGAACCATGGCATGAGTTAGAAAGGACTAAGAACTGCAGGAGATGTAGCAGGACAGTTTAGAGGAAGCTGCCGCCAGGCAGTCAGGGCCACGTTATAATGTTCATGGACCTTAGGCTTTGTGGCTTTCATGAACCCCTTCTTCCTTGCAACAATATTAAAAATTTTATTTTATAACTGTGTTGGTATAAAGATGAGTATAATCCAGGCTGGATTCATTATCATATGCATTCATTCTGAATTTCTGAATTTTTTTTTTGCTGATTTTAAAAGAAATTTAAACATTTTGTGGACCCATAAGAGTATCCTGGGCCCTAGGCACTGTGTCTGCTGTGTCTTTTGGATAAGTTGGTCCTGGGGACCTGTGTGCATGTGTGTGTGTGAGAGAGAGAGAGAGAGAGAGCTTCCTGGAGAGGCGGCAACATGGGCTGGCCCTTGATGGCTGGTAAGATTTGGTTGTATGGACACATGAGGACGAGCATTTGGGGCAGGGTTGCTGGTTGGGTGGCTGTGAGCATAGGGTCTCAGTGAAGTTGGAGGAGGGGGCAGCAGGAGTGGGTCAGGGTCGGCCCACGGAGGACCCTGCAGCCAGGCTGGGTCTTCCTGGCAGGTACTTTGTTCAAGCTGGAGAGACAGCTGGCCTAACCAGGGCTTTTCTACTTTTCTTGCACCGCCTGCAGTGTGTCTCGCCTGTTCTCAGATGCTCGGCGACTTCTTTTGTACAGCCACAGAGACACCAGCATGAAGAACATACGCCAAGTTCTAAGGACATTATACCAGATCGAGCGTTCCAGCTCAGGTAAGCAAAAGCCTTCTGTGGATTGGTTCGTAATTGGAAGTTA
This sequence comes from Tursiops truncatus, assembly GCF_011762595.2. Taxonomy (NCBI): domain Eukaryota; kingdom Metazoa; phylum Chordata; class Mammalia; order Artiodactyla; family Delphinidae; genus Tursiops; species Tursiops truncatus. The sequence continues at coordinate 87,659,165 of NC_047039.1, read as the reverse complement.
ACCTGCACCAGGGAGAGACAGCAGCCCAGGCGGCCTGGCGCTTGTTCCTTTTAGCTCTTCCCTACGGGGTTTTCCTCCTCAGTGGCTGGGCTGTAAGGCCTCTCTGCAGGATGTATTTGAGAAGAAACTAGGGACTCAGTGAGTGTGCTGGCCTCTTCTGGGGACACAGAAGAAAACCTCCCAGAGAGGAATGGCACCAGCCCGGCGTTAGGACTGTTATGGGGGCGGCAGGTTGCTGCCAACCTCATTTTTTTGGAGTTGGCCATATGGTTGCCACGAATAAGAAGATTTACAGACGGGATACTTCCGTGCATATAAGAGCAGTTAAAGTTGCAACTTGATTTGGAGAAGTGAAAGTTAAGCATTCATTTCTAAAAGGAAAGTGCAATTCATCTTCCCCCAGGTCATTTGATTTAGTCTGGTGGGTACTTGAACTCTGAGCTTTAAAAAGTGACACCTTTATCTCCTATCCGGGGTGTGCCCCGGGCAGTTTACTGCATGCCATCTAGGAAGCGGCTGAGAGCAGGCAGCTTGCTGGCTGAGGGACTGGTTGCAGAAGTCACCACGGAGCAGCCTCCCGGGCCGTGGCCTACCACGGGGGGCAGGGGGCGGTGGGAGCAGACCCCTGGGTGCAGGCCGTGATGACCTGCGTGGTCTGTAGAGACTTTAAAAGCAGTAACGAAGCTGACTGAGAGTCAGTCTGCTTTTTATCGTCTCCATGCACCGGCGGTTCTAAACAGCATGAGTGATAAGTTGCAGCCGTCAGGAGCTAGCTGCTGCCACTGCTCCAGGAAAGTACTTTTTTCCTCGGTTTGGTGTTTGGGAGGAATGGGAGGAATGGGGTGGGCCAGCATTTGCTGAGAGACCTCCCAAGAGGACTCGCCATCCTCTTGGCGAAAGAAGAAATGGTGTAAAGTGCTGGAGTTTAAACCAGGCTTGGATTGGAGCTTTCTCTTGGGAAGCCAGACTGTGCTTTCCCTGGGCAGGAAAAGAGGCAGTGAGCAGGGTGGGATCTACCAACAAAGGGAGGCCAAGCAGTGTGGGGTGGTGCGGGGGAGGTGTCATTTCACATCAGAGACAGGTGTGACTGTGCTTGGGCTCCTGGGTCAGCTTCGAGGAGCTCCCAGCTGGACCACTCCTGGATGCACAGTCAGGCCGGATGCTGTTTTCTTGCCCTACAGGCCCCCATCCTGCACACCTGTCTGTCTCAGCACAGGACACAGAGGGGTAGCAATCACCAATCAAAGCATTAGTCCTTCCTTATCCGCTGGGGGCCCCCTGCCTGGTGGACCAGAGACAGAGTCACGGTTATCTCTTCCACTGCAGAGACAGTGTGACGAAGAGAAAAGAGTGCTACAATGTATTACTTTGTAGCTTGGTGACTTTGTGAATAAGTCCTTTAGACCCCTTTGGGGCCACTCTTCTCATCTGTAAAATGGAGACAATAGGAGAACCTAGCTCATAGGATTGTTCTGAGGAGTAAGGGAGATGAACCATTTAATTGCTGAAAGACCACATCTGGCACGTAGGAGGCACTTAGTGAACATGAGCTATGACTATTTTGGAGTGGTGCCATCTCGGCCAAGCCATTTAACCTCTCTGAGCCTTAATTTCTTCAGCTGTAAATAATAAGTAACCTGCAATGTGAAATGTAAACCCTAACACAGTTTCTGGCACATAGTAGGTGTTCAATAAATGGGAGCCAATATTACTCCTGTGTGTCAATGATGCATTTCTGAGAACCTGGCCTTGCTCTTCTGCCTCTGCACTGCACGGCCAGAGAAACAGACTATGGATGGGGGCGGGTGTTGTTTCAGATCTCAGTGGGTGCTTCCTTAGACGCAGAGCCACTAGAGACATGAGTCAGGGTAGAGAAGAGAAACCAAACCTGCATTCAAACAACTTTCTCTGCACAGCTCTGAAGAGAGATCTCTGAGTATGATTGTCTCCCATCAAGGCTTATCTCTCCATTCACCCAGTATGGTCTCTTATCTGCCCTGCAGCTACTTCTTAAGTGCTTCCACCTTTCTTTGCCTGTCTTGCAGCACTGAGCCAGGCCTCAGTCCAGAGGGAAGTGCAGCAGAAATGGTGCTTCTTCCGAGGTGAAATCAGTAACTTTTTGCTGAATTTGAATAGCACTCTAGATTTCAGAGAGCATCTGAGGCTGGGGTATGTTGGTGTAGATCCTGACTTGGAGACCTCTGTTTCTCTGCCCTGACACCCCTACTTACAGCATGATGGGCTCAGCTCTCTTGCACTGTCACTCTGTGGATGGGAAGGTTCCTTGGTTCAGAGTCCTGCCCTCATCAACCTTCTCTACCTAGCTGAGGAGGGAGCTTGCCTCTCCCACGGCAGCTCATTTCAGGTATTGGCAGGATACGCAATATTAGAATACTGGTATTCTAATTATCAGAATCTATTCACTGGTCTGCTTATCTCCCAGAGAAAGAGGCTAATCTATTTCTCTTGAAGTGTTAAAAGACAGCTCTTTTTCTTCCCCCTCTCTCTTCCTGAAATCTTTTGTTTTTTCTAGGCTAAATTGGCCTCCATTCCTCTTCTGGAATGTCACCTCCCCCCACCCCCAGTTTCTGCCTCTTCTCTGGTAGGTTGTGTTTCAGTGTGTCTGCGTCTTTGTTGAAGTTTATCAGAAATTACAGCAGTCTTCCAACACAGAGTAGAAAGAGCTTTGTCTCCTTTGCTCTGAGCACCATATTTCTGTTAATGCAGTGAGCTTCTTGGCATCCACGTCACACTGCTGACTCATATTCCATGCGCAGTCAACCCAAACCACAGAGCCTTTTAAACATTCAGTATTGCAAGTCACTTGTTCTCCATTTCTGAATTGTGCTGTTGGCTTCTTGAACCTAAAGGGAGAATATCTATCTCTTTTCTAGTTTACATTTTTAGATTCCCTGTGTCATCTCCTCCTACCCAAACCGTTTTAGATTTTGGTTTTGCCATATGTTCTATTTGCTGCTGCTGCTTGTTGCCTGTCATGTAGGAATTTGATAAATAGCTCTCTTTGTTCTCATCCAAGTCATTGGTGACTGTGGGACCAGGGCTGGAGGCTTGGATCAGTCCAAGGCTGGAGACTGACAGCCCCTTTGGACAGTGCCATTCAGGCTCTTATAGACCTACCAACCCATGTTGTCATCTGTGCTGGGCTACCGGTCTCCTGTGATCTGGTTAGAGGACTCACCTTGTTTTTTCCTTCCACTTCACCTGCTAAATCCATTGGCCTATCCACTGATAATCTGTGGATAGGGGAGTGTCTGCTCAAATACTCTTTTCTAGTCCCATGGTTTTCTGGCCTAGGGCATTGTTTTATTTCCACTTATTGGATGAGACCTTAGAGGCCAGTTAGTTCATTTATAGACAAATGGGTTCATTGATTCAAACGTTCAGCCAGTATTTATTGAACATGTAATATGTCCCAACCACTGTTCTAGGTGCTGGGACACAGAGGTGTACAAAACAAATATGGCCTCTGTCCATACGGAACTTCTGTTCTAGAAAAGACTCTGATCCAGCAGCGGGGAGGGACTTTCCCAAGTTTGCACAGCCACCAGAGGGATATTGTGGGAACTGAACACAGCTAAACCTCTGCCACCCCGTGCAGTGCTCTTTCTACAGAGGTCTCTTGTGCTGTTCTATTAATCTCCCAACTGGGAAGACCACCAGTTTTAAGAGTTAAGTCATAGACAAGTCTAATTATCCTTGAAACCATCCTCATAAGAAATGCATGTAGGAAGCTTTACAGAGGGGCCCCTCACTCACTTTTCTCATCACTGGAACTTTTTGGACATTTTATTATCTTCTTCCTAAACCGACAACCACCCAGTTGAGTAGGGGTTAAATTAATGTTTGGGAGTCCAGGTGAGGAGCGTTGCTTCTTCTTAAGTCCCTGTCATGACTACGGTCCAATGGAAGTGTACAAAAAGTTGCACAAATTCTCAAAAACTCCAGAAAAAGTGACAGGTCTAGATTCTGCCTCTGTGAGATGCAGTCTGGCAAGAAGGAGTGTTTCTCTGAGTGAGTCTTGTGTGGTATCTGAGATGATTTTGATCAGTACACAGATGAAAACTTTTCATTTTAACCCATCTCAAATTGCAATTTCATGGGTATTATTGCATAGGAGTCTGTTAAATAGGAAAAAATTACTTGAAGTTAATTTAAAGAAGGCATCGTTTTATGTGGATGTGGTGAAACTTGTGAGAGTAGTTTGTAAATGCTGGAAGAGGGCTTCCCTGGTGGCGCAGTGGTTGAGAGTCCGCCTGCCGAGGCAGGGGACATGGGTTCGTGCCCCGGTCCAGGGAGATCCCACATGCTGCGGAGCGGCTGGGCCCATGAGCCATGGCCGCTGAGCCTGCGCGTCCGGAGCCTGTGCTCCGCAACGGGAGAGGCCACAACAGTGAGAGGCCCGCGTACCGAAAAGTGCTGGAAGATTGGAAAATGCTGCTGTAAGAGAAAGCGTTTGGGGCTTTGTATTAAGATTTGTTTTGGGGGAGTGATGTCACCAAGATGGTGAAATAGGTCTTTGCTGACTTTGCTCCCCCCTCACAAGAAGATTCCTTTGGAGAACAAGTTCAGGCTCTGTTCCTCATTAAGTGTGAACCTTGGGCATGTTTTGATTCTTTCTGACCCTCAGTTTACCTGAAAAGTGGAGATTAGCTGCTCTGCGGGTTGTTGAGCATTAAATCAGATGACATTGTAGATGACTGATAGCGAGGTCACAGCACATAGTTGATGCGCAATTAATCTGAGTTAGTTTACCTCCCCATCTGCTCCTGGCGGCCTTTTGGCTTTGCCAATTTGTTCATTCTCTCTGGGCCTCAGCTTTCCTTGCCTCAAAATGGGACTTTGGCAAAACAACCTGAACATGTTTCGTCTTGGAAACTTGGTTGGTACTTGGGCGAGGGATCACCTGAGACTGACTGGCGATGTGGGCCGTCCCCTGCCTGTAGCTCCTGGAGGGCAGGGCTGGGCCTTGCTTGTGGCTCTGTCATAAGCATCAGCATGATACCAGTACAATCAGGCACATGGTAAGCAACCAGTGAATCTTTGTAGAATGAAGGTTAGAGATAATACCTGCCCTTTCTGCTTCACAGTGTATTCTGAGAGCCAAATGAAAGCACCTTGAAAAGTATAAAATCCCAGCACATGTCATTTTCAAGTTGATCCACTGTGTGAACCCAAGTCACCAGGGGTCTCAATTACTAATAATGACAAAAGTTCTTAAGCACAGCCTTGGCTTTCTTTCGTCTACAAGGTTTACCTTCCAGAACTTTACTGGAAGGGCTGCCGTGAACCCAGAGGCTTGAAGTGGATTTACTGAGAAGCTAAAGAAGTTTCACTTTCATAGCCCCCTTCCAAGGCGCTGGTAGGGATCTCAGCAATCAAAAAATTGCCAAAGTAGGATGTTAAAAAAAAGTATTCTTTTTCTTAAAGAGAGTCCTCCAAACTGTGTCAGCCTCAGGCCTCACACAGCTGCAACTGCCCCTGCCAGAGGCTTGGGGGGACAGGAAGGACTGCCTACTTGCTTGGCCTCCTCTTCCAGCCGGGCCTCCAGGTTTGCTCACCACTGCAGCCCACTGCATCCTGTTTGGGGAATCTGGCATTTTCCAGTGGGGTGACCAGCAGGCTGGCCAGAGCTAAGGCCTTCCGAGTAGGGCCAGTGCTGCTCAGATCAGCACTGGGCTAGGGAAGGAGGTATCCCTTTGCTTTCTTACTGTTTATTTCCCGTAGAGCTACTTAAACGTGTTGTTTAGCGATACCTAATGGGCTCATTAGCCTGCTTTCTGCTGGACATTTCAGCTCAAACATCCTCTCTGCCCCAGTGCCTTGCTCCTTCCCCAAATCCTGGAATCCAGACTACAGCTCTCCTTCATCTCTAGGTGGCATCATGGGCCCAGGCCCCTCTTGAGTTTGTATCACGTGTAGTGGTTGAAGACATCCCACATCGCTGAGGTCACGGGTTGGAAGGGGAAGGACTGGAGGAGAGATCTGGGGCAGCACTGCCTGCATCCTGACACCCTGACTTGGGTCTTGAGTTTTTCCATCCCTGTGACATTTTTGCGTGTCAGTGGAATGGCTGTCATTTTCTATATATTCATGGTACAAATCTGGCTCGTTTGACCTCTTTGATGTGGCTCTGACCAAGACTTTTATGAAATAAGTCCCAAGGGTTATGCTGGACTTTACTTAGGGAAATGGATCATAACTTTCTGGCTGTTGCGTTTACTGGTAATACTGAGAACTCACTGCATGGACCTTTGATTCTGCTTTGATCTTTCAAAGTCAGAAAGACCTGATCCCCTCAGGGCAGGGCAGGCTTTGGAGACTGGCTGTGGCAGGGAGTTGAGGGAAAGGGTTGTAAAGTTAGCATCTTGTAAACATCCACTGGGGCAGTACAGTTTAGTATTAAGAGACTCAGCATACCTGGCAGCCAGACTGCCTTGGTTCATATCTTGGCTCTGCTGCTTACCGGCTGTGTGACCTTAGATAATTCTGGAGCATCTTTGTGTGTCAGTTTCCTCAAAATGGGGATAACAGTCCTCTCTTAGGGCTGTTGTGGGGAATCATGAGATAAGCACAAAGCATTTAGTACAGTATCTGGCACATCAGGAGCACCAGGCTTAGACTTTACTTCATTGCAGGACCATCATGTGAGGTAGGGAATTTTGTTCCTTTTTGTGCACACGAAGGAGCTGAAGTTCAGAGAGGTTAAGTAACTTGCCTAAGGAAGCACAGCTGGCAAAGGGGAGGAATAGGACTAGAACTTCAGACTTCCATACTCTGCTAGTATGTTATTACAGCCTCAAGAGAGCAGCCCAGGCTAGCCAGAAAAGTTCCCAGGTCACAAGATACTGGGCATGGATGGACTGGGATCAGAGCAGAGGCAAGAGGGCTTCTGAGGGAAATGCCAGGCTTCCTCCACGTCCCGGCTTCGTGGTAACAGACATGGGCGGAACGTTCCCCAAAGCCCGTGTACAAAGAACATCCTGTGACTCACAGCCACTTCTTCCCTGCCTAAACCCCTTCCTTCCATTTGGGCCGCTGCTGAAATTGAGGCTGCAGCCTCGAACTTTGTTTTCTGTCCTTGTGGGGCCCCCGGGGGTCATCTTGGGCGATCAGTTGACCTATGTGTCAACCTTATGTCACCAAACTGGAAATTCCTTGACATCTTTGGATGAGTGCAATTCACATCCGTATGCACTTATCAAAAGTTCTAATTTGAAGCCTTAGAGTTTCATAGTTTGAAAGTTTCCCAGACCTGTCAAAACCAGGCAGCGTCTCAGAGCCTAGGCTGTTGGTTTCCATCCAGGGTAGGGCTTGGCCCCAGCTTGGTCTGCCATCAGGGGGATTCAGTGCTGCACTGCTGTGTTGAAGTATTGCTTGAACTAAAGCAAATCAAAGGTCAGCTTTACCCAGACAAGAATAGAAAACACAGTTGTACTTGATTCCAGGAAGGCATGTGCCACATAATGTCAGGCTGCCTTTAAAGAGTTTGGGTTGTTAACCTCAACAGCAGTGTTTCATGTCTCTTGCCTTTCCAGTATGAGATTTATTTACCTTGTGGGTGGCAAAGAGCAGTTTGGAAGTCCAGTTTGTTTCTCCTTAAAATCTTCGCATTTCTAGCCCTCTCATCACTGTTGCATTGAGGCACAGAAAGGCAATCTTAGAGTGACACTTTGTCCAACAGACTAAGCTGTACCAGGTTATGATGCCGTTTTACATTTAAATATGTTGTGACTTTCAAGTCTTACGACAGCACCAACTTGGTGTTATCATCCCCATTTTATTGATGAGGAAACTGAGGCTCACGGGGTTACATCTTTTGCCCAAGGTCACAGAGTAAGGCTGTGAATTTAATCAGGGTCTGTCTGACCTCAAGGCTCAGCATCTTTGCACCATCCCATGCTGCCACTTTGCCTTATTCCAGTACCAGGACGCATGTGTGGAGTCACCAGCTTTTGATGCCAAAATCATTATGAAGCATTTTAAAAGAATAAAATGATTCATTTAATTCCTATAGAGCGAAAAGAGCCAAAACTTTGTAAGCCAGAGCTCATTGGGTTCAGATTTACCACTTGCTTGCTCTGTGACCTTGAGCAGGATATTAACATCTCTGGGTCTGTTTCCTCATCTGAAAAATGGGAAAAATAATACCTTTCTCATAAGCTTGTTTTAAGGATTGTAGACAATAATACAGGGACTTCCCTGGCAGTCCAGTGGTTAAGACTCCGGGCAACCAATGCAGGGGTCATGGGTTTGATCCCTGGTCACGCAACTAAGATCCTACATGCCGCACGGCACGGCCAAATAAAGTACAATGGCTGTGTATTAAGAAAGAAAGAAAGAAAGAAAATAATACATCTAATGTATCTGACGCTCGGTACATGTTAATCCCCTTCCTCTGCTGACAAAGCACTACCATGTCCCTTAATATACGTTTTATTAATTTTAAAAGTAAGAAAAACTAAGTAATTTATACCTTATATATATGAACAATTCTTTCTTTACAACCCTGGAAAGAACCCCTTCTCAGCCCCTAATTGATAAATTCATCTTCCCTTCCTTTCCCATGTTCCTGGGCTTCTCAGGGCCCTGCATGCTGATTCTAATCCCTAACTTGTTGTGTTAGGAGCCTCTGCCAATGCTACCTCCCCAGTGTTATCTTTCTTTTCCATCTGGGCTTCCCAAGCCAGCCCGACTGTGTCCACCACCTGCATTGCATTAGCAGAGCTCCTGGCCAGTGTGAACAGGTCACCTCACCCTCTGGGGCCACGGACTCCACTGGCTCTTTGGGGGCCTGGTTACCATTCAGCTTCTTATCAGCTGTTGTTAGTCCTCATTCCAGGGGCTCCTGACCACCTCTCCCACCTTGCCCACTTCTCAGTAAGACACAGGTATGCTGTTGCCTTAGCAGATGGATCTGGGAAAGATGTGTCGTGTCTCTTCCCATCTCCCGATTTCAAGGTTGACTGATTCTGGAGTGGCAGAGTGGGCTGGAGGCTCACGGCTCTGCTCACCTGACCCTCTGTCCACCTTCTCTTGGAAGGCAAGGGCAGGGATCCTGTCTTTATACAGCATCTCTTTTATTACAGGCTCCTGCCTTCAAGGAGCGCCAAGAAATATTGCTACTTGGAACCATAGCTCTAGTGTTTTGGGTTCAGTAGCCATTTAGAAGTTTGTTGAACTTATGCAAGTTCCATTCTATGTAGAATAAGGAATATGTGGTTGCTGAAGTTGTGATACTCCCATTGGTCTCAGGAGAAGACTCTGGCTTTCCCGGGACTTGCCACAAAGGGTTCAGGAAGCGTGACCCTAAATATTCTGGTTTCTCTGTGGAACCCTTCACATAAGTGTCATCCAAGACTTTATCAACATTTGTTTTGAACTTGTTTAATTTTTCAGCTTGTATTTTCTCTTGCAGTGTGTGTGAGTCAGTATTCACTCAGTGTCGTTAGTGTTTACTTAACCCACCCCCTAGTATGGCCGATCTCCATTTATAGAAAAATGCAGGTTCAGAGAGTCTAAGTGACTTCTCCAAGGCCACATACCTGGAAAATTCTGGAACTGAGAAATGAACCAGGTTAGCCAGACTCCAGAACCTGGGATCTTTCAGGGGTGTCTTGGTGTCCGTCAGCAAGCCCTCACTGTAGAGAAGGACACTTCTCCTGGGTAGGGAACCCTGGGCCCAGATGACCAGTGGGGAGGTCCTGAGGCTGTGTGTACCCCAGGCTCTCGGCCTCCTCTCATGAGCCCTAAGGAGTCACCCCAGGAAGCAGCCAGGTTATCCTGCCTTACCCCCCTCTCCAGAGCCCTGAACTTCCCAGAGAAGCCCTGGTTTTCCCGGAGAGGGTCCAGCCGTCTCAGTGAAGCAGGTGGGAGCTATCCCTGAAGAAGAAAGTAGAGCCCTAGCATCAGGAAAACAAACCAAAACAACAAAAAATACCCCAGAAGACACCTGAGTATGTTTGTTCCCAGCCCTTTTCTGGCAGAGAAATGTTTCGCAGTCCTGTTTAGAAGGCCTGGCGTAGGCTGAGTCAAGCCAGGGGCGAGAATCTGGCCGTGGCCCCTCCAGGCCATTGACAGGGTCAGGGCTGGGAGACCCTCCTGGGGTCCTTTAAAGAAGAGTATTTGGGCCCGGGAAGCTGATGTGATCTCTTTCTCGACTTCTTTTTTTTTTTTCATTTGCCTCCTCCACCCACTTCTCAAGCAGCTGATCCTGTGGTTTCTTTTCATGTTGAACAAAAGAGACTACAGCGATCTTGAAACCGGAGCTGGGGACTGGAGGGCACTGACCGGGAGTAACCCTGCCGCCAGCTCTGCTGAGGGCTTCCCTCCTCCGCCTTCCGGGGCCGCTGCCCTCCCTCTTCCCTGCTCCCCTCCTTCTCCGCGGCACGCAGGCAGGCTGGGAAGAAGCAGAAGGAACACTACGTGGCCATGAAGGTATCCCCCCCACGCCCCACGGTGCAGTGCCCCTCCCCTCCACACCCCTCTCTCTCCTGCCGTGGAAGCGTTTCCTTGGCCTGCCTGGCCCAGAGGACTGGCAAGGAACTGAGGATTCTGTCCTGTTTGTCCTCAGCCCACAAACACACACTTCACTTGTTTTGTTCTTTGGACTCCAAGCTCCTGAATTGTTTTGTTTTTTTTTTCTCCTTTTCTTTGCCCTACCTCCCTGCACCCAAAGCAAAGCTCTCTGGAAAAGGACAGGCCGCCACTGGCTCCTCAAGTATTTTGGTCCATATCAGAGACACGGCAGCAGGAAGGCAGCAGGAATGCAGCAGGAAAGCTCTAGGCGCCTTTTGCTGGATGGGGACTTTTGGTCTTCTCTGCAGGTAGCAAGGACTCATGTTTAGTTTAGTGACCTGTCCAGCTCCCTGATGACCATATTCTGTGACAGCATTTATATCCTCTCAGTTACCCTTGTAAACTCTTGAGGCCCTTTCCCTCCAGAAGAGTACTTTCACTTTCTTGATCTTGGTGTTCACAACAAGCTGTGAATATTATTAACCCTTCTTACATCTAAGGAAACTGAGGCCCAGAGAGATTCAGAAAAGTGAGGTTCATGATTACACAGTTAGGAAACAGCTGAACTGGGACCTGAATTCACATTTTCTGATGCCATGTCCAGTGCTGATTTAGTTTTACCCCAAGTGTACCTTTCAGTACCAAGTTTAAGAAGACCTCTGAGATCATCTTCTACAACTTACACATTACAGATAAGAAAATCAAGGTCATGTCAGCTCACGTGGGCAGTTATATGGCCAAGTAAGTGACTGTCTCTTGCATTGTGTTCTGTGTCTTGTTTCCAATGACTGGTTTTTCTTACTGGTCATCTTGCATCTATGCCCATCCTTGCAGTGATCCTGTAGAGGCGATCATTTCCATTGACTCTCTGCAAAATGCTAGATTTATTTATTCTTTTCTAAAGCTTTGAATAGGCAAATTGGTTAGCTTCAACCTTTTCTTCACCTTATAGACAGTGTCAGCAGAAAGAATTCAGTAGTTCTGTCTGACTCAGGAGCTCAGCCAGGCAAATACATAACACACACATACACACACACACGTGCATATACCTTAGATCATAAACTCAGTATTGACTTAGTTGGCAAAGTCACTTCTGTGTTCTTATCTATTCTGAAAGCATATGCTTTAGGATCAAACTAGCAATGAAGCTAATGAGGTGTCTTTCCTGAAAGTGATGATGGTATTAGCCGTCCTTATTGAGAGCTTTTCTTGGTTTCAGGCATTATGCTGGGACTTCAGGTGCATTTTCTCATTTAACCCCCAGCTCAGTGCAGTGACGTAGATGCTGCTGTCATCCCCATTTATCCTGTTATTGACACTTCCAACACTCTGCTTCCAGCTCCCACTCACCTGACTGTCTTCCTGACCTGGGCCGACGCAGCTGAGGGGGCTTAGAGAAACTCTAACGCTATCTTGACCTGGTTTGTTTCACACTCAGGTCCCGTTTCACCCTTCCCTATCTGCAGCAGTCACCTCAGTTCATCACTTGATTCACTCATTTGTGTTCATCCATTCCTCCATCATCCACCATCTCCAGGGTGCCTTCTCTGTGCCAGACACTGCTGTGCTTTCGAGTTCCAAAGTCCTGGCCCTCAGGCACTTCTGTTCTTCTGGGGAAAAAGATGTGGTCTCAGACAACTGCAGATTGGGGGAAGCACACTTAGGAGGCTGTTAGGGCACAGAGGATGGCCACCTGACCCAGCTTGAGGGTGGAACGTCAGGGCAGGCTTCCTGGAGGAGATGACTTATGGCCCAAGTCATAAGGAAGGGTAGGAGTTACCTAGGCCAAGAAGAGAAGGGCCATTTCAGACATCAGGCTTTCTCGATATTCTTGGCCTCTCCACTCATTTTCCTGCCAACAACAAAATGGAGAAAACTGAGACCAGAGGTACGAAGCCACCCAACTCTGGCCTCATACTATACCTCGTCCTCTTCCTTCTCCCATTCTACTCCCCAAATCTTAGGTTTTGAGGAATCTCCTCTAATCTCCTTTATCTGCTTGTACATTTATTTATTCTTTCAGAAACATTGAGAACCTGGTGTACACAGCACTATGACTACAGGGTATCCTGGTCCCTGCCATCACGGGAGGCCTTCCTTACCCTCTCCTCACCAGCCACAGCCTCTGGAGACTTCTGGCTCTCTGTCCTTTTCCACAATTCAGCTTCAGCCTGTTCAGCCTGACTACCCCCTTGAAACACTTGCATATAATAAGCCTCATCTGGGTCAGATGCTTCCATGAGCTGCCTTCCTCTGGCTCTCTCATCCCTTCTGCTTTCTCTGTTGATTTGCCTCTTCATCTCCCTTATCATCCTTGGAAGTTCCTTGAGGGCAGTGCCTGTGTCCTTACCTTTTCTCTACACTTCATGGTGGTACACTAGTAAAGGTGAGTGAAATAAACCCTTCTCAATAATCACAAAATTATCATCATTTTTTGAGCACCTACAATGAGCCTGTTGCTTACTATTCTTGCATTACACGTAAATATCTCTAATCCTCATATCTTCAAAAAGTGGGTACTGTTACCCTTACCTCTTAGGTAAGAAATCTTGGGCTCAGGAAGGCAAAATGAACTTCTCAAAGCCTCACCGTTCATAAACAGCAGAGTCCAGCATCCAAGTTAGGTTATTCTGGTCCCACACCCCTGATCTTTTCACTGCACTATTGTTTCCCAAACTTGGCTGGAATCACCCTGGGGAGTGTTAGAAAATTCTGATGCCTGGGTCTCAGCCCCAGAAGTTCTGATCGCGTCTCCCGGGAGCCAAGGTTGAGAACCAGTGCGCCCCACGGCCCTGCTTTCCTGCGCGCACACTGGCTGCAGCTTGCTGGTGGTGGTGTGTGAACCTGCGTCCACGTGTGTGGTATCCATGTGACCAGAATTCAAGTTCTCTGTAGCCAGGGATCTTTGGCCCACCCTGCTGCCTTGCCGCATGGCCGCCTCGCCACCGCGTGCATGTGCACTGTCAGAGGCTGTTGACTGTTTAATCAGCCTCTCGGTTCTTCTTTCTCATTCGGAGGATTCACTGAGAGGCAGTAGGAGTTTGATCACATCCAGCTGTTCTCATCCGCAGAGCCAGTTGACTTACCAGAAACGTCTTGTAAGTGCACTGCGCATGCTCCCTGGTCTCAAGAGTGTTGCTTGTGACCTAGGCCCATCGCAAGTGCAGCGGGGTCGGCCTCCCACGCTTCAGCAGCCCTGCTCCGGAGGGGGAGGCTCTTCTGGACTTGGCTCAGCCCGGTGTCGAGTGCTGTTCCAGCTTTTCACTCTCAGGAGGGGTGTGTGACCCGCCTGGTCACTGAGGCTCAGCTCGTGTGTATATTCTGTTCTGTCTGGAGCTCGGAGAGCTTTCTTCGTCCCTCACTTGACAGGTGAGGCAGTGGAGACACAGCTAGGTGAAATAATCTGGCAAATAAATGGATACAGAGCCCAGGTTTTCTGACCCCCATTGTTCCACAGTGGTTAGTGTCAGGCTTTGCATGCCAGACCTCAGTTGAAGCCACCAGCTTTCCTACCTTCTTCCCGTTTACATTAGGGATACTGGGACACTCAGGATGTCACTTTGCATCTCTGGGAATATAGTTCTAGTGACTAGGAGTCCTGCTTACTGTTGGGGTGCAGCCTGGGGATCATCCTAATACCTCTGGGCCCTTCTCGGACCTGTAGAGCTGAAAGGAAATCTCCTGTGATGTTGCTCAGTTACTTCCAGAATCTTCCCAGCCCTGATCCCATCTCCTAGTATTTATTATCCAGCCATCATTCACTGATCAGTAATTCTTTGCTTGATCTGGACACCCTGATACAAGGATAAAAGACACAGTCTGTGTCCCAGAGGCATAGTCTGGTGGACAGAATATGCAAATAAAACAACATTCCTAAAAGGATGGTCCCCAGACCCCCTGCATTAGAAATATGAGATGATTATTAAAATGTAGATTCTTAGGCCCCACTCTAGAGCCACTGTTTCAGAATCTCTGGGAATTGGGCCCAAGAAACTGCATTTTAGCATGTCCCTAAGTGAATATTAGATGCTCTGAGGTTTGGCAGCTATAGAAGCGAACATGATGGTGAGAACGCAGTATCATATGTGTTAGGGAGAACCAGGCAGGTGACAGCCTGCAGTAGTACCTGTTCTCACAAGGGGTGCTGGGCCAGGACCAGCACCTCTTCTCACAAGGGGTGCTGACTGGGCCAGGACCAGCTTCTTGAATGTGTCCTGAGGAATAACTAGGAGTTAGTCAAATAAGGTGTAGCCAGAGAATCATTTCTCTAGAGACGCGAATCATGCTTAGTGTATCCCTTCTATAACTCTGTATTATTAAAGTTTGCTTTAGCAGAATATGTCTGGATCAGGAAGCACTGATGCGAGTCTGGTTGGATTCTGAGCCCTCCTTCTACTTTATCTCTGCACATCACCCCCATAGCTCCCAGGATTAATTCCTGTCCTCTTTAAGCCTCACCTCACAGCCCCATTTTCAGGTCAAACATCTGTTTCTCATCAGTTAAGTGATTTAGGTTTGCTAGGTTTGCCCCCCGAGAGGTGGGTTCGTTCCTGGACCTGTGGGCTAGTCTCTCAGTGATGTCTGCCTGGTCATGAGGTCATGATGAGCTGGTTTTCTCTTTATTGAAAGAAGTTGGGTTATTAAGAGGGAGGGGCAGAAGGAGAAGTGGACACTCAAATGAAATATGGCAGGGAAAATGAGAGCATTTCAGTAAGGGGGAGGGCCTGCCGAGCATCTGGCCAGAAACCTCATGTTTTGGGATGAAGAAGCTGAAATTCAGAAAGATGTGAAATACCCAAGCCATGCCACTAGGCACAGCCTCCAACTCTGGGGACTAAAATTGGATTTCTGGCTAGTGCTTTTTCTGCTTCCCTGCACTGGATTGGAACCTTTTCTAAATGTACCTGAAGGGCTAATTATTTAAAGAGAGTCTGTATGACACCCTGCAACAATCCAATCATTTGGTAGCGTTGATTTTTTAAAATATCTGCATATGTGTTTTCTTAAAGGACGGCAGACCTGGGTGTTGGAGGTCTGTATCACGTGTGCCACGTTTAGAACTGAAATGAGACCAAGTCTGTGAAAGCGCTTTGATGTGCATAATGCTCTACCTCCTTGGTCCTCAAAGGGTGGGCCCCAGACCAGCGACATCAGCATCGCCTGGTGGCTTGTTAGAAATGCAGATTCTCCAGCCTCATCCCAGGCCGATGAATCAGAAACTCTGGGGGTAGGGGACCAGTCTGTTTTCACTGGTCCTGCAGGTGATTCTAATGCCTGCTCAAGTTTGAGAACCACTGCTCTGCATCAAGAGGAAACCAGCATCCGAGGCTTGTGGGAATAAAGGCTTTAAATATCTCTGAGTTTAGCTGTCTGAGATGGCACTGGGGAGACGGGAGCTGTGGGGTCAGGGTCACAAATCTCAGGTGGGTTGATTTTTTTCTTTGAAAAGCAAAGCTGTGTGCGCGCGCGTGTGTGTGTGTGTGTGTGTATGTACAGCAGTGCCGCATTCCATGGCTTCAGAAAGCAGTCTTTTCTTGTCTCTGCTGTTAAGGCGAAGCTCCCTGAACTTTTGTTTCTCTGTGTGCTTAAGCCAGAGGCCTGTGGTTATCAATCGGTTTACAACAAGGCAGTCAATATTATGATAGTTTGCTCCGTCGTGCTTTTTATTTATTTTTTGAGTTACGTATGAAATGAAAATAAAACGCTATTTCTCCAGCAGGCTTGAAGTTTCAGGACTTCCTGGTAGACAATGAAACCTTCTCTGGATTCCTGCATCACAACCTCTCTCTGCCAAGGCCAACTGTGGACAAGATACTGGGGGCTGATGTCAGTCTCCGCAAGGTAAGCTGCGACCGTCACTTTCCCTGGTGGGGCTGATGGCAGTGACATTGTTGGAGAGCGCCTGGAGGGAAGTGAATAAAATCCTGTCTGTAATGGCGCTGAAGGAGGTTGTTGGCTCCAACGCAGCTTCACCTGTCTTTACCTCCCTGCTCAGGCTGGCGTTGCCAAACCATCCAGAGAGTGGAATGTACAACCTGGCGTCACGGACCTGCTGGTTGAAATAAAACTGATTTCCTGCCCATCAGTTGGCATTTGTTGATAATGACTCCCTAAAGGGGAGATGAATTTAAGATGAATTAAACATTTTCTTTAAAATTTCACAGTTCTGAAACAATAACCAGGGTTGAGGATTATTACCTAGAGTATCTCTGTCTATAAAATCCAAGACAGGGGCTTCCCTGGTGGCGAAGTGGTTGGGAGTCCGCCTGCCGATGCAGGGGACACGGGTTCGTGCCCCGGTCCGAGAGGATCCCACGTGCCACGGAGCGGCTGGGCCCGTGGGCCGTGGCCGCTGCACCTGCGCGTCCGGAGCCTGTGCTCCTCAACGGGAGAGGCCACGGCAGTGAGAGGCCCGTGTACCGCAAAAAAAAAAAAAGAAAATCCAAGACAGGAGATTTTCAAAATGTAATGCTTCCTTTAAAGATAGACGCGAAAGATATATAAGGAGAAAATGCTTAATTTTTTTCTTAAAATTATAAAACCAGGAAGTAATGTTAGTGTTTATGTAGAATTTTAACCTTAGATTTTCAGAAACTTCCACTGGCATCATTAGATAATCACACTGCTCTTGTGCGGTGGACAGCAGGCCCAGATTGCACAGTTATTGATTTTCAGAGAAGTGTCTCAAATTTATTCTCTGGCAGAAAGGGGAACTGCTTCCTTACTGTGTCTCATGTCTACATACCAGCTTGTCTTTGCAGTAAGCAGAAGTAGTGGAAATGTTTATGACTGAAAATAAGATCTTTGCTTCACATGATCTAGAATTTTAAAAATTTGAAAAATGTGCTTACTGCTTTCCCTTATGAAACTGGGAAAATATGCCTTGAGTTTACCAATTGTGTGGTTGGGAAATGGGCCAAAGGCAGCAGGCTTATGAAAATCATTAGCATGATTTCCATTGCCCTCTACCAATTTCTTATCTGTCACATCCGATCAGTTTAAAGTAAGGGACATCCTAAATATGGAGGTGGTCCTTGCATGGTAATTAGTCTCTGTGTAGTCAGTGTTCTTAAACCAAATACTAAATGTAGGCTGGCAGCAAGGGCCAGTTAGAGAAAGGAGGAAAAGTGAACTGTACTTGAGTATCTGGCAGTAGGTGGAAACTTACTTAATGGAAGCCATGGCCAAGCAAGTGCTCTGCAGGGATAGAAAGCTGCATGGGTCTTGAAAGGCTTTTGGCCCATCACTCCCACTAGATTGTACTACAAGCAGGTCAGGTTGCATTAACTGAAACAGAGGAAATAGTAACGGAGTAATAAAGAGTCTGAATCATCCATTCATTCATTCAACAAGTATTTACTGTCCATATGTTCCAGCACTGTGGACACAAAGAGAGCAAGAAAAACAAAGATGCTCATCTTACTGAACTTATTGTCTAATGGACAGTAAGGACCATATATGAAGAAGTGCAGTTTATTTAGGTCCAGTAAAACTAATTAAATAAGATATGGCCAAGGAAAGGTTCTTTGCTGAAATGAATAGACAAAGAATGACTTAGGGAAGATTGGTTCAAGATGGCGGAGTAGACAGACATGCTCTCACTCCCTCTTTCGAGAATACCGGAATCACAACTAACTGCTGAACAATCATCGACAGGAAAGCACTGGAACTCATCAGAAAAGATACCCCACATGCAAAGACAAAGGAGAAGCCGCAATGAGATGGCAGGAGGGGCGCTATCACGATAAAATCAAACCCCATAACTGTTGGGTGGGTGACTCACAGACTGGAGAACACTTATACCACAGAAGTCCACCCACTGGAGTGAAGGTTCTGAGCCCCACGTCAGGCTTCCCAACCTGGGGGCCTGGCAACGGGAGGAGGAATTCCTAGAGAATCAGACTTGGAAGGCTAGCGGGATTTGATTGTAGGACTTCGGCAGGACTGGGGGAAACAGAGACTCCACTCTTGGAGGGCACACACAAAGTAGTGTGTGCATTGGGACCCAGGGGAAGGAGCAGTGACGCCATAGGAGACTGAACCAGACCTACCTGCTAGTGTTGGAGGGTCCCTGCAGAGGCGGGAGGCAGCTGTGGCTCACCAAGGGACAAGGACACTGGCAGCAAAAGTTCTGGGAAGTACTCCTTGGTGTGAGCCTGCCCAGAGTCTGCCATTAGCCCCACCAAAGAGCCCAGGTAGGCTCCAGTATTGGGTTGCCTCAGGCCAAACAACCAACAGGAAGGGAACCCAGCCCCACCCATCAGCAGACAAGTGGATTAAAGTTTTACTGAGCTCTGCCCACCAGAGCAATAGCCAGCTCTACCCTCCACCAGTCCCTCCCATCAGGAGACTTCCACAAGCCTCTTAGATAGCCTCATCCACCAGAGGGCAGGCAGCAGAAGCAAGAAGAACTACAGTCCTGCAGCCTGTGGAACAAAAACCACATTCATGGATAGACAAGATGAAAAGGCAGAGGGCTATGAACCAGATGAAGGAACAAGATAAAACCCCAGAAAAACAACTAAATGAAATGGAGATAAGCAACCTTACAGAAAAAGAATTCAGAATAATGATAGTGAAGATGATCCAGGACCTTGGAAAAAGAATGGAGGCAAAGATTGAGAAAATGCAAGAAATGTTTAACAAAGATCTAGAAGAATTAAAGAACAAACAGAGATGAACAATACAATAACTGAAATGAAAACTACACTAAAAGGAAACAATAGCAAAATAACTGAAGCAGAAGAACGGATATGTGACCTGGAAGACAGAATGGTGGAATTCACTGCTATGGAACAGAATAAAGAAAAAAGAATGAAAAGAAATGAAGACAGCCTAAGAGACCTCTGGGACAACATTAAATGCAACAACATTCACATTATAGGGGTCCCAGAAGGAGAAGAGAGAGAGAAAGGACCCTGGAAAATATTTTAAGAGATGATAGTCGAAAACTTCCCTAACATGGGAAAGGAAATAGCCACTCAAGTACAGGAAGTGCAGAGAGTCCCATACAGGATAAACCCAAGGAGAAACACGCTGAGACACGTAGTAATAACATTGGCAAAAATTAAAGACAAAGAAAAATTATTGAAAGCAGCAAGGGAAAAATGACAAATAACATACAAGGGAACTCCCATAAGGTTAACAGCTGATTTCTCAGCAGAAACTCGACAAGCCAGAGGGAGTGGCATGATATATTTAAACTGATGAAAGGGAAGAACATACAATCAAGATTACTCTACCCAGCAAGGATCTCATTCAGATTCGATGGAGAAATCAAAAGCTTTACAGACAAGCAAAAGCTAAGAGAATTCAGAACCACCAAACCAGCTCTACAGCAAATGCTAAAGGAACTTCTCTAAGTGGGAAACACAAGAGAAGAAAAGGACCTACAAAAACAAACCCCCCAAAATTAAGAAAATGGTAATAGGAACATACATATCGATAATTACCTTAAACGTGAATGGATTAAATGCTCCAACCAAAAGACACAGGCTTGCTGAATGGATACAAAAACAAGACCCATATATATGCTGTCTACAAGAGACCCACTTTAGACCTAGGGACACATACAGACTGAAAGTGAGGGGATGGAAAAAGATATTCGATGCAAATGGAAATCAGAAGAAAGCTGGAGTAGCAATACTGATATCAGATAAAATAGACTTTAAAATAAAGAATGTTACAAGAGATAAGGAAGGACACTAAAAAATGATCAAGGGATTAATCCAAGAAGAAGATAGAACAATTATAAATATATATGCACCCAACATAGGAGCACCTTAATACATAAGGCAACTGCTAACAGCCATAAAAGAGGAAATTGACAGTTACACAATACTAGTGTTATTGTTATATGATAATAATAACACCTCACACCAATGGACAGATCATCCAGACAGAAAATTAATAAGGAAACACGAGCTATAAATGACACAATAGACCAGATAGATTTAACTGATATTTATAGGACATTCCATCCAAAAACAGCAGATTACACTTTCTTCTCAAGTGCGCACAGAACATTCTCCAGGATAGATCACATCTTGGGTCACAAGTCAAGCCTCAGTAAATTTAAGAAAATTGAAATCATATCAAGAATCTTTTCTGACCACAATGCTGTGAGATTAGAAATGAATTACAGGGAAAAAAAACATAAAAGACACAAACACATGGAGGCTAAACAATACGTTACTAAATAACAAAGAGATCACTAAAGAAATCAAAGAGGAAATCAAAAAATACCTAGAGACAAATGACAATGAAAACACGACGATCCAAAACCTATGGGATCCAGCAAAAGCAGCTCTAAGAGGGAAGTTTATAGCTATGCAAACCTACCTCAAGAAACAAGAAAAATTTCAAAACAATCTAACCTTACACCTAAAGGAACTAGAGAAAGAAGAACAAACAAAACCCAAAGTTAGCAGAAGGAAAGAAATCATAAAGATCAGAGCAGAAATAAATGAAATAGAAACAAAGAAAACAATAGCAAAGATCAATAAAACTAAAAGCTGGTTCTTTGAGAAGATAAACAAAATTGATGAACCATTAGCCAGACTCATCAAGAAAAAGAGGGAGAGGACTCAAATCAATAAAATTAGAAATGAAAAAGGAGAAGTAACAACTGACACCACAGAAATACAAAGCATCCTAAGAGACTACTACAAGCAACTCTATGCCAATAAAATGGACAAATTCTCAGAAAGGTATAATCTTCCAAGACTGAACCAAGAAGAAATAGAATATATGAACAGACCAATCACAAGTAATGAAATTGAAACTGTGATTAAAAATCTTCCAGTGAGGGCTTCCCTGGTTGCGCAGTGGTTGAGAGTACGCCTGCTGATGCAGGGGACACGGGTTTGTGACCTGGTCCGGGAAGATCCCACATGCCGCGGAGCAGCTAGGCCCATGAGCCATGGCCGCTGAGCCTGTGTGTCCGGAGCCTGTGCTCCACGACGGGAGAGGCCAGAACAGTGAGAGGCCCGTGTATCGCAAAAAAAAACCCCAAAAAACCCAAAAAATCTTCCAGCGAACAAAAGTCCAGGACCAGATGGCTTCACAGGTGAGTTCTATCAAACATTTAGAGAAGAGCTAACACCCATCCTTCTCAAACTCTTCCAAAAAATTACAGAGGAAGAAAAACTCTGAAACTCATTCTATGAGGCTGCCATCACCCTGATACCCAAACCAGACAAAGATACTACAAAAAAAGAAAATTACAGACCAATACCACTGATGAATATATATGCAAAAATCCTCAACAAAATTCTAGCAAACAGAATCCAACAACGCATTAAAAGGATCATACATCATGATCAAGTGGGATTTATCCCAGAGATGAAAGGATTCTTCAATATACTCAATCAGTGAGATACACCATATTAACAAATTAAAGAATAAAAACCATATGATCATCTCAATAGATGCAGAAAAAGCTTTTGACAAAATTCAACTCCGATTTATGATAAAAACTCTACAGAAAGTGGGCATAGAGGGAGCCTACTTCAACATAATAAAGGCCGTATATGACAAACCCACAACAAACATCATTCTCAATGGTGAAAAACTGAAAGCTTTTCCTCTAAGATCAGGAATGAGACAAGGATGTCCACTCTGACTACTATTATTCAACATATTTTTGGAAGTCCTAGCCATGGCAATCAGAGAAGAAAAAGAGATAAAAGGAATACAAACTGGAAAAGAAGAAGTAAAACTGTCCCTGTTTGCAGATGACATGATACTATACATAGAAAATCCTAAAGATGCCACTAGAAAACTACTGGAGCTAATCAATGAATTTGGTAAAGTTGCAGGATACAAAATGAATGCACAGAGGGGCTTTCCTGGTGGCGCAGTGGTTGAGAGTCCGCCTGCCAATACAGGGGACACGGGTTCGTGCCCTGGTCCGGGAATATCCCACATACCACGGAGCGGGTAGGCCCATGAGCCATGGCCGCTGAGCCTGCGCGTCTGGAGCCTGTGCTCCACAACGGGAGAAGCCACAACAGTGAGAGGCCCGCGTACTGCAAAAAAAAAAAAAAAGCACAGAAATCTCTTGCATTCTTATACACTAATGATGAAAAATCTGAAAGAGAAACTAAGGAAACACTCCCATTTACCATTGCAACCAAAAGAATTAAATACCTAGGAATAAATCTACCTAGGGAGACAAAAGACCTGTATGCAGAAAACTATAAGACACTGATGAAAGAAATTAAAGACAATACAAACAGATGGAGAGATAGACCATGTACTTGGATCGGAAGAATCAATATTGTGAAAATGACTATACTACCGAAAGCAATCTACAGGTTCAATGCAATCCCTATCAAATTACCAATGGCATTTTTTACGGAACTAGAACAGAAAATCTTAAAATTTGTATGGAGACACAAAAGACCCCGAATAACCAAAGCAGTCTTGAGGGGAAAAAACGGAGCTGGAGGAATCAGACTCCCTGACTTCAGACTATACTATAAAGCTACAGTCATCAAGACAATACGGTACTGGCACAAAAACAGAAACATAGATCAATGGAACAAGATAGAAAGCCCAGAGATAAACCCATGCACATATGGTCAACTAATCTATGACAAAGGAGGCAAGGACATACAATGCAGAAAAGACAGTCTCTTCAAAAAGTGGTGCTGGGAAAACTGGACAGCTACATGTAAAAGAATGAAATTAGAACACTCCCTAACACCATACACAAAAATAAACTCAAAATGTATTAGAGACCAAATGTAAGACCAGACACTATAAAACTCTTAGAGGAAAACATAGGAAGAACACTCTTTGTCATAAGTCACAGCAAGATATTTTTTGATCTACCTCCTAGAGTAATGGAAATAAAAAGAAAAGTAAACAAATAAACAAATAAACTTAAAAGCTGTTGCATAGTAAGGGAAACCATAAAGAAGAGGAAAAGACAACCCTCAGAATGGGAGAAAATATTTGCAAATGAATCATCAGACAAACGATTAATCTCCAAAATATATAAACAGCTCATGCAGCTCAATATGAAAAAAACAACCCAATCCAAAAATGGGCAGAAGACCTAAATAGACATTTCTTCAAAGAAGACATAAGAAGCGTATGAAAAGCTACTCAACATCACTAATTATTAGAGAAATGCAAATCAAAGCTACAATGAGGTATCACCTCACACCAATTAGAATGGGCATCATCAGAAAATCTATAAACAACAAATCTATAAACAACAAATCTATAAACATCTATAAGCTGGAGAGGATGTGGAGAAAAGGGAACCCTCTTGCACTGTTGGTGGGAATGTAAATTGATACAGCCACTATGGAGAACAGTATGGAGGTTCCTTAAAGAACTACAAATAGAACTACCATATGACCCAGCAATCCCACTACTGGGCATATACCCAGAGAAAACCATAATTCAAAAAGACACATGCACCCCAATGTTCATTGCAGCACTATTTACAATAGCCAAGACATGGAAGCAACCTAAATGCCTATCGACAGACGAATGGATAAAGAAGATGTGGTACCTATATATAATGGAATATTACTCAGCCATAAAAAGGAATGAAATTGGGTCATTTGTAGAGATGTGGATGGACCTAGAGACTGTCATATAGAGTGAAGTAAGTCAGAAAGAGAATAACAAATATCGTATATTAATGCATATATGTGGAACCTAGAAAATGGTACAGATGAATTGGCTTGCAGAGCAGAAATTGAGACACAGAGTAGAGAACAAACGTATGGACCCCGAGGGGGGAAAGCGGCATGGGGTGGTGTTTGTGGTGTGATGAACTGGCAGAGTGGGATTGACATGTATACACTGATGTGTATAAAATGGATGACTAATAAGAAAATAAATAAATAAAGATTAAAAAAAAACCAAAAAGACTTAGAACTGGCCTATCAGTGAGGTAAGGGGCTTGACTTTCTAGTACTCTGCTCTGATACAAGTAAAAGGAAGAGTTCCACATTCTGAAATTGTTTGAACATAGTTTTTTGCATCAGCTAAATATCTGTATCTACAAATAAATAGTATAAATGCCTTTTTTTCATAATTCAGCCCAACCCCAGGTTAAGATATCATGCATTCCAAAATAATGAGAATTTTCTATTTTCTTTAATAAAAGTGGTTTTAGGAGTTCAGACTCTAGATTCCTACTGGGTGAATCACGTGTTCCACTTTTGAGAAAAAGAGTTGGGCTCAGGATTTCCCCTCACAAGGACAAGAGTGTGGAGGTGATAAGTCAAATGCCACATTCCGGTTTTAATGTCCTGTAGGATCATGTCTTGACCCATCGTAAAGTTCAGTAGAGACCCTGTGCACTGGATACAGTCCAGCAGTGTCCATTCTTCAAAGCTGTATTGATGTGAAGTCCCCCAAAAGGCTTCAAGGACCCTGCTTCCCATCTTTGTAATCCAGTTTTGCTTTTCTCTCTTTGCATGAAATGCTTCCAGGTATTTTTGCAAGGCTACCAGTTACATTTGACCAATCTGTGCAACGGATCAAAATTAGGAGAGCTGATTCAACTTGGTGACCAAGAAGTCTCCATGCTTTGCAGCCTGCCAAAGGAGAAACTGGATGCAGCAGAGCAAATACTTCATTCCAACCTGGACATTCTGAAGCCGATCTTGGTGAGTAGGATTACTGTGTGGAGAAGCTTCAAGCACTAATACTTTTGGAATGTGACATTTTTCCTTGGGCAGTGTGACTTTGTTTTTGTAGAAATATAGTGCTGGCTGGGAGTTGGAGACACAATTTGGCTCAGTGATAGTCTAACTGTCCTTTCAAACTTTTGGGCCACCTCTCCAAGAGTAAATGGGGGAAGAGTAAGTAGGGTGTGGCTCTGAGTCCAAGTCTCAGGTCCCTTGTGCCTGTTTCAATCAGAGAAAACCTCTTTTTTTATGGTTTTTAATATTGAAAGGGTTCATGTGAAGAAGGAACTCCACAGATTTTTTAAAAAAATTCTCAAAACCATTGATGGGAAGATGGATATCTATTCATTTTTAAAAGCCTATCAGAAAGGAGACATCGAGATGTCTCAGTGGGAAAACCCTGGAATTGGATGGGAGCACACTCAATAATTAGCTTAATCAATGACAAAATTGCATTCACAGAAAAAAATAATCCCAAGAAAGCCCAGTCCATCAGCTGGGAATCACTAGTTCAGAGAAGCAGTCCATGAGAATACATCCAACAACAGGGATGAGTCTGAGCATTCTGGTCGTCTGTGTGTTATGTCTTGTTCCAGAACAGGTATCTTTCTTTGGGTTTCCTTGGAGCTCTGGTGAAATGCCCCTTGGAACAACATCCTTTAGCATTCAGTGTTCAGGTTTCCTATTCACCACAGGGCTCTCTGATGTGTCAGTAGTTTCTTTTAAAACCAGGGGAAAAGCCCTAGAAGAAGGATGCGCCTGGAAAGAGATGTTCTTCATTATAATAGAAAGAAATTGGAATCCTCTGAGCCTTTGCACACCATGATTTCTCTAGAGAAAGATGGGCCCTCCTGGGGAACTAAGAAGGTTCTGTTTCTGGACCCTGTACCTGGATGATACCCTAGAATATTCCTTAGAAACACATGCCAGGGTTTACACTCTTGACTGACCATCAGGGAGTCCTTGTGTCCAGCTTGACGCTCTGATGCTATAGCTTCTGCCTGAGGTGAAGGTCGTAGTCAGACTGTGACTTTCGGATGCTTCTGTGGCAGGGTTGATGGTAATCCCGTCAGTGTGAAGGGCTTAGGCCTAATGCTTAAGATCTGTTTTTGTTTTATTCCAGAAATAGTATTTTCTGCTTCAGTAGTTGAAAATGTACTGAGTTATTTTCATTGGTCTGTGATTCCACTGATAATGTTTCTAGAGTATAATTTTAGTAAGATATGTTTCTGTATGGAGATGTCTGCAGCCCCAGATAACTGGTCTAAATAACCAGATAAGCTCATCTGTGAAGACACTTGCAGCCTGTTGGCACTTTTTGCATCGTGAGACAGAGGGTCAAAGGTTGTTACAAATGGTAGACCATTTCCTTGGACTGTTTTGGCTGTTTTGCTTTATTTCACAACAAGATCGAAATGTTCACCTTTTCAGCTGGGATGATTCAGACTTTGGAAAGATGGGTGCTTTTAGAAGACATAGTAATTTATTCTGGTGCCCATTCATTGTTTCACTTCTGTTTACTCATTAAACACCTATTGTGTGCACAACCCAGTAAAATCCCTCTAATTATATAATGTCTGAATTATGCTCTAAGTAGAATGATAGTACAGCCTTCATAATCTGACAATCAGCAGCTTAGGGTTCAACTTGAAAATCTCTCCCTAGTTGGAAAAATTAGCGTGATCGAGGACATGGAAATGCACTGTCAAAACTGTCAGCTACATCACAGCCCATCCTGTCATGCTGTGTTTGTGCCTTGTAGACCAGTTGGTTCACGGCGGGTGTTGATTAGGGTAGCTGCCGTATGCTTCCTGCCCATCTCTCGGGCATAGGAGCATCTCAAGTTCTGTTCCTGCCTGTCAGCTGTTGCTGTGAGATCTTCCTAAAATCGGAAAATGGGGCTCTTGAATTAGAACATAATGAGTGGCCAGGATGGCTCTGTGTAAAGATGTTTTAGGGGATACCTCTGGGATGAAGTGACTTCCAAACATTTTGAAATGTGACTCTTATAGCAGTGCCTTAATTGGAGCACTGGGGTTGATACTTGATTTACATTAAGCAGCCTTTTGCTTCTGCCACTTGGGTGGAATTTTGACATGGGTGATGGTAGATGGATGTTCCGTGACACCTCGTTGCACATGGGCAGTTAATTGCACCAAGAGATACAACAGGAGCAGCAACCAACATTGCGGGGGAGGGGAGAGAAACTGTTCTGTCCGCACGTGTTTCTGTACTAAAAGTGGATTTTGAGGAGAGACATGTTTTGAAACATTTCTCCTCTCTTTCTTTCTTTCTTTTTTTTTTTTTGATGTGGCTATTTCTCTCTTTTTCAGCCAAAGTATTCTGACACTTTCTCCTGGGTCTCCTTCAGTTCCCTGATGACCACTTGGACCTCAGTATTTTGACAGAAGTGGGGAAGTGTGGCAGAGTAGGAAGGGTGTAGGCCTGGGGTCATCTGCATCTGGGTTCAAATTCTGCCTCAGCATTTTACCAGCTGTGGGACCTCGGATACATTAGATTCTGTAAGCCTCAGATAACGAGGCTTTTACCTACAGGTAACGTAGTTTACCCTTGGTTGTGACTATTGCTCAGGTATATGAAGAGCCTGGCATAAGGCCTGGCACACATTAGATGCTCAATAAATAGAAGTTAATAATTTAATTGATATGAGTAATATAAATTATATGCTGAAAGCAGTGGCTGGTAAGGAAGAAATTTTCTTTTATAAATCAGTGTTAGAAGTCAGTCATATACCAAGCAAAGTAATCCTGAAGAATATTTCAGTGAAAAATTGCATTCTTTGCTTAGGTATTGCCAAGGCTTCTTATCCTGTAGATTATTTGTTTATGCCTTGGTTATACCTTGCATAAAATGAAGGTATGAATTTTGCATATCAAGGTGTTCACAGGGCTGTATTCCTTTTTGGAGGCTCTGAACATGAATCTGTTTCTGAACTCATTCGGATTGGTAGCTGATTTCAGGTCCTTGAAGTTGTAGGACTGAGGTCCCTGTTTTCTTCCTGGATGTCAGCTGGGGGCTGGTCTTTACTCATAGAGGCTGCCAGCATTCCTTCTCGTGCTTTTCACATGGTCCCTCCCCAGCCACAGTGGTTTGAGCCCCTCTCATGCTTTAAATCTGATTTTTCCTTCTGCTACATCTCTCTGCTTCCAGCCTGAAAGTTTTTTGCTTTTAAGGGCTCATGTGATTAGACTGAACCCATCCAGATAATCTAGGATAATCTCCCTATTTTAACATTCATTACTTTTTACATCTGTAAAGTACTTTTTACCAGGTGAAGTAACTGATTGACAGGTTCCAGAGATTAGGGTGTGGACTGCTTTGGGGAGGGCATTTGTTCTGCCATAACTGCCTTTGGATTGGAACATATATTGGAACAATATTTCATTCTGTCTTTGAAGTGTTTCTCCAGTGCCCTTGGCTTTTTTTTATTAGTCCCGTTTCAGCCCTGTGTACTTTTTTGCTCATATTCTGAGAGTGATTCTAAAGTACAGTAGACGCTACTCATTAAGGTTTGTAATGCACAAACCAAAGAGCAGTGGCTTTGGGAAGCAGAGCATCTCTGAACAAGGCATGAGACATTCATCAACAGAACCAACACATATTTACTGTCTGTCTACTTTGTACCAGGTACTGTTCTAAGGCACTGAAGGTTCAGCCATGAACAACGCAGACAAGGTCCACGTGGAGCTTTCATTCCATTGGGCACTGAGAACCAGCTTTAAGGCTGAGACTGGAAACTTGAGGAATTCTTCCTAAGTTCTGGGTTCTGTAAAGTGAGGGCTGCCCTTCCAGCAGCTGCCTGACAACAGTCTTGTCTCATATGGGACACTGTGAGCCCTAGTGAACGTCTGTGTGGTTAAGTAGGCTTGGGCTCTAGTCCTGTCTGTGATGTGAAGATGGTGTCTGGTTTTTTTTTTGTTAGTTTTGTTTTTTTGCGGTACGCGGGCCTCTCACCGTTGTGGCCTCTCCCGTTGTGGAGCACAGGCTCCGGAAGCACAGGCTCAGCGGCCATGGATCACGGGCCCAGCCGCTCCGCGGCGTGTGGGATCTTCCTGGACCGGGGCATAAACCCATGTCCCCTGCATCGGCAGGTGGACTCTCAACCACTGCGCCACCAGGGAAGCCTGGTGTCTGGTTTTTGAGGTGAGGAAAACGGTGTCTGATTCGAGTTAGCAAGGACAGGCATGCAGATTGACCTCCATCTTAGACACTGCACGACCATGTGGCTAAACTGCCTTGACTTATACTTTCATCCAAAAAGGAGAAGTTCTATCTCCATGGAACAAAGTGTTCTGTTCCTGTATCTTCCGATGTGTGTAACACATTCTTGCAGAGGCGGAACTCAGTTCATAGGGCAAAGGAGTTAAGGTGAGTGGTGCTCTGAGGTGCCCAGAGGACTAGTGGGCTCACAGCTGGACTGCACAAGGATTGAAGGAGCAGGTGGAGGAGGAGTGAAGAGTTATCCTTGTCTTGAAGGGTCTTTGACTTGATGAGGTGAATATGAAACAGAATCTGAATTTGAATGACCTTTGAAGCAGCACTCACACCAGTCCATCCCCCACCCTCCTAATGTGCTCTTCCCTTTGCTTTTCATTTTTCTTCCATATTTATTGGACACCTAGTTATTATGTGCCAGGAACTGTGCTGGACACTGAGTTGAAATAAAACACCAGCTCAGAAATTAAAGTCAAATTGACTTTGCTAGGTTATTGCATTTTTTTTTTTTTTTTAACATCTTTATTAGGGTATAATTACTTTACAATGGTGTGTTAGTTTCTGCCCCATAACAAAGTGAATCAGCTATACATATACATATGTTCCCACATCTCTTCCCTCCTGCGTCTCCCCCCCCCCCACCCTCCCCAGGTTATTGCATTTTTTATTTTAAGTTTCAGTCTATTACAACTTAGTTAAACTAAGTTTTTGGTGGGGCACATGCTGCAGCATATATAGAAATATAATGTGTATTATAGAATGTAGGAATATAATGTTGTACATGTGAAATTTATATAATGTTATAAACCATTGTTACCTCAATTTAAAAAAGAAAAAAATAAAATTCATGTGGAAGGAAAAACCTAGTGAGGATAGAAAGAATATAATGAAGTCATTTGTTAGGTCCAGAAAAGATGGCACAGTGGACTTGATCATTCTCAGGCCAGTGCCCCAGACTGTCATGCTTTTAGGAAATGTTTCAATGTTGTGATTAACACATTTTGCAGAAATGGGTAGGAGCTTTTGAGTAATACTCATTTGTCTATTCTTCCATTAATGATAGTACAGTATCTAGCTGTGATCTAAAAATATTGAATAATACATGAATTCCTGTTAGCTTAACACAGAACATACAGTCTTCACCAAAGGTTTTATTTTCCCTCTTTTTCCCCATTTGCCTTCATACAAGAAAATCTTGCCCCCTGTGGTCAATGGGGACCTGTATGAATTCATAGCCAAGGGAATGTTTTTGGTTAAGAAAAATAGTAGGAGGAATTCCAAACTGTGAATGGCTTACCAGAGCTCTTTGGAAATACTATTGGCAAGTTTTGTCTGCCTTTGTCAAGTAAGTATGAGCCGGAGACCTCAGTTAACAGTAGGTATAGGCACATGGTTCTCAGACTTCATCTTGTGGCCTCATTTTAAGGCATATTGGCTGGGGTTAATTTTGTTCAAGGAAGTTAAACATCTTTCAGATCTGATAAGTACTCAAGCCAACTTATATTCTTACCCTTCCTTCATTCCTGCCAATCTCCTTTCCTCCTCCCTCTCTCTCTTATCTTTCATCGAATTAAAAAGAAAGTTATGAAATAGTTCAAATATATAAAAAGGTACAGAAATAACATAAAGAACACTCATGTACCAACATCCATCATTTTATTATGCCTGCTTTAGATTCTTTTCAAGAAAGAAAACACTACAGATACAGTTTATGTCACCTGTGTATCCCCCTCTTTCCTCAAAGATAACCGTTATCCTGGAGTGGCATAATTTTATGCAACCATATATATATTTGCATTCTGTTAATAACAGTATAGGGTATTGGTTTGCATGTGTTCATATTGTATAGGTGTGCATGTTGATTTGCAACTTGTCTTTTTCACTCAACGTTATGTTCTTGAGATTTATCAATGTTGATAAATGTGGCATCTGGTTCGTTTTAACTGCTGCATGGTATTCCATTTTTATTCTAAAAAAATTTTTTTAAATTTCTTCTTCCAGTCTTTGGCTTGTTTTTTCCCATTGCTGATGGTATCTTTTTGCACATAGTTTTTACTTTCAGAAGTTGAAGTCGTTAGTTCCCATTTTTGGTTTGGACTTCTGTATTTTAAGAAGGCCTTCCCTACCTTAGGTTCATAAGTACATTTTCTCCTCTATATCTTTTAAACTTTCATTTTTAGTTTTAGCTTTTCAATATACCAAGAATTTAATTTTGTATAGTGGTATGAGATGGAAAAATTACTGTCTTTTTTTTTTTAACATCTTTATTGGAGTATAATTACTTTACAGTGTTGTTAGTTTCTGCTCTATAACAAAGTGAATCAGCTATATGTATATATATATATCCCCATATCCCCTCCTTCTTGCACCTCCCTCCCCCACTTGCTATCCCAAGCTGATCTCCCTGTGCTATGTGGCTGCTTCCCACTAGCTATCTGTTTTACATTTGGTAGTATATATATGTCAGTGCTACTCTCTCACTTCATCCCAGCTTACCCTTCCCCCTCCCCCTGTCCTCAAGTCCATTCTCTATGTCTGCATCTTTATTCCTGTACTGCCCCTAGGTTCATCAGAACCATTTTTTTTTTCAGATTCCGTATATATGTGTTAGCATATGGTATTTGTTTTTCTCTTTCTGACTTACTTCACTCTGTATGACAGACTCTAGGTCCATCCAACTCACTACAAATAACTCAATTTTGTTTCTTTTTATGGCTAATATTCCATTGTATATATGTGCCACATCTTCTTTATCCATTCATCTGTTGATGAACACTTAGGTTGCTTCCATTTCCTGGCTATTGTAAATAGTGCTACAGTGAACGTTGTGGTTCATGTTTCTTTTTGAATTATGGTTTTCTCAGGGTATATGCCCTGTAGTGGGATTGCTGGGTCATATGGTAGTTCTATTTTTAGTTTTTGAAGGAAACTGCATACTGTTCTCCATAGTGGCTGATCTGATCTTTATGATTTCTTTCCTTCTGCTAACTTTGGGGTTTTTTGTTCTTCTTTCTCTAATTGCTTTAGGTGTAAGGTTAGGTTGTTTATTTGAGATTTTTCTTGTTTCTTGAGGTAGGATTGTATTGCTATAAAATTCCCTCTTAGAACTGCTTTTGCTGCATCCCATAGGTTTTGGGTCGTCATGTTTTCATTGTCATTCATTTCTAGGTATTTTTTGATTTCCTTTTGATTTCTTCAGTGATCTCTTGGTTATTTAGTAGCATATTGTTTAGCCTCCATGTGTTTGTGTTTTTTACAGTTTTTTTCCTGTAATTGATATCTAGTCTCATAGCGTTGTGGTCAGAAAAGATACTTGATACGATTTCAATTTTCTTAAATTTACCGAGGCTTGATTTGTAATCCAAGATACGATCTATCCTGGAGAATGTTCCATGTGCACTTGAGAAGAAAGTGTATTCTGTTGTTTTTGGATGGAATGTCCTAAAAATATCAGTTAAGTCTATCTGGTCTCATGTGTCATTTAAAGCTTGTGTTTCCTTATTTATTTTCATTTTGGGTGATCTGTCCATTGGTGAAAGTGGGGTGTTAAAGTCCCCTACTATGATTGTGTTAGTATTGATTTCCCCTTTTATGGCTGTTAGCATTTGCCTTATGTATTGAGGTGCTCCTATGTTGGGTGCATAAATGTTTACAATTGTTATATCTTCTTCTTGGATTGATCCCTTGATCATTATGTAGTGTCCTACTTTGTCTCTTGTAATAGTCTTTGTTTTAAAATCTATTTTGTCTGATTTGAGAATTGCTACTGCAGCTTTCTTTTGATTTCCATTTGCATGGAATATCTTTTTCCATCCCCTCACTTTCAGTCTGTATGTGTCCCTAGGTCTGAAGTGGGTCTCTTGTAGACAGCATATATATGGCTCTTGTTTTTGTATCCATTCAGCCAGACTTTGTCTTTTGCTTGGAACATTTATTCCATTTACATTTAAGGTAGGTGATTATTGATATGTATGTTCCTATTACCGTTTTCTTAATTGTTTTGCATTTGTTTTTGTAGGTCTTTTCCTTCCCTTGTGTTTCCTGCCTAGAGAAGTTCCTTTAGCATTTGTTGTAAAGCTGGTTTGGTGGTGCTGAATTCTTAGCTTTTGCTTGTCTGTAAAGCTTTTGATTTCTCCATCAAATCTGAATGAGATCCTTGCTGCGTAGAGTAATCTTGGTTGTAGGTTTTCCCCTTTCATCACTTTAAATACGTCCTGCCACTCCCTTCTGGCTTGCAGAGTTTCTGCTGAAAGATTAGCTGTTAACCTTATGGGGATTCCCTTGTATGGTATTTGTTGCTTTTCCCTTGCTGCTTTTAATATTTTTTCTTTGTATTTAATTTTTGATAGTTTGACTAATATGTGTCTTGGCATGTTTCCTCTTGGATTTATCCTGTATGGGACTCTCTGTGCTTCCTGGGCTTGATTGACTGTTTCCTTTCCCATGTTAGGGAAGTTTTCAACTATCATCTCTTCAGATTTTTTCTCAGACCCTTTTTTTTTCTCTTCTTCTTCTGGGACCCCTATAATTCGAATGTTGATGCATATAATGTTGTCCCAGAGGTCTCTGAGACTGTCCTCAATTCCTTTCATTCTTTATTCTGCTGTGTGGCAGTTATTTCCACTATTTTATCTTGCAGGTCGTTTATCCGTTCTTCTGTCTCAGTTATTCTACTATTGATTCCTTCTAGAGAATTTTTAAATTTCATTTATTGTGTTGTTTATCATTGTTTGTTTGCTCTTCAGTTCTTCTAGGTCCTTGTTAGATGTTTCTTGTATTTTCTTCATTCTATTTCCAAGATTTTGGATCATCTTTATTATCATTACTCCGAATTCTTTTTCAGGTAGACTGCCTATTTCCTCTTCATTTGTTTGGTCTGGTGGGTTTTTACCTTGCTCCTTCATCTGTTGTGTATTTCTCTGTCCTCTCATTTTGTTTAACTACTGTGTTTGGGGTCTCTTTTTTGCAGGCTGCAGGTTCATAGTTCCTGTTATTTTTGGTGTCTGCCCCCAGTGGGTGAGGTTGGTTCAGTGGCTTGTGGAGGGGACTGGTGCCTGTGCTCTGGTGGGTGATGGTGGATCTTGTCTTTCTGGTGGGCAGGGCCGCATTTGGTGGTGTGTTTTGGGGTGTCTGTGAATTTAGTATGACTTTAGGCAGCTTCTCTGCTAATGGGTGGAGTTGTGTTCCTGTCTTTCTAGTTGTTTGGCATGGGGCATCTAGCACTGGAGTTTGCTGGCCATTGGGTGGACTGGGTCTTAGGGTTAAGATGGAGATCTCTGGGAGAGCTCTCATCGA
Source organism: Tursiops truncatus (assembly GCF_011762595.2). Taxonomy (NCBI): domain Eukaryota; kingdom Metazoa; phylum Chordata; class Mammalia; order Artiodactyla; family Delphinidae; genus Tursiops; species Tursiops truncatus. The sequence continues at coordinate 87,624,441 of NC_047039.1, read as the reverse complement.
TTGATATTATATGGAGCTGGGAGGTCTCTGTTCCAGTGTCCTGGACTCAGCCCTCCCACCTCGGAGGCTCAGGCTCGACACCCGGCTGGAGCACCAAGACCCTGCCAGCCACACGGCTAGGAAGAAAAGGAAGAAAAAAAAAAAAAAAAAGAACAGCTAGAACCCCAAGCCAAATGGTAAAAGTAAAACTAAACAGAGAAAATCACACAAAGAAACATACACACTCACAAAAAGAGAAAAAAGGCTAAAACAAAATAAAAAAATAATAAAAATAGAAAAAATAATAAAAAAGATAAAAAATTTTTTAAAGTAAAAAAAAAGAAAAAGGAAGAGAGCAATCAAACCAATAAACAAATCCACTAATGATAACAAGCACTAAAAAGTAAACTAAGATAAACATAAAACCAAAACCCAGTCAGACAGAGAAAGCAAACCCCAAGTCTACAGTTGCTCCCAAACTCCACTGCCTATTTTGGGAGCATTCATTGTCTTTTCAGGTATTACAGAGATGCAGGGTTTATCAAGTTGATTGGGGAGGATTTAATCCGCTGCTCCTGAGGCTGCACGGAGAAATTTCCCTTTCTCTTTTTTGTTCGCGCAGCTCCTGGGGTTCAGCTTTGGTTTTGGCCCTGCCTTTGCGTATAGGCCACCCTCAGGCGTCTGTTCTCTGCCCAGACAGGAGGGGATTAAAGCAGCAGCTGATTAGGGGTCTCTTGCTCACTCAGGCCAGGGAAAGGGAGGGGTACGGTAGTCATAATTGGAATGGAGGGTGAACCTGTGGCAGCAGAGGCCGGCGTGATGTTGCAGAAGCCTGAGGCGCGCCATGTGTTCTCCCGGGGAATTTGCCCCTGGGTCACGGGACCCTGGCAGTGGTGTGCTGCACAGGCTCCTGGGGGGGTATGGGTAGTGACCTGCGCTTGCACACAGGATTCTGAGTGGCAGTGGCGGCAGCGTTAGCGGTTCATGCCCATCTCTGAGGTCTGAGCTGATAGCCGTGGCTTGTGCCTGTCTCTGGAGCTCGCTTAGGTGGTGCCCTGCCTTCTGTGGGCACACGGAGCAGGAATCCCCTCTCCTCACACACCTGGAAACAATGCTGTGTTGCCTCTCCAGCAGGTCCAGAGTTTTCCCCAGACTCCCTCCTGGCTATCTGTGGCACACTAGCCCCCTTCAGGCTGTCTTCACATAGCCAACCTCAGTCCTCTCCCTGGGGTCTGACCTCCAAAGCCTGAGCCTCAGCTCCCAGCCCCTACCCGCCCCAGAGGGTGAGCAAACCAAAAAATTACTATCTTATATGAGTAACTACTTGTCTCAGCAGCACTGGTTGAATAGCCCATCCTTTTCCCATTAATTTGTAATATTAAATCTGATTTACATCAGTCTCCTCTCTGTATTTTATAGTGTCCAAGCACAAAAAAGTGAAATGAAGTCTTGAGCAAAATACCTGGATAATGTAAGATTTAAACTTGATGTTGAATTTGAATTGTGTGTGTTTTTAACCCTGTGATGTCAACCCACACCTATATGTGTAACTCCAATCAGCACTCCTTTGAAAATGGAAATTAGTTTGTACTGATTACAGGTTGCCAATACTTATGTTAATGAATTCTGAGCATTTAATCTCAAACAATGATTAGTATAAAAAGGATCCAAAAAAATGGAATTGACTATTCTAGTTATGACTTATGGATGGGTTTAGCCAGTGTTTTTCTTTTTGAGACCAAAACCTGAATCAGTCAATTAAACAAACAAACCAAAGTTCAGTCTATTGACAACAAGTTTGTATAGTAAGATACGGTATTGTGTGGAGTTTGAATATCTAAAGGTCTGAAATCCACAGTAAATGTAATGAGGTCTTTATGTTTATGTCCATGGTTAACTATATTCATGGGTGAGACAGCCATTGCAGTAAGGCCTGCTGTGTGTGTGGAGTTTTGCTGAATTGTGTAGCTTCTAAAACAAGAAGAATAAGCTTGCTCCAAAGTTAAGACACTTAAATGGAAAAACCCGAAGGAAAAATCATTACCCAATGAAGATTTAAATTCATTCAGATGGGGAAGACATATTCTCAAAACAACATGAACTGCTCATTGATTTGTCTCCTTCAGGGGAATGCTTGCTAGTGGGGACAACCGGCCAGTGTTGGGTCTGGGGGTTTAGAGAGCTAGCCTTTTGCACTTGGTGACTTGTGTAAACAATTGGTGTGACGTACCTGGCCGCAGATGCGTTTGGCACTATCTTGGATCCTACGCAAGGCCAGGTAAACTGATGGGCTTCTTGTCACTGCTTCACAATCTGAAGTAGACAGCATCGTGTGGACCAGATATAGAATGCACAAACAGCCACACTCGTGCAAAGAATACTGTGAAAAAGAGGTGTGAATATTGTCCAGGTGCTGTGCCTCAGTGGTTCTCAAACTTCAGCGTGCAAAGAATTTCCTAAGGATTTGTGGGTCTTACGTCTAGCTTTTCACTCAGGTCTCGGGGGCTGGGCATCGGCACGCCTGACAAGCACCTCAGGTGGTTCTGATGAGAGTTCCTGAAACCACACTGTGTTGGTGAAACCTGGTTATTCTCAATCCTCTGGCATGATTTAGGTTGTATTCAAGTGCAATTGGTTTTTAATTTAATATTTTCTTTTAATCAACTCATTTGTTTTGTATAAAGAAAAGGAAACTGAATTACTCCTATAAAAGTAAAATCAGTATCACTTGCTGTACATAGAGGGTACACATGACTATACATTAAGATAAAGATGTGTGTATGTGTATATATATACATAATCATAGGTAATGATTTTGCTTTAGGTTTTTCCATTTAAATGTCAAGTTTGGGGAAAGTTCTGTGTATATGGTATAAATATATACCAATATAAGTATATCTGTCATCCACTTAATATTATCTTTTGTTTCTCAGTTTGGCAAACACTAAGAAAAAGGGTTATAGGGGAGAGAGAAGCATTTGCCCCAGGCCGTCAGGAATTAAGGATGAGGATGTCTTGGTTTTGTGCTGAGGACCATTTATAATTTTAGAAATAGCACACTGGAGTGTGGCAGGTATTCTTGCCTCGAGCTGACAACTCTAGCTGTCTGCCTCGTGGAGAAGGGCACCTCGACAAGAGGAAAAGTTCACCCAGAGACAGACAGAAGGGAGGGTGCACGTCCCTTCAAGAACTGGAAAACCCTGTGTGCAGAGGACTAGCCCTTCTGTTTTGGTAGTAAACTTTGGAGGAAGGGAAGAGAAAGGCAAGGATGGAATTGTTTATAATTACACGGACCTGCGGTGTGCCAGGCACTGTGCAGGGGCTTGCACATGGCCTCTGGTTTAATGTTTTGAAGACGCTGTGACACGTGCACATTATCGTGTATTCTGCTGTGGAGTTGAGGAAGTGGAGGCATGGGGAGTTGAAGCCACTTGCCCAGGGTTCTGTAGTCACTCCGGGTCACCCTAGAGTGATACGAATCTTATTTCAATGCAGACTTGAAAAAGAAATGCATTAACTACCACATTTTAAGTTTTAAATGTTTACATTAATGTAATTTAGCATTTTTTGTTTTGCTGTGCAATCCTGAACATGTATCCTCATGTGAGCCTCATGGTAAGCACAGAAACAGTTTTTACCTCCTATGTCTTCCAATTATGACCTCTTGTTATGTAAAAACTTTTCCTTATCAAGGTCTCTGTAAGTTCAACTTTTAGTGTGGTAGCCTTCAGGTGGTAATGTGAACCTGAAGAGAGAAAGAAAAAGCAAACAAAAAGCCCTCCACCTGTTTTCGCTCATAATTACTTCATGGAAGGAATGATCATTAACACAGCCTGCGAGTTGTGTCACAGAGACCTACCTGAGTGTAGCATTTCAAGGAAAGCATGGGCCCATCAGAGGACTGGGAGTGTGGGAAGGCTGGTCTCTGGGGAGTGAGCCATTCTAGAAGAGCTCATGAATCAGGCTGGATGAAATCTTCCAGAGAACCTTTAGACAGATTTTATCAGAAACGTACATTTGGGATTATGCTAGGATATTATGATGAGATCATGATACTAACTTAACCTTCTGCATTTGGAGTTCTTTTTAAAGGGAAACATCCCAGGCTGCTCTTTCCCAGAGATAATGATGAGCTCCGTCTGCTTTCAGCCATCTTCCATGCAGGCTGCCTTATGATTTCACAGCAGTCTCTGATATATGACAAATATCAAAATGGTTCAGCCTTCTCTAGATTTCTGAGGGTCTGATATTGAATAAAATGATGCCCGTAGAAGCAACAAGGAAAGATGGGTTTTCCCCTGGAGATTTTTTTCCCCCTATTTGACAAATAGGAGTGATGAAACTGACCCTGTGTCTGTTTTTCTTTGGAAGCCTGAAAACTCAGAAGCGGTTCTGGCCTCAGAGCCTGTGCATCATTGCTCTATTTCTCCTCTAGCTTAGGCTTTCTGCCCTAACCTAGCTTTTCCTTGGGCCTCAATTATTTGCTTATATTTGCCATGCAGCTAGGTGGCATATTACAATTTGACTCAAACTAGACATAAACACAAGTATTTTTAAATTATTTTAAATTAATTTTAATATATTAAAAATAAGTAAATTTCCAGTGTTAGAAACAGTGCTGACTTGAGTGGAATGAGAGAGAATTCCTTCTTTCCATGCTTTTGGCAACTTTATACTGTCTTCGTTTTTTGTGAGCCATCACACACTTGTTTCTCAAGGCCATTCCCATGTTGTCTTTCTTGCAGAATCATAGACAGAGTTGGGAATTTATGGTCAACTTTGCCTTGGTCACACACACACACACACACACACACACGAGATATTTTTATCTCTTGCATATCAACTAGTTTAAAATACCCTTTAAAAGCATCCATCAAAGAATTAGTAATTCTTATCTGAGATGAACAACCTGCAAACATACAGTTAGAATAACTTTAGTGCCTTATTTTGATTAGGAGTGGGTTTCTTGTGTTTTAAACTCAAGATTGTGAATAGTTTTAATTCACTTGTTTATTTTTAAATACAGATTTCAGGTTTACATTGAGTTTAGAAACAAAGGATTTTTTTTTCTCATTGCAGACAGAACTAAACTCCACATCTCCCTTCCCCAGCAAGGAGCTGGCTGAAGCCACAAAAGCTTTGCTGGATAGTCTTGGGATTGTGGCTCAAGAGGTAAGTCGTTTCTTTTTCAGCCCCACAAGGCAGATCATCCGCTATCACTTCTTTCCACCCTGAGTTTGGCTCAGAGGGTCTTTTTGACTTGAATATCATAGGAAATGTAAAATCAGCTTTATACCTGTGATCTTAAAATTACCTGATTTGATCTCCTTACTTTAGAGATGAAGAAACCAAGACTCATAGATGTCTCAAGGTTAATTAGCTAGGGGCTGAAGGCCTGATATCTAGCCTAGAACTTTCTCTCATAATTACTCTTGGCCCCTAGTTAATGACCCATTTGTAAAGAGGATGATTCCTCCTCATCTTCCGTGTACTGTATTTGTCTTACCAGCAACTTCTCCGTATTTATTTATTTTTTTAAATAAATTTATGTATTTATTTGTGGCCGAGTTGGGTCTTCGTTGCTGTGTGCAGGCTTTCTCTAGTTGTGGCGAGCGGGGGCTACTCTCCATTGCAGCACGTGGGCTTCTCATTGCAGTGGCTTCTCTTGTTGTGGAGCACGGGCTCCCCATTGCAGTGGCTTCTCTTGTTGCGGAGCACAGACTTGGCATGCGGGCCTCAGCAATTGTGGCTTGCGGGCTCTAGAGTGCAGGCTCAGTAGTTGTGGCTCACAGGCTCAGTTGCTCCGTGGCATGTGGGATCTTCCCGGACCAGGGCTCAAACCCGTGTCCTCCGCATTGGCAGGCGGACTCTCAACCACTGCGCCATCAGGGAAGCCCATCCTTATTTCTTTTTCAGTAGCAAAGCAAGACAGTCTTTTTACCAAAACATTTGTTTGCTGTCTGAAGGGAAGAACATGGTACCCCTAATTCAGATCTTTCCCTTGTCAATATCTGGGCCCTGAGTTCAACTATGGGAATGTAGTCTCCTGATAAAAGTTGAGCTTACCTTTCGGGTCCACATGTTTACAAGCGTATTAGAATAACCTTTGTCACAGGATCAGGGGGCCTAACTTACAAAAAGCAATTAGCCATTCCTCTGCCTCCCAGTCAGCATGTGCTCACCTTTCTGACACCCAGCCTTGTTTCACATTAGACTTGGAAAGGGGGAACCATTTGGAGCCAGGTGTGTAAAGAGCTAAGCTTGAGGGATGGTGGTCAGAAACCATGCGGGCCTTAATGTTTAAGACACTGGGTAGGAATAATTCATGGTGAAATTCTCTCAGACTTGGTCCAGTCTTATTATGAGTTGCTTCTCTAAGTCATTTTTTGGGGTTTGTATCATTTTTCTCAAATATCAAAGCTCACTTTATGTCTCCTAAGAATAAAGGCTTGCGTGGTCACTATGGGAAATGCAGAACGTTTGGAAAATAGAGAAAACACCGAGATTCAATGCTGTTGATTTATTAGTGTTTTGCTTTGGGGTCTGTTCTGTTTTTCAATTCTGCTCATGTGTGTCTGACTGGAGAGGCATGGCTTTTGGGTCACTTTCAGGAGGAGAAGCCCTGTTCCAGGCTGCCATCTGGTCTTCCGGTTATGAATGCTGGTGACCGCTCTGTAGGTGGAGAAGCTGGGTCTCCCAGGGTTCTTCCAGGAGGCAGAATGAGAAACAGAACCTGCCCTGCAAGTCATTTCTCCTGGGCCCCGTTAGCTGACACTGATATGCCCCGTACTGCTCTGCAGGTCCCTGCCAGCCTTAGGGAAAGCAAAGCAGGGACTCTAACATGGGAGGCTGCCTCTAAGCTCGCGGTCTGGTTGCAGCTGTTTCCTCTTACGTCACTGGCCTGCCTTTTGTCTGGGGTAAAAAGAAAAATTGAAAGCATGTGATGCTCATGTGGTAGAACCTCTCCAACTGAACAATATACATTTTTCCTGGCAGCTGCTTCCTTGTGCCCTGCTTGTTCCCTGGTCCTGGACGGCAAGGGCCACCCGCTCCTCTCAATGGAACACTAAGTCAAGTCACTTTTGCCATGAGTGACTCGTTATCTAACTTGCCGTTTCCCTGGGACAAATGGGAGGAGATAAATAAATAAGTGCACTTGTTGATCTGCTCCATGTTTGGAAAGAAAGTTGGTTGTTTGACCAAAGCACAACCCTTAAGAGGAAACTAAGGGAGAAGGGAGCTAAGCTGCCCTGGTTCATGCAGTTTCACCCAATTTCCCTGTGTAATCCACATGACAGATGTGAGTGGGTCCTACTGTGCCCATTTTACAGGTGACACTGAGGCTCAGAAGAGCTAGACAACTTGCCCACAGTCACCTAGTAAGTTAATTGGCAAAACTGGGATTCGAACCCAGGACCGTTGGCCTCGAAAGCCCATGTTCTTGCTACTTAAGCCCACTTTTTGTCTGAACCCTGATGGTAACTGGAATAAATAAAATAATAGATAAATAAATAGATAATAAATAAACAAAGAAATATAATAAAAAGGAGACTCTTCAAAGAAAGAAAATATGGATTAACAGGGCTGGCAGTTGGCTGGGAATGGGGACTTCTGGAGCCAGATGAGTGAGAGCGGACATGAGCATCACATCTCAGTGACGGGAAGGTGAGCCTGGGGAGGCAGGGCAGGAAACAGTGTCTCCGTTATTTGCCCAGCACCCACCAGGTGCCTGCCACAGCCGGGTGCTGGGGACTCAGCAGCGAGTGCACTAACTTCCCTGTTCTCGTGGGACTGACATGGGGCGAGAGACAGGAATAAACAGGTCTGTATATCATGTGACAGCAGGGATGCCTGCCATGAAGAAAAATAAAGCCGGGTAAGAGGCTGGAGGGTGATGAGGTGGTGTCTTAAAGGGGGCTGATTGGTGAAGTCCTCTCTGGTCAGGTGACATCTGAGCCTGAAGGGAATGACACTAGGGCCTCCACTCCAAGCAGGAGGAACCGTAAATCCAAAGACACTGATGTAAGGCACGATGAAGAGATGTATGTAAAGACCAGGGACGAAGTGAGAGAGTGGCATGGACATATATACACTACCAAACGTAAAATAGATAGCTAGTGGGAAGCAGCCGCATAGCACAGGGAGATCAGCTTGGTGACTTGTGACCACCTAGAGGGGTGGGATAGGGAGGCGGGGAGGGAGATGCAAGAGGGAAGAGATATGGGGATATATGTCTATGTATAGCCGATTCACTTTGTTATAAAGCAGAAACTAACACACCATTGTAAAGCAATTATACTGCAATAAAGATGTTAAAAAAATAAAATAAAGATCAGGGAGGAGCCCAGCCATGGCCAGAGCAAAGAGAGCAAGTGAGAGGGGAGTCGGAGGTAAGGTCACAGCAGGAGGTGAGTGTGGTGCAGGGCTGCCAAGGCTGGGTTTACACTGAGTAAGATGGGAGGCCAGTGGAGGGTCTGGAGCAGGGGCGCCTGGTGTGACCTAGAGGATGAGGGTCGTTTATGGTTCGGCTGTTATGCTAGGAGACTGTGATGGGGGCGAGGGCAGGAGGAGGCCATCGCAGTGGATTGAGAAAGTGAGTCAGCGGTTCTTCACTCCACGGATGTCGATCAAACGCCACCTTCCGTGGGCTGGAAGATGAGCGGCCCCCTTCCCTGTGAGGGGGAGGGCTTCACGGAGGAGGTGTGGAGCGGGATTTGAGGTGCAGAAGAACGAGTAGGAGTTTGCCCCTGAGACAGGTTCCGGGAAGAGCCCAGAGCTTGGAATAACTCAGTCATTTATGGTGCTTCTGTCCAAAGATGTGCTGGCTTTAGGTGGGGAGCAATTTGTCCTTTTGATTGGGGGATGGTGGTGGTAAGAAAGAGAAGTGAGTGGCTTTTGCTGTCGTTTAAAAATCTCTAGGGGGCTTCCCTGGTGGCGCGGTGGTTGGGAGTCCGCCTGCTGATGCAGGGGACACGGGTTCGTGCCCTGGTCCGGGAAGATCCCACATGCCGCGGAGCGGTTGGGCCCGTGAGCCATGGCCACTGAGCCTGCGTGTCCAGAGCCTGTACTGTGCAACGGGAGAGGCCACAACAGTGAGAGGCCCGCATACCGCAAAAAACAGAAAATACAAACAAACAAAAAGATCTCTAGGGCTGTTGCACCCACCAAGGAAAGGAGAGGTGGTGTGACTACTTCTCCCCTCCCCGTCTGTATACCTCATACAGGTGATGAGAAGATAAAGTCAGGAAAAGCGGGCCGCCTAACTGTGTTCTCCCGGTGTTAGATGCTCCCTCTGGAGGAAGGAATCTTTGTGACCTCTGACCGCCTCTGGGGCTCCTGGTTCCCCTTGCAGGCAGAAGGCAAATGTGGGCTCTGTGGCGCCCAGGACCTTGTCACTCACCGGAGCCAGCAGGCTCTGTGAGATGGAAAACTGGGCCCGGGGGCAAGTGCAGGGTTCCGCAGCCACTCCCCTCTGCTCACCACACCTCAGGCCTCCAGGCGGTGAGGACAAGCAGTGACATGTCAAGGAATGTAGGGATTTTTTAATGATTTATTGTGAAATGTGTGGAAATACAAAGTGCTCTATAAATATTGAATTATAAGAGCCACTGGGCCAAGAAGTCCGCACAGTGCTGGAGTACGTTGGTGTGTGAGACAAAGAGCTGGTCATCTGGGTCTTCCGGCAGGGACTGTTCTGTGTTGGGCCCTCTCTGGGACGTCAGATATCGTGTGATTTTCTCCTCACCTCACTGTTTTAGCTTCATCATCTTGATGGGAAGTTGGGCCCTCAGAGAAGTGACTTTCTGAAAGCTGTGAGCTAATGAGAGACATAAGTGGGATTCAAACTCGGTCCCCCACCATGCGCTCTTTCCATTGCCCGACACTCAGCTGAGACGAGGATGGGGACTTCACACACAGCACCTCTTCTGCCCGGGGGCAGAGGGCCCCTCAGTTTCCACACTGAGGTTTGAGGTGTTTTAGAAATGAGGCAGTGACCGAGGGTGTGAGCGGTTCCTGACGTACGCCTATGAACACATAGTCATTCAGAGAAAGCATCCTCTTCTGTAAACTCAGTGATCATCCGAATGAGATAAAGCCCGTCACCTGGGGCTCCCCTAACTGCTAAGTGGTGCTTCTCAGTCTCTAATGTGTCTAGGAGTCACCTGGGCACCACGTGAAAATGCAGATTTGAACTGTAGATAGATAGACCAGAATCTGCACCTCAAACGGCCTCTCCGATGACGCCGATGCCCCTGGTGCCTGGACCACAGAGGAGTAGCAAGGCTCTGACAATCCCATCACAGAGCGATGCCCCTCTGAAAGGTGACATCAGACAAGATATGTTCTGGGCTGAGGCTTTGGCGAGGTCAAGACATTAACCTGTTCATTCCTATTCTGTGTCTTCAACCTGCCCCGCGCTTCCCTCTGCTTTTCCTCCTGATCTGTCCACCAGCTCTTCAGCATGAGGAGCTGGACTGACATGCGGCAGGAGGTGATGTTTCTGACCAACGCGAACAGCTCCAGCTCCCCCACCCAGATCTACCAGGCCGTGTCCCGCATCGTCTGCGGCCATCCCGAGGGTGGGGGCCTGAAGATAAAGTCCCTTAACTGGTATGAGGACAACAACTACAAAGCTCTCTTTGGAGGCAACGGCACTGAGGACGACGCTGGCACCTTCTATGACAATTCTACCAGTGAGTGTCCGTGCAGTCCCAAGCCCCGGGCCCAGCCCACCTCGGTCCCAGGCTCAGCCCCGCGGCCCCTGTGGCACCTGCTTCCTCGTGCTTATCCTCACCCTACGTAGCAGTGGTGGGTGTTTGTTTACCTGTCTGTTTGCCCCGCAGACTGAGCTCCTAGAGGAGGGAATCTTAATCAGGGAACTGTCCCCACTTGTGTGAACGGGGCCTGGCACATCCCAGGCGTACAGTGTGTTTATCAAGTGAATGGATGACTGAAAGCCAATCTCCTCAGTTTTCTGGGGGATGTCGGAGGGTGGTTCCCAAAGTGATCGAGTATCTTCTCCTTCTTCTCCCCCTCTCCCTTGCCCCTCCCCCTCCCCTCCCTCTCCTTGAGGTATGCTTTACAATAAAGACTTAACAACAACAACAACAATAATAAAAGGTAACATTTAGGGAACATTTCCTATGTACTATGCATTTTATTTAACTTATCTCATTTGACCCTTACAATAACCCTGCGAGGAAGGTTTTATAACCCCACATTTTATAGGCTCAGAGAGGTTCAGCGACTTGGTCAAAGCCACACCATAGCTAATCGGCAAGAGCCAGGATTAAGCCAGATCTGCCTGGCTCCATGCTTTTTTTCGGTAAACCACGTGACCTCCAAAATACCTGTTCATGGTGGTGTGTGTGCCATCAGACCGGGACATGTGATCTGCTGTTTGTGGTTCTTAGCTGCAAGGTGGCATTGAAGAACCTTGTAACTCCATATCTGTTCCCCACACTTGGGCAGTTTTGTGGGGATGTGTGTCCTGTGCCTGGTGGCAGGCAGGAGCCAGTGTTATAGTTTTAGACAGTGGCATCGTTTTCATTGAAAATATGATGCAAGTGAGCCTTTCTCCATTTCTAACTGCAGCTGTGCCTTTCAGACAGAGTGAGGTGGCTTTTTGTGCGTTATTGTGACGCAAGAACCTTTTGTTCTTGTCTGGAGTGAAGCACTCCAGACATGTCAGGTTGCTTTGCGAGCCTGAAGGGAAGGGCACTGTAGGCGGTTTTCTGAAATGCCGTCCCCTCCGCTCCCTCACTTTGTAAGTCAACCCAAGGGAACCTTCATTTTCACAACAGATACAACTGTGAGAAAATTCTCTTGAAAACAAAAATTATCTTTGTAGCATGTAGAGGATACTTAGTATCTAAAAGAACCCAGAATGAAATTTTTTAAAAAATCAGGAATGCTTCTGGATAATCAAACCCTACTGTCTGTTATAAATTTGGACTTTTCAGTTTCGGATGTTTATTACATCCTATTAATTAAAGGGAAATTTAAAATTTCTGCTTGAAAACCAAAGTCTGAATTCAGCTCTTTGTTTCCAATAAAAACAGAGTGGTGAGGACTGGTGCAAGCTATTTAGAGTTATAAAGGATTGTGCATAATAAAAAACATTTTTCCATATTGTCTCAGTTGTGAGTTATCCATCATCAGTGTTACAATAAGCTCTGATTATTTATCAAGCATCGTTCTAGGGGCTGCACAGATAGCATCTCAGTTAATCCTCTCCACATCTCTGCCAAGTAGATGTCATTAACTTTATTTTTACAGAGGAGCCAACTGAGGCTCAGACAACTGATGTTGTTACATAGCCATTAAGTGGCAGAGCTGAGATTTGAACCCATGACTGACCAGCTGGCTCCAAAGCTCTTGTTAGTTCCTGCAAGTACATGAGCATGCATACAAATATTTGCCTTTCATCCTCTTCATAGCTCCTTATTGCAATGATTTGATGAAGAATCTGGAGTCCAGTCCTCTTTCCCGCATCATATGGAAAGCTCTCAAGCCCCTGCTTGTTGGGAAGATCCTGTATACACCTGACACTCCAGTCACAAAGCAGGTTATGGCTGAGGTAAGCTGCCTGGGCCCAAGAGGCCCTCTACAGAATCCTCCTAGAATTATGGACAAAAATATAAAGGTGGCTTCGGACGGTGTGTGTTGAGTATACTCATGGCTCTTCTGGGATTTCCAGAGTGAGAACCACCAGTTTGACTCAGGCCCAAGCTGACTGTTGAGGGCCAGCTCTCCAGCCTTGGGTATTTGAATCACTGCTGCAGGCAGACACTTCTTGGGAATGGGAAGGACTGGAAAAGGGCTTCTGTGATGGAACATCTTTTCAGGGAGCAGCTGAGTTCTCATGTCTCTGCCTCCCTCTCTCTTTTTTTTTTTTTTTTTTTTTTGCTGCCCCTGGCTCCCCGTTTGACTCCAGGTGAATAAGACCTTCCAGGAACTGGCTGTGTTTCATGATCTGGAAGGCATGTGGCAAGAGCTCAGCCCCAAGATCTGGACCTTCATGGAGAGCAGCCCAGAAATGGACCTTGTCCGGGTGAGTGTCCCTCTGATTACCGGGTACCTGATTGATGCTCCTTACTTTCCCAGAAGTGACTGAGATGAGGATTCTTTACATTGAACCAGTGCAGACGTACTGAGCGTCGCTCAAGCCACAGGCCCATCACTTGGCAGAGCTACAGGTGACGGTGCACAAGTCACACCATTTCATGCACATCGGCATCAATGCGTCTGATAGTCAAAATCAGATTTCCAAGAAACCTAGGGCTGGTATTTGGAGCAAGAGTTTGGTGATTACAGGACCTTGATTATTTTCATTTCTGGCTCTAGAGCCACAGCATCTTACTTAGCCCTACTATGTCCTAGTGGGTCTTGGACAGAGGTGTGTGTGAGCAAAGGTCTGGTCTGACCTGAGATACTCATTCCCCGAGGCACCGTGTGAGTGTTACTGCAGTGTTACTGAGTGTTACTGTTACTGCATGGAGGGGAATTGCACTTAGTGCTTCAGAACCACTTGAAAAGGGATAAATGCTCTAGAGACAATTGGATTCAAAAGCGGAGGAGTCTGAGCATGGAATGTCTCCTTTGCTTGAGCCTGAGTGCCATTTAATCGCATCATCCTGCCTTGGGCTGAGTCAGAGAATCATTAGACTATTTCCTCTCTCCATGGTGAGAGAGGCCTCTTCCTTTTTTCCTGCTGCTATTAAGAAGCACAAATGGATTTTGCCAGGTTTCTTTTCTTGACACCTCATTGATCGGAGGGGCAGCTGGGTGTTAGAGGAGGTATCTACCGTGGGAGGCGCTCTCCCAGGCTGAGGACTGTCCCTTAATGTCCCTGGGAGGGATGATATGCAGGTGGTCTTCCAATGAGGGGAAAGCTGGAGTCATCTTTATTGCACTAGTCTTGCAATTTAATTCTTAAATTGGGAGACTTTAAAAACCAAGGGACTTCAGTCAGAAAAACATGAACAATAATTTGTATGGATTGACTGAATACTTCTGACTAATAATGACAACAACAACTTATGCCCTTCAAGGATAGATCTCTGTTGGACTCCAGTCTCTCCTCCAAAAGGGATTCAAGTGGTCCAGCCACAGACAGTGCCATAGACTTAGGTGTGGTCTCAGGTGTCTTCTTCCTGGTCCTCTCCTTAGAATGTACATTTCTACTTGTTGGCCTTCTCTCCTTCTGCGTCTCAGAGGATGGTGAGGGTCCCTGTTGAAGGAACTCCATGAGTTTTAGTCTGTAGGCAGAACGATGCTTCCCCTTCTCTTAAATAGACGGTTTGGCTTGGGTGCTCCAGCAGCTCATGGGCTCTCAGTTCTTCTGGGACAAGGTGCTTGCCAACATGGCCATGGCACTCATCAGCACTCCTGCTGGAGAACACAGAATGTGTGATAGGAAATGGAGGAGCTGTGGCTGGGAAGAAAAGCATGGCATGTGGTTTGGAGAGCCTTGGGCGTCAAGCTGAGGACCATTACTTTAAGCTCTGGAGCACCATGAAAGGGTGCTAGGCAAGAGGAGCTATTACTCTGGTTTGACAGGTGGATTGAAGAGGGGAAAGGTGGAAGGCAGAGTCCAGGGCAGAGGCTATCCAAGTAGGTGGCCAAGGCATTGGCTGGAGGCAAAGCCTGGTGACTGCTTGATTGTGGAGGGGTGAAAGAGAGGGCAGCTTCAGGATGATTCTTGATTTCTAGCTGGTGGACGGTGGGGATGTCCAACAGGACAGTGGGTATTGGGGCCTGGAGTGTAGGGGGCTGGTTAGGCTGAGACACCAAATACGGACTCATCAGCCTGCGGGCGGAGGTCGAAGGAACCTCCTCCAGCTGCTTTCTCTTCTCTACTGTTCACTCCACAAGCTTGGGCCACTCAGTCCTCTGTACCCCCTGCAGCCTTGCGTCTGGTACACAAGGCAATGCTTGAGACTTCTGCGTCTGTTGGGGTAGCTCTTTCTTTTTTTTTTTTTTTTAGCTTTATTGAGGTGTAATTGACAAATTAAAAGTGTATGTATTTAAGGTGTACAACTTGGTGTTTTGATATACGTATGCGTTGTGAAATGATCTGCACAATGGAGCTAAGTAACATGTCCCTCACTTCACATAGTTACCTCTCAGCAAGTGTCAAGTATACAGGACAGTATCATTAACTATAGTTACCACACTGTACATTAGGGCCTCAGAACTCTTTGTACTGCAAAACTGAAACTTCATACCCTTTGACCTCCCTGTTTCCCCCAGCTCACGACAGCTACCGTTCTACTCTGTGGTAGCTCTTATCTTCTGCTGTCTCTGGCTCTGTCTACACCCGTCGCATCACCCCACATATCTGGAGGTGCTTCTCCGTTGAGTCATGTAACCCACTGATACTAAACTGTTCTCCTTTCTGAGCTGCTGTTTGTCTCCTTCATCTCAAGCCTCTGCTTTCTCCCTGGCCACTGCTCCTGAGGGGGATCTTTGGTCTCCTGGCCCCTCTCGTGGTCTAGAAAGGCCACGTGATCAGTGATCTCACTGGGCATGTCTCTCCAGCCTTGCTGCCCTCCTTGGCCATATTGCTGAGAAGCCACACTGGCCAGGGAGGGCCTCACCCCAAATGCCACGTGTCTTCACTCAGGTCTTATGTGCTCAGTTCAAGTCCCAAACAAGTCATTTCAGAATCACTAACCCATACACCTGTGAACCTTTGTGAGGTACAATTTTGTACCTATTCTGTTAACAAAAACACATATCTTAACTGATGACAGTATAAATTGTTATTCCCTATAGGAAAACAATTTGGAATGAAAATTGTAAGAGCCATAAAAAATGTGCTATCCTGTGTATCTGCATTTCCACACACCCTCAGGGATGTATCCCGTACAGAAATAATTTTAAAGAAAAAAGTCACCATGTGAGAGAGAACGTTATTGCTATAATAATTGTTATTGTGAGAAATTAGACTAAATGCTACGGTATGGGAATAGTTAATGAAATTATAGTTTATATACTCTATAAAAACTATTATGCTCCCTTTGTAATAAAAAATATGAAGCCACATGGGGAAAAAACTTATATGTTAGTAGAAATAAGACTGATTTAAAAAATAGCAGAGTTTGGCCCCTTAGGGATTCCATTTCAGTAGAGCCAGAGCTTCATGTATGTTCTCAAAGGTGTGAAAGGAGTTGCAGCTGATTCTCCTTTCCATGAGCTGAGGTTGAAACAGGCCCATTTTTCTGGCAGCACATCTGCGCAGGCCTCTGCCCTGGTCCTCTGCACCTGCTGGTTGAGCACCAGATTGGTTTTCCTTCTCTTCCGTGTTGACCCACGTGGAGAGCCAGCCAGCTAGGGAATAAGAAATGGAAGACAGGCCTCCTTTGCATCATGACCCATGCATCCCGCAACTGGAAAAGATCATATTGGTTTAACAGCAGAATTCCTTTCCCAAACTAAAGCAGCAGAAGTAGGTGTGGCTTAATTCAATCTAGAGATCAGGGTCTTTATGAGGAATCATCAGCCTGGGTCTCAAAAGAGGAAGAAGATATAATGTAGTGGGAAGGTGCAGTAGAATCCGAGAGCCCAGTATTCTCACCTGTAAAATGGAAACATTGGGTTACCTATCTCACAGTTTTCTATGAAGATTTTAAAGAAAGACAATGTATGTGAAAGGGTTTTGTAAACCATATAGTGCTCATCAAGACTTAGTTGGTGTTTACTACTTGTACTTTGTCATGGGAATGGCAGACGCTTTTGGACAGCAGAGGCAATGACCACTTTTGGGAACAGCGATTGGAAGGCTTAGATTGGACAGCCAAAGATATCGTGGCATTTCTGGCCAAGCACCCAGAGGAAGTGCAGTCCACTAATGGCTCTGTGTACACCTGGAGAGAAGCCTTCAATGAAACCAACCAGGCAATCCAGACCATCTCTCGCTTCATGGAGGTGAGGATCTATTCTGCGGACCACTTAGAAAAGGCTTTGGCTTCTTTCTCTGAGATGGTGCAATAAGGTTTGGATTGGAGTAAAGTTTAGAAATAATGTGTCATCTTATTTACAGTAGTATCCCTCCACCTAACACAGGGTGTAATGTACAAAAAGGTACTCAATGAATGTTAGTTAAATGACTGAATGAGTAAATCAACAGACCTAACTTCTAGCTTTATTCTATCTGACTCAAGAATGTCTCTATCCATCGTTTTCTAGGTTTTCCTGTGTTTTGATATCCCAATACCTAATGGCAACAAAGCATTCCCTTAAAAAAGCATTACTTATGAAACTTATCTAAAATCTAATAGGACCGATTACACTTTAAAAATTGAGTCCTAAAAATGATGTGACTTAATAGGGACAAATGAAAGGTTTTTTTGTTCTGTTTGGTTAGTTGTTATGACTCAAAATTAACTAAGAAAACAGAAGCGAAAATGAGGTTTAAACCTCTTTCCCTCCACAAAAATCAGTATAGGTAACTTACCTCTAAATACTTCCAACATTTCCCTTAAATTGCAGTTAAAAACCAAAACAACCCATTTTCAATTGAATATTGGAGAATGACTTGAGAGAGGAGTAGAGAGGGAGGATAAAAAAAGTCATGCACTTAGCGCTTCTCTCTTAGCATGGATTCTGCCTTGGCCACTGCTTGTTTTCCTGGCCATCGGCATTCTCATGTCGGCTGTTCTTCCTTCAGTGTGTGAACCTGAACAAGCTGGAACCAGTGGCAACAGAGGTTCTGCTCATCAACAAGTCCATGGAGCTACTGGATGAGCGGAAGTTCTGGGCTGGGATCGTGTTCACTGGAATTGCTCCTGGCAGTGTTGAGCTGCCCCATCACGTCAAGTACAAGATCCGGATGGATATTGACAATGTGGAGAGGACGAATAAGATCAAGGATGGGTAAGTTGAATCCCGCCATCGTACCAGCCAGTCTTGGGAAAGTCAAGAGCAGCTAATGTGACTGGAGGTACTTTATTTTAACTAATAATTTGGTAAAAATTTCCAACAAAGTATAACTCAAATTGGTGGCATGATTTTGGTGTAAATGGCTCATTCATTGTGGAGACAACTATTTCAGAGGTCTTAAAATATCATTATCTTTTGGTTCAGCATTTCCATTCAAGGGAATTAGTCCTGAGGAATTAAATCAACAGGAAAAAAAGACATTAGATTCTCTGTGCTAGCACTATCCCTTTCTATAAAAGGGAGCAAATAAGCAAGATAAAAGGGAATGGTTAAGTACATTTTGGCCCGTGTACTTGTTGCAATGTTAGGGAACTAATGGAGGGGGGGAAAACCCAAACTAACAAGTGGTTTGCTCATTCTGATTAAATTTATTTAAAAACATGTGTACGTGTCAGCTGAGACCAGAAAGTAAGATACAGAAATAAGAAAAGTGGCTCTGTAATGGTGGTAGGATTGTGGGTGACTGAATTTTTTTTATTGTATGGTTCTAAGGAATGTTTGATCTCCTGTGGTTTGATTTAAGGTACTGGGACCCCGGTCCTCGGGCTGACCCCTTTGAGGATATGCGGTACGTCTGGGGGGGCTTCGCGTACTTGCAGGATGTGGTGGAGCAGGCAATCATCCGGGTGCTGACGGGCACAGAGAAGAAAACTGGCATCTACATGCAGCAGATGCCTTACCCCTGTTACGTTGATGACATGTAAGTTACCAGAGAGCCACCACCTTTGCTTAACTGGTTAACACTGTCCCCAGGTGGTGTGTACACACACAGGCACACACACACACACGTCAAGGGAGGAAACAGAATGATTATTTTATGTGTGTATTGACACGGGTCAAAAAATTGGTTAAAGCAAGATTGCAGCTACTGCAAAAAAAAAAAAAATTGTTTTTGGAATTCTGTGGGAATTTCAGGAAATAAGATGCCAGATGTAGGTAGCTGCCAGTTTGAGCCACGTCACCAGTAATCCTCATTCCTTTCTAGTCCATGGTTACCAGAACTTTTATTTTTTTATACTCTATCCTTTCAGTCAAAATCAGCCCAATCTGCAAGTTTAAGATGTGTCATGACGAGCACATGCCAAACACATCCACACATCCTCATGTCCCCCAAACACAGGCACAGCGTTCTAGACCTATAAAAGCAGACTTTGTGTCAGTTTTTCTTCTTCCTCTCTATAAGTGGTAAACCACGTTTTCAAACAATGCAAATAAAACCGAACAAGGCCTTTTTATCTTAGACATTTTAGATAATCTTTTAGTGCTTAGTCACTGTGCTGCCAGGTTCTCACTGTGGGGACTGTGCCTTTGGAGCCAGTGATTTCTTGTGAGAGAGAGAGAATAGGCAGAGGTGTAGTTATTGCAAGCATCTGAAATATGTCATGTCTCTTCTGAATTCTGGAAACTCTCTTATTCTCTGTTGTGTAAGGGAGAGTGTGTGTGTAGAGATCAGAGTGCAGAAGGAGCAGGGTTCCTCTCCTTGTATTTCTCCCTGCTTTGCATTGAACAGCCCATTTCCTTGCAGGGCTCACTCTAGCTTTTCTAGGTCACCTGGATTTATCTTGTTTTTCACGTTCAGAAAGATTAGCCAGTATTTTCCAAAGGAAGACTTTTCCAAAGACCCCCTAAGCCAAGATTTACTCTAGAAAGGATGTATTAAGATGGGAACACGATGAGAGGTCAGAGGCATCCAGAGCCTTTGCCTGTTGTCACGTAGCCAGTAAGTGCGTAAGTGGTAAAGCTGGGACTTGAACCTTGAGTTTCAGAGTCCAGATTCTGTGTTCCTTTTACTTCACTGCATTTCCTGTTCTTCTTTGGAAATCTGAAGTATTACTGACAAGAGCTGCCTGAAGTGTATTTCTGCACCACCTGTCGTTAACAGTTATGCAAGGCAAGTTGATAGTGAGATGACCTTGAAGGTGTTGAACTTTCATGACAGAATGAGTCGGTGTTTTGGTTTTGTTGGTTTTGTTTTAGTACTTTAAAATCACCCCCATTTAGCTTAATGACATCTGAGAGCTATCTGGTTACTAAAGCAAAAGCCCTCAAAGAAGTTTTCTTTGGCATCACTTTGTTAGTAGTGTCATCACTGCGTTACCCCACTCACGAAGCGTAACTGTCAGGGTGCACAGGTCTGCCCGTCTCGGGCTCAGTACTGGTGCTTTCTCTTGCGTGCAGACCCAGAGGTGTTGGCCCAGGAGCCTGACTTACACTCACCTTTACTCCTCCCCCCGCCCTTCCAGCTTCCTGCGGGTCATGAGCCGGTCAATGCCCCTCTTCATGACGTTGGCCTGGATTTACTCCGTGGCTGTGATCATCAAGGGCATCGTGTACGAGAAGGAGGCGCGGCTGAAGGAGACCATGCGCATCATGGGCCTGGACAACAGCATCCTGTGGTTCAGCTGGTTCATCAGCAGCCTCATCCCCCTGCTCGTGAGCGCCGGCCTGCTGGTGGTCATCCTGAAAGTAAGGCTGCCTCACCGGCCCCTCCCTGCCCCCCGTGGGCCATGTGAGCAGAAGAAAGGCACGGATTCTTCGGAAGGGAAGGGGTCATATGTGCTGTTCCCTGCAATTCCCTCATTTTATAGTTGGGGAAGGGGAGACCGAGAGAAGGGCAGCAACTTGTCCAGAGTCAACCCAGCTGGTTAGCAGCTAAGCAGGACTGAACCAGGGGTCTTGTGTCCCAGGTGAGCACAAGCGTAACTATGCATGCTGTTTGGCAATGGTTCATGGCAGCATCAGAGAGTTACTCATTTTCCTAGATGTATTGGGGGGTAATTCTGCCAGAATTTCTAAAAACCATACTCAGAAGCATAGATATTGTTGCACGTTAGGATTTTCTGGAAGCAGAGGCTGAGGCAGAGTTTGGGTATGGGTATTGCTTAGGGATCCACACCTCTAGAGGGGATGGGGAGGATACAGGATTGAGCAGAGGGAGGAGTTGAACTGTGACGCACGGCCAACCCCCCGGGCACTCTTGCCTGGAGCTGAAATGTCCAGCCCTTTAGGTTACCCCAAGGCCTCCCTCCCTGACACCGCATAGACCCAGGCCCTTCCACTAGTCACTGGAAGGGTGTGCCCCAGGGCCAGGCAGCTGTCCGCAGCTGGGACAAACCTAGAGGGGTTGACACCTGAGGCTGTCTGCTGACAGCCAGACAACAAGTCCTTCCTCGAAGGGGACTCTGTACAGTGCAGTTCTGTGTCCACCCCTTACATTAATAGGTTTATATGCCATTTTTTTCACAATCATTTCATTTAAGGATGCATTGTTTAAAAAAATAAATGTTTTTAAAAGTGGAGGGGTGCAAAGGGAAAGGAAGTAACATTTAATTTAATACCAGCTACTATTCATTACAAATGAGCGCTTACTGATTGCCAAGCACTGTTTAAAGCACATATGTGTGCTGTCTTGTGATATCCTCACTAAATAACCCATTTAACATACAAGGAAATGAGGCCAAGGAAGGTTAAGGACTTCACTGGGGTCACCCGACACTGTGGCAGAGCAGTTCTTGCTAAAGTCAAGCCCCCCTCATGCTCTGATGTCTGACTGCCAGGGCTGAGCTATGTGGCCGGGGTGGAGGTCCTGTGACTGGTGGGTGAGAGCCACTCTGTGACAGCTGAGCGCTGGTGGGTCCTGCTGAAATAGAACCAACTGCTAGAGAGACACTTGAAGAGTCCACAGAGTTTGGATAATTGCGGGGTCCAGAATCCATAGCAGGTTCTCATGGGGGATGTTAACATGGCCTGACCATTTTCCTTGGCTTTCGGAGGGAGAAGCCATGTGGGATACTGTCTCCCACAATTCTGTCTTGGTGCCAAGAGTCGTAGTCCTTATAGAAGAAGGAGAATCCAAGTGATACTATTTCTTGGAAAAACAAAGAACAAAATTGTCTGTTGAGATGAACCTTGGTGAATATCAAGCCTGGACTTTGTTTTGTTTCTGGCTCTACCATGACTTTGATGTGTGGTCTTGGGCTAGTCATTTCCCTTCAGTAGATTTCAGTTCACTCATCAGAAAAATGAACAGCACTGTTCCTCTGTATTGTCTTTAAGATGAGCAGGAATAAGCCCTGGCTGCTTCCCATAGATCATTGCTTATTGACAGTCTTATTGGGTCTCTTCCTTCCCAGTTAGGAAACCTGCTGCCCTACAGCGACCCCAGTGTGGTGTTTGTCTTTCTGTCCGTGTTCGCCGTGGTGACCATCCTGCAGTGCTTTCTGATCAGCACGCTCTTCTCCAGAGCCAACCTGGCGGCAGCCTGTGGAGGCATCATTTACTTCATGCTGTACCTGCCCTACGTCCTGTGCGTGGCGTGGCAAGACTACGTGGGCTTCACGCTCAAGATCTTTGCGGTGAGTAACTCTGGCCCTTCTGCAGTAGCTGCAGTCACAGCCGCACCTGGTATTTCACTTCTGCTTTATAGTCCAAGCTGAGAACAGAAGATAAGAGATTCTCTTTCCAACGGGACTTGAACCTCAGTTCTAGATTCTATGCTCCTTGAAGGCAGGGACTGTGTCTTATTCAATTGCTTATTTTTAGTCCTCTGAGTGAACACTGGTTGAATTGAATCCAGTGGTATTTTGTAGGGAGCCAGACTGCACTGCATGCGGTAAATGGCACTGGGGAATGCCTTTAGACAATAGAGGCCAGCTCTACCTTTTGTTTCCCAGCTCTGTTGGCCGTGTTAAGCTCGCCACAGTCATAGCCACAGATAGAACTGAAAGCTCTTGAGATCAGAAATGGCTCCTTCTGGACTCTTGTCTCCCTTGTGTCCAGTATGGGGTTTCACTTGAGTAATATTTTCTGAACTTCAAGACTGAGGAGCAGGTACTCCATCTCCCTGCAAATCCCGGACTTCACTCCCCTCCCTTGTACAGAGGAGGAGAGGCCTCCGAGGGGGTGCAAGTCCTTATAAGACTGAGTTGTCCTGAGTTTTTTGCAGGACGCTCCAGATGCCTCTGTCTGGACCCGTTAGACATCAGCAGCCCCAGACAGGCTCCTATGACACTGAGCCATCACTGGCCGAGCAGGGAGCTTGAGAGGACCGTGTGTGTGTGTAAGGGACAGGCTTGCTGAGCCCTTGAGGCACCTTCGGAAGCATAGAATTCTAAAAGTTTTACATTCCGTCATACATGCATCTCTGAAATGTGTGAGCATAATGAGTGCTTATAAATAGAATCACTTTATACGCTGCCAGGGAGCCCACTCCCCTAAAGGGACTCTGTAGATAAATATTTCCATATCTTGCAATTGATCCATTTGGCAAATTCACCTTTCTCCAGGTGACATTTGCATTAGCAGTGATAGGAGAATGAGAAACAAGGAGATGGATGAGTGACTTCTGCATCTTTCTCACAGAGCCTGCTGTCTCCTGTGGCTTTTGGGTTTGGCTGTGAGTACTTTGCCCTTTTTGAGGAGCAGGGCATTGGGGTGCAATGGGACAACCTTTTTGAGAGCCCCATGGAGGAAGATGGCTTCAACCTCACCACCTCGGTCTCCATGATGCTGTTTGACGCCTTCCTCTACGGGGTGATGACGTGGTACACCGAGGCTGTGTTTCCAGGTACACTGAGCTTCCACACTGCTTTAGACATCAGCCAGGGAAATGAAATTTCTAGCTGTAGGGCTTTCCTTCCTTTGTGCTGGCATTTCTGCAGGGCCTGGGTCTCCTTGGAAAGTGGTTAGGGCTTTGGACCTATGGCAAACAAATAGTCTCCAAGGAGAAGCAGCTGATGCTAAAAGTACAGCTCTTAGTACTGACACAGCTCTTGTTTCTTGAGCACTGTGTGCCAGGCACTGTGCAAAGTGTTTTACATACTTTGGTTCATTTAATCCTCATAAGACTACTCTGAGGGAGTTACCGTTCTAGCCAGTTTTTGCAAATGAGAGAACTATGACCCGAAGAAGTTAAATAACTTGCCTGTGGCCACAAAGCTGGTAAGAGCAGGTGCTTGGAGGTGAACCCAGGTGGGTCACACTGGGTCGGCTAGCCCAGGAGAATCCTCCCAATGCTGACCCAGGTGTCTAATTCTGTATCCCCTGAATTACCACCAGCAAATGTTCTGTTTCCTGAGTACAGCTTGTGAATAATAAGATACGTTGGCTCTCAGCCCTTGCCTGTGCTTTAATCGAATTAGTATTCATAAAAATTCATTTTTATACTTCCCTTAATAAATCTCCTTGACCAAGACCTGCCTTGGATACATTTTCATAGAAGATCAAATTCTGAGAGAGTGAGGTTTAACTCTTTCTGGTTTCACCTACTGATTTTTCTCTAAGGGAGTGTATGTGAAATGTTTTTTACGTACCCTACCTGAACTTCCCACGTTGGATATGCAACTTTGTATCATACAGATCTGGATTCAAATTCTGAGTCCTCCACTTTACTGGATGAGTGACCTTGAGTAGGCTACTTAACCCTCAGTTTCCTCATCTCTAAAGTGGGGATGATACCTGCCTCGTGGGGTTGCTGGAAAGATTCTGCAAGATGTTTGTCATACACAAGAGATCTCAGTAAATGTTATTGCCTCTCCTCCCCCACCTCCAGTCCATTTTGTCCTGTCTCCAAAGGCTGTGTCAAGAAAAGAGTCAAGGAGGCTGTGTCTGGCTGGGACACCTCGGGGACGCCGGGGCGTTGCTGAGCTTTGCTCACACCTGTGCTTTGCTTTCAGGCCAATATGGAATCCCCAGGCCCTGGTATTTCCCTTGTACTAAGTCCTACTGGTTTGGCGAGGAAGGCAATGAGAAGAGCCAGCCTGGTTTCAGCCAGAAGGGAACATCAGAAAGTAAGTTCTGCTGACCCGCCCTCCCCTTAACTGCAGTGCAGCTGCCCCTACTGGCTGTGGGGGGCAAGGGGTGGCTCTCGGCCTGAAGAGCCTAAAACCACCTTAGGGGTGGAGAAATCCCCTGAAGTGACCCTTTCCACATCCTCCCATGCATTTGTGTCCAGTGCTGTTGACTTATCGGGGAGTCACTATCTGGGCTTCTAAGGGACATTTCCTTTGTTCTCTTGGCTTCTAAACAAAGTGGCTCTTGATCTCTGCCTTCACCTCCGCCCACCCCATCCCCCCAAACACGTATAACATACTTTTCATACTATCCTGACAGCTAGAAAGAAGAGGTAAAGACAGCCGTGGTTATGGAGCCATAACCTCTCTGCCTGCCTTGTCCTGATGACAGACGCATGCGCCTGTGCAGGCTGACGCCAGGTGGCTGCCACAGAGCTCGTTCTGTGCTTCGTAATGTTCTCAGCCTGCATTACCCAGAGTGCACATCCCCTCCTGGCTTCTGACTGTAGGTAGTGATGCCCACAGTTCAGCAAAGGCGCTGCCTTCTGGGCTTTTTTGCTCAGGTTCTTGGAGGGGAGCTCTTTGTGTTCGGTATAGCTTCCTAAGTCGTTCATAAGTCGCTCCCCTGCTGATCTCTTCCGTGCCCTTCCCCCAGTCGCCAGTGGTGAAGTACGATGTTCCTTAGCATGGCTCACGAGTTTCCTTACCACCCGCCATTGCCCGCTGTGCCAGCTGCTTCACCTGCTCTTCCTTCTCTTCTTCCCCAGCCTCCTCTCTGCACCTTTATCACTGTATTCCCATCACCAACACTAGTGCCCAGATAGGCCCTAGATAACTGTTTGTTGCCCGTCTGCCTGAGAAACCAGAACTAGCCGTGGAGAGAGGACACTTGTAAAAGTGCAAGCACAGCCCCCTGCGTCTTGACACTCCACTCATCAGTGTCTTCTGTGGGCTCATTTCCATCCTGTGTCTTCTCACAGTCTGCATGGAGGAGGAACCCACCCACCTGAAGCTGGGCGTGTCCATTCAGAACCTGATGAAGGTTTACCGAGATGGCATGAAGGTGGCAGTTGACGGCCTGGCCTTGAATTTCTATGAGGGCCAGATCACCTCCTTCCTGGGCCACAATGGAGCTGGGAAGACCACCACCATGTAAGAAGAGGGTGTGGCTTTCTCAGAGTCAGCCACAGGAAGGTTCTGTCCTACAGTTAGAAATTCATACCTAAGAACATTGCCTTGGTTACCGGGCCAAGGGCAGAGCATATGAGGAATTGATGAATGTAAAAATATTATCTAATCACAAGAGTGCTTTCCAAATGCTGGTTTTTCTCTAGATATTATTTCTTCAGGTTAAAATAGACTGGAGGCCTTTAGATGACCTTTCCCCTTCGGTTCTCAGAATTCTGCAGTATTTTTGGAACCTGAGACTGTGACAAGTCTGAGAAAAGGTCTCCTTTGGAGTTGGTTTGGTCAGAACTGTGAGGCAAGAATGTGGAAAGAGAGATTGGCTGTACTGGTGGGAGGAAGTAATTTCCAGGAACTCTGTCTCTAAGCAGATGTGAGAAACAGCTGGGCAGCTGGCTGGCTGTATGATTGCCTTCTCTGGGACCTATAAGGACCTTATGATGGACAGCTTCAGAAGGGAGCACAGGCTATAAACACACCAGCGTTACCTCAGTGGCTTTCAATGTAGTCCATCAGCCATTGCAGAGGGCATTTTGGTGGGGGAAGAGGTAATCTCTTCCTCCTGTTTTTCTTTTATATATTTTTAGCACGCAAAATCAATATATTACGAACATTGCAGAAACTCTTTAAAAGGTGCGCAAAAATCCTAACTGCCAAACACAAAAATTACTTTTATCTTTGAATCATTTGTTCTGCTTTGTCCCTTTTACTTGGACATGATTTTAAGCATAAAAAGAATATATGCTTTAAAGTGTACTTCCCGTTGTAAATTGGAATCTTCATTTAAAAAATGCTTGTGCTGGAACTGCCGTTTCCAACACATAGGCCACTCCTAGCTGTTCGCTGAAGCAGAGACTCCTTCGCTGTGTCGGGGTCTGTTGGAGTCCATTAGGAAGGAACGGGGCTGGAGGGTTGCTGCCTCTGCCGTCTGCCCGGACGCTGCCGCCTGGAGCGGAGCTTCAGGGCAGGAGGGCCAGTGCTGACTCCTGTACTTTAACGTTTTTGTCCTTAGGTCAATCCTGACCGGGTTGTTCCCCCCCACCTCGGGCACTGCCTACATCCTGGGGAAAGACATTCGCTCCGAGATGAGCACCATCCGGCAGAACCTGGGGGTCTGTCCCCAGCATAACGTGCTGTTTGACATGTGAGTACCAGCACAGCCTCTTTGGAGGTGTGTCGTGAGTCACGGGTAAGCATTTTACCACCTTTGGGGGTAGCAGACCTCACCTTCCTGGATGTGTTGAGGGCAGGTCGTCCTTTGATGTTGGAAAGTAACAGAATTGTGGGATGGGGAATGTTATATCAGTCCAGCTGGTGGATGTAGGCCTGGGAAATGGTGCTCTCCGTTCCTGTCCTTCTGGAGTAAGGACATCCTCTCTCCCCGCACACCCTCCCTGAGACCACCACCGCTCTCACCTGGCAGTAGCTCAGGGCCCTTGATACGTGGGTCCCGTGTTTCCTGCTCAGAACTTTTGCCCCTGTTCAGCCTGCCCATCACCAAGCAGGGAGCCGCCATGGTGAGCAGAGAGAGACCTGAGCTCTGTGACCTTGGGCGAGGGCATTCCCCCTTCTGAGCCCCGGTTTCCTCACATCTACAGTGAGCAGCCCGGGCTTGTGTCCTCCACAGGGCCCCCCTTCTCTCAGGGCTGAAGTCCTTCGAGGTTCAGGAGGGCTGCTCCAGGCTAAGGCCGAGGCAGCTCCTTGGTTGGTGGGGCCTTGGGGAGGGCCCTTTGAGGACCTGCCACTGCCTGACGCACGGGGGCCAGGCCAGCGGGGAATCGGGTGGACGTGACCTGTCACCCTGCTGCTTTGGCTTCTCACGTAGCTCATGTGACTGCTCACTGCTGTTCTACCTTGAATCCTTCCTGGAGATTATTTTTCAGAAATTGATAAAGTTAAAAAAAAAAGTGGGGAAAGAAAAATGTGCCTGTCGTGTTCTGGGGGAGGAGGCACTGTGTTCTGTGCGTCCTGGGGGCCCGGAGCCGACCTGCCCCTCTGTCCCCAGGCTGACTGTTGAAGAGCACATCTGGTTTTACGCCCGCCTGAAAGGGCTCTCGGAGAAGCACGTGAAAGCAGAGATGGAGCAGATGGCCTTGGATGTTGGTTTGCCGCCAAGCAAACTGAAAAGCAAAACAAGTCAGCTGTCAGGTGAGGCCCAGAGCTGCCTTCCTCATCCAGCGCACCCCCCCGCCCCCGACTACACACACACGCAGGAAATACAGCTGCCGCCGTGTCCCCGGCTTCCCCGGGGAGTGGGAGGGTGGGTCAGAAACGTGTTCCGGGCTTGTCCCCAGGTGGGCACCTCCATCCCTCTTTCGCCACCTCTGCTGTCACTCACTGGGGCTGGCCCTGGATCCTGTCTCCTCTGTCCCATAGGTGGAATGCAGAGAAAGCTGTCTGTGGCCTTGGCCTTTGTTGGGGGATCCAAGGTTGTCATTCTGGATGAGCCCACAGCCGGCGTGGACCCTTACTCCCGCAGGGGAATATGGGAGCTGCTGCTGAAATATCGACACGGTAACTGATGTGTATTTACTCTGCCTTCTGGGCTGGGAGGGGGAGGGAGGGAGGGCCGGCCTCTGGAAGAGTATCTCGTGGCTGTTCCTGCTAGAGCAACAGAATTGCTTTCAAGGAAAATGTGGAGCTGAGCTCTGAGCTCCGCCCTGGTGTGCAAGTGGGAGGCCTGGTATCCAAGACCCTTCAAGTTTACACTTCATTCCCTAGGGGCCTGCAAGGAGAAGAGAAATGGGGATAAAGGGCATCCTCTGTGGGCCCCCAGGGCTCCCTCCAGCCTAGAACTTTCACATGTACAGTATAATTATGGTCTCCTATAGACTGAGGTTCCCAAGAGCCGAGGCTGTGTTGTCCTTCATCTCTGTCCCCACGTGGGGCACTAAACTTGTGTGCTGACAGAGTGGATGAATGGATGGGAGAGGTACAGTCAGCTTAGAAGGGTAGAAGGTACACAAGGTGGTACAGTATGAGGGGCATGGCTTTGGAGTCAGCTCAAGCTGGCCCAAGACCTTGGAAAAGTCATTTAACTTGCCTAAGCTTCTTTATCTATAATGGTGGGAGTGCCCACCTTACAGAGGATTAAGTTAAATGAGAATGCACCTAGACCACGTAGCACACTGCTGGCATGTAGCAAGTTCCCAAATAAACATTCCCGTCCTTCATTCTGTGAGGGTGCAGCAGCCGTCCTCACAGCACTGCCATCCTGGGGGTCATGAGCACACAGGCCTCGGGGTCTTTCTCCCAGGCTTTCCCCTGCTCGTATTTCTGTAGTTCTGGCCACTGCGATGAGTGAGGACAGCAGGCCTCACCTGTGCCTCGTCCTTGTGTTTGTTCCCGGCAGGCCGCACCATTATCCTCTCCACACACCACATGGATGAAGCGGACATCCTGGGGGACAGGATTGCCATCATTTCCCATGGGAAGCTGTGCTGCGTGGGCTCCTCCCTGTTCCTGAAGAACCAGCTGGGGACAGGTTACTACCTGACCCTGGTCAAGAAGGATGTGGAGTCCTCCCTCAGCTCGTGCAGAAATAGCAGTAGCACTGTGTCGTACCTGAAAAAGGTGAGTTGCAGCCTCAGTGCTGGGCTGGTGCCGGGTCCGGGGAGTCGGGACTCATTGGCTGTGAGTGGCTAGTCCACATCTGCCCCATTCTGCCACCTTGACGCCACCATCTCCCTGCTCTGTGTCCCTTTGGAGTCACGTCGTACCTCCTACATGGAAATCTCAGGAGACTTCTGTTCCCATCATGCTAGCTCTGTTGAATCCCATTTCCTTTTTCCTATGGAGACACAATGAGTGATGGAGAAGGCCCTTAGAGGACTTAATTTTGTTGAAGAAGAAAGACTTACCAAGAGTTACGAGCCTTAGCTGAAGAATGCCCTGCTGTGCCTGCTCATTTCCTTTAAATCTCATTGACCTTAACTTTTAAACTACAAAACGGCAAATATATATTGAGCACCGATTTCATGCCAGACACTCAGTCTGGCAGACTCTGGCCATAAAGGAAAATCATGATAATAGTTGCAGCATTGTTATCATTTGCAAACTTTTTTTTTTTTTATCTATCATCTCAAAGTACAGAGCAACCCTGGGAAGAAGGTATTGCAATTATTATCCCAGATGAGAGAAGTGGGGCTTGTAGGGATTTAGTTTATTCAAGGTCACCCAGCAAGTGAATAACAGAGGTGGGACCAGAGCCCAATAACCAGGTACATTTTCCCCTGTACTGCAGTACATGCCTGAGATTTATTTGTGTGTGCAAACACTGGCACCCAAAACACTTACATCCCAACCTTGACCTCCTGTCCACTTATTTATCTTTTAACTAATGTCTTGTGAGTCAAAGTGCAGTCTGAGACAAGCAGCGTCAGGATCACTTGGGAGCTCATTAGAAATGCGGAAACTTGGGCCCAACTCAGACTTACTAAATTAGAATCTGCATTTTAACAAGGTCCTCTGGTGAGGAAACACAAATTAAAGCTTGAGAAGCACTGAGCTAGATAACCAGGCAGGTAAATCCCACGCCCAAGACGGTCGATGAGGGCCTGGTTACGGCACTCACTGGCAGGCCACAGTTCTTTGGAGAGCTCTGCTTCCCGTGCACACAGCCCATGTGTCAGATCAGACGGTGGCCTCAGAAGCCAAGGCAGCCCAGTTGCATGCCTCCCAGGAGAGACCCTTTGCTCCGGTTCTCACACGAGAGAGCTTCTCGGAAGCCCCCAGGTGAAGGTGGTGGGGCTGCACCTTGCTCGGTCCCTGACCCATTCTTACCTCCTTCTTTGCCATCAGGAGGACAGTGTTTCTCAGAGCAGTTCTGATGCTGGCCTGGGCAGTGACCATGAAAGTGACACGCTGACCATCGGTAAGGACTCTGGGGTTTCTTATTCAGGTGGTGCCTGAGCTTCCCCCAGCTGGGCAGAGTGGAGGCAGAGGAGGAGAGGTGCAGAGGCTGGTGGCGCTGACTCAAGGTTTGCTGCTGGGCTGGGGCTGGGCGGCTGCGGGAGAGGGTGCAGCTTGGTGGCAGATCGGCCTGACGCTTGCCGGGGAGCCTGGGGCTTGGTCTGGGAGCTGGCAGGGCAGTGTCCCAGAGCGCTGAGATGATTGGGGCTGGGGGGATCCCTTAGGGGAGTGGGTCTGGCTGCACACTGGACACTGGAGACCAGGGATGTGGAGCTGAGTAGCCAAGCTGATAGTGGAGGGATTGAGGTTCAGTGCCTAGGGAGGGTGAGTGCCCAGGAGAGGAGCAGCCCACTGGATTTCCCTCAGGAGGTGTGTATAGGAGGCCAGTGTCACCAATAACACATATGGAACAGAAGCCTTTACCCTGGCCATGTCTTCCCCATCCTAACAGTTGGCTGTTCCCAGGAAGGCTCTGGCTCTCCTTCCGTGCCCTGTTTGATTAACCCTCTATTGAGGGACATAGAAGGAGCCTCCTTTAAAAGGTTAGAGAAAGGTGAAGACTCTTTTACAGTTCCTTTAGTCAAGCTTTCCATTGAAGAATCCTAGCACTTAGGCAATAGCCACCAGGCTTTCCACCTCAGAAGGCCGGCCAGCCAGCCAGCCACCCACCATGCACTGAGGACCTACACTGTGCCCGGCTTTGGTGATACAAAGGTGAATAAGACCCAGCCCCCGCCCCCAGGAACTCTCAGGTCAGAGATGAACACGTGGAATGACTTCAGTGTCTGGACCATGTGTGCTGTGTGGGCAAGCGGGCTCCTAAGGAGTAAGCAAGGGAGAAGGTGAAGAGCGGCCGGCCCCTAATGGGGGGCCTCGGAGTTGGCTGAGCCGCGTCTGTTCTTTGGTCCCTACAGATGTCTCCGCGATCTCCAACCTCATCAGGAAGCACGTGGCCGAGGCCCGGCTGGTGGAAGACATTGGGCATGAGCTGACCTACGTGCTGCCCTATGAAGCCGCCAAAGAGGGAGCCTTTGTGGAACTCTTCCATGAGATTGATGACCGGCTCTCAGACCTGGGCATCTCCAGTTATGGAATCTCAGAGACTACCCTGGAAGAAGTGAGTTCGGTGGCTGGCTGTCAGAATAGAGCAGGGCCAGCGATCCCGGCGTCAGACAGGCAGCCTGCGTGCCCACTGGGAATAGGATCACCATGGACCTAGGCATTGAGTGCTTAGGTCGTTGGCATCTGGGTTGTGTTGGTTCCAGTTAACCCTTTAAGGTTGTAGTGGGAGATACAGGAAAGAAGTATTAGGATTGCTCCCTGGTATGACTGTGTCATGACCATGCATCGGAAATGGCCAACATTTATGGAAAATCTACTTGTGCCATGTGCTAACCTTGGTGTGTTTTGCTTTTTTCAATCATTGTAACGTCATTTAATCCTCATAACAAGATGAGAAAGTTGACATTCAGGGAAACCAAGCAAGGATTCAGAATCAGGGGTTTTGGACTTCAAAGCTCATACTCTATTACTGTGTAAGCAGTGCCTCTCTTTAGAGAGACCTCAAGGGCTGGAAGGGGTATAAAATTGTCTGGCCCAGTAGTCTCCAGGTTTGACTGTGCAGCAGAATCATATGAGAATATTATTGACAATAAAAATTCCAAGGCTCAGCTCCAGGGTCTTTGAATCAGAATTTCTGGAGGTAAGGCCTTAATGTCTGCGCTTTTATTGCATGCTTCCTGGGCAGCGTCTGGGCTTTTATTGCATGCTTCCTGGGCAGCGTCAGAGTTTGGGAATCATTGGTCTAGTTCAGATTGTTTTCTGATGTTGGAATCCCCGCCATAACATTTCTAGTGATGGGAACCCCTCCTCTCTTGATATCCTGTCTCGGATAACCTATCACGGTGTGCTAGCCTACTCAAAGATTTGGGGCCATAGACTTGGAAGAAGCCGCTTGGCTCATTCCCTGTAGGTTCAGAACAAATTCCTCCTTCCGCAGTGTCCTCATGTCACAGCTTTAATTTGAAAATGATTGTCTGGATTGATAGCTCTCACCATTGGGGAAATGTTCTCTGGTAAAAACGGCTTCTCTCCCAAGTGACTCTGACAAAGTGTTATCAATAAATGAGTCTTCTACGTTTTGTCTTTAGGGGCTAACGTACCGTTCAGTCATGTAATAATCATGGCAGTTGCTCTCACAATGTGGTGCTTATGACACTCTCACTCTTATTTTTCAGATATTTCTCAAAGTGGCTGAAGAGAGTGGGGTGGATGCTGAGACCTCAGGTAACCCTCCAGGGGGCTGCACATTCTCTGGGCTGTGCCCCCTGTAGGCTGTCTTAGCTCACCAGGCTTGTGCCTTTCCCTTCAAATTGTTTTATGACATTCTTACTTTTAGTGGATAGATTTGTTACAGATTCAGAGTTTGTTTTGCTACAAATAAAGTGAAACATGGGGTTCCTTCCTTTTGCCTTCAGATGGCACCCTACCGGCAAGACGAAACAGACGGGTCTTCGGGGACAAGCAGAGCTGTCTTCGCCCATTTACTGAAGATGATGCTGTTGATCCAAATGATTCCGACATAGATCCAGGTCCGTTTGGGCAAGATCTTCATTCTGTTGCTAGAAAGTGAATTTCTCTCTTATGTTCTTCTCCGGTGTTATCTTTCGAGGTCCTTGAACCAGGATGACAGATGCCTACAGGGTCCAAAGGGAAGAGAGAGAATGAGAAAAGCCACTTTCCCCTTTTCAGGGTTGTGTATACAGTCAAACCTGAAAGAGCCTGTCCTCACCATTTCCTTCACTGCACTGAGATCGCTCTCTCAAGATACACACACATCAAAAGATGGCCCCTCAAAAAAAAAAAAAAAAAAAAAAAGATGGCCCCTCAATCCTCTGAATCCATTTCTTATCTTTTCTCGCGTTCATTAGGTGTTTAATTGTTGAATAAATGTTCTCTGAAAGGACGGAAGATTTTGAAAGAGCGAGGTGCATTTGCTTTTAGAGTTAATTGGACCCTTAGACTTAGCTGTTTTGGATGAGTGTGTCCCTGCGTATTTGACTGGGATGGAGAAGCGGGAGGCAGGAAATGAAGCAACTATTGGTAAGATGTCAAGCCACCGCAGTTAGAAATGGTTTGTTTAAGACAAGGATTTCTATAAAAATTTTTTGGAACAGAAACCTTCCTGACTCTCCCATGCCTGTGCCACGTGAGTGTGTGACTCTCATGTTCTCCCTAACTTCATACATCGTTAGTGCTTAGATCACTGGAATGTGTCCACCTTTTACCAAAAATATAATAAATGGGAGACAGATTGCTATTATGTGTTCTCAAGTATGTCAGCCTACTTACATGGCCTGTTTTGTAGAATGTTCTGTAAGAAATTGAGG
This sequence comes from Tursiops truncatus, assembly GCF_011762595.2. Taxonomy (NCBI): domain Eukaryota; kingdom Metazoa; phylum Chordata; class Mammalia; order Artiodactyla; family Delphinidae; genus Tursiops; species Tursiops truncatus. Next base: position 87,590,240 of record NC_047039.1, on the reverse strand, counting down.
ATGACTTGATTCATCTGAATGGCTTGACGTAGCACCATTATGTGTGAACATCTCTCTTCAGCTGTCTCAAAGCACCTTCATTTTTCTGTGCTCATCAGATAAGAACCCAAAGGCAGGGACTGCTGCTGTCATACGTTTGGGGTCATCCCTCTTCCTTGGATGTGAATTTGTCACCAAGGCCCTTTACTCCTTTACTTTTACCTTCAAACGCAAGCCTCCAAGGTGGTTGCTGAAGATGCTGGAGGGAGGAGCGTGGGGATGTCAAAAATGCCTGATATAATAGGTGACCTTCAGTGTTGGCTTTCTGCAGAATCCAGAGAAACAGACCTGCTCAGCGGGATGGACGGCAAAGGCTCCTACCAGGTGAAGGGCTGGAAACTCACACAGCAGCAGTTTGGGGCCCTTTTGTGGAAGAGGCTGCTGATTGCCAAACGGAGTCGGAAGGGATTCTTTGCTCAGGTGAGAAGTGCTGTTCCAGGCCAAGGACTCAGCCTTCCTTGATGGGCTGCAGGCTCCCTGACCAGTGAAGGCAGGGTAGCATCATTGTTATAAGATGGACACTGGAGCCAGATGATCTGTATTTCAATCCCAGTTCTGCTTCTTGCACTCATGTATCTGTTGCAGGTTACTTTTCTGAGCCTCAGTGTCCTTATCTGTAAAATGGGGATAATAATAGTATCTATGATATAATTGTTATGAAGATTAAAATGAGTAAGTGATTAGAATGAACCTCACGTTAGTAATTACCGTGTGTTAGTTTTATCGTAAAGGAGAGTATAACAAGGACAAAGGTTGGAAAAACTGGCTGGGCAAATTAAACTTTCATAACTTCAGAGATGATATGCCCAGATGCACTCAACATATGAACTTATTGGAAACTTTATTTTTCTCTAAGTTGATGTTTATCTGAAAACTGATAGAAAAGATAACCAGAGGTCAGACAAAAAAAAAAAAAAAGCAGCGAAGACTCATTACACTCTTGCCTGCGTGTCAGTGTTTGCATGCTAACTTGCTGGGTTAGGAGGGATGAAATTATTCTAGTCTATAAAATCAAGAAGTATAAAGAAGTCGCAGAGATTCTTCTCTACAGACTATGTAAGTAACGCACAGAATATGAGTTTGGAGAGCATAGACTTAGGTTTGAATTCTGGTTCTGCTACTTATTGTCTCTTTGGCCTTGGGCAAGTTACTTAGTCTCCCTGAGCCCCAGTTACCTTGTTTGTTGATTGGTGATAACGATATTACTACTTAGGGTTGTAATGCTAATTAAATGAGATAATGCTCATACAGTTTTTTCCCATGGAATTAATCACCTAGTGATTACTTTTCTGCATTGAAATGCGAGAACATTAGAACCAGGGGCATCATTTGGATCTTTTTTTTTTTAACGGATAAATTTCTCAGGAATAAATGGAAGGAGCTTAGAGTTTGCTTATAAAGTATGTACAAGTCATTGTTTTCAGAGAAGGTACAGGTGTAAAGTTTAAGGTGGTTTAGTAAGGATTTCGATTAATCGTGCTTTTTGAGGCCATCAGGGGAAGAAATAGCTGCTACTCCCTTTCCATGGAGACAGTGCTGTAGAGTGGTTTTATCAAAGTATGGGATCTGAATGGGTCACCTAGTCTGTCTGCAGATTACAAATGAGAAGACTGAGGCCATAGGGGATGTGACTTTACATGGATACGCTTATAGTAGAGAAAGAACAAAACTACAGGTCTTCTGGCTTCTGGTCCAGGCTTCAGCTCTCAGCTTCTGTCTGAGCTGAGCTCATGGCCAGTGTGGTCTTTCTCAGGTTTTCAGAGAGGAGAGGGACCTGGTGTTCTAAGTCACCCTGACATGTGACCACTGTTTACTCTGTGAAGTTCTCAGCTTGGTGCCCCTGTCAGGGGGCCACGGCCTCTGGCCTTGTGTTGCCAGCTTCCAGAAATGCCCCGGAGGGAAGAGGTTTAGATTTCAGTCTCCATTGCTTCCAACCTGCCAAGAATGCCTTGGTGGAGCTGCGCCCTGTGCACACTCGAGTGATGGCTGGTCGGAGAGGCTGGCTGGACTCACGGGGCCTTGCCCTGTGGCCTTCTTTCTAACCCTTGTCCTTCTCCTGCGATTTCTCTTCCCTCCTACCCCCTGGTTATAGATTGTCCTGCCGGCTGTGTTTGTCTGCATCGCCCTGGTGTTCAGCTTGATCGTGCCACCCTTTGGCAAGTACCCCAGCCTGGAACTTCAGCCCTGGATGTACAACGAACAGTACACATTTGTCAGGTATGCGTTTGCCTTCTGCGCCCAAGGTGGGAGGAGACCTCAGGCCGACCAGGGTGTTTACTGTGCTGAGGGCCAAGGGGAGGGGGACTCGAGAGTTACACAGGGGCATGGATTTATCAGCTGTGGCTACAGCCCTCACACAAACTCATGTTAGATGCAACGGACAGCGGTGAACAAAACCTGAACTAACAGGCCAGTCCTGTTACCGCATTTAAACTCCATTCCTCTTTATACGCTGTTGTGAGGAACATATGTGTTTTATGTAAGTAATCTGCCCTTGCAAAAAAATCTATGATTGAGCTATAACATATTTGGATTTTCATAGCTATGTCTTTATTCTGTAGTTGAACACATGGCTTCCATACACTCAGAGCATCGCACCTCCAGGTTCTTGTTTTCTGCATGATGCAATTCGTGTATTTATTATTTAATCTCTTAGCTTATAGATAATAGCTAGCTAGTGTTTGTTTTTTAGACCAAAATGCCAGCTGCTCTGTAACAATCCAACGCTTCAAACAAAAGGACAAAGGAATTTCTGCATCACGTTATACAGGAGTTTTCCTCAGTCCCATAGTGTTTGTAGACCTTTTGATTGGGGAAGCGTGTCAGTGATGTCAAAGGGAAGCTTTAAAGAAAAAAAAAAATATATATATATATATATATAATATAACATGTGACTCAGTCTCTTTTTGTCTAATCCCATGCTTCCTTCCTATTTAGTGAAGGTTTACTTTCTTCTTTCCTTTCCAAGCTGCTGACCTTGTATTGCCCGGGGCTGTGGAACACATGGGCTTGTTTTGTGTTTGTAACCTGTACTCATCGTTGTTTGTGTTTTCCAGTTGTCCGTGCAAACATTCAGCCCATAAAATCAGCCTGCCCTTTCCTAGAAAATCCCTGTGGTCTGTGCCTAATGGATAATTGTGAAAGTACTTTTGAAATACTGATCTTTAATGAATTCATGTACTTCACGTTAAAATATATACGTACAAAAAAAAAAAAAAAAAAAAAAAAAAAAAAAAAATATATATACGTACATGTGTGTATATATGTGGGTGGATGTGTACACATGCGTGTGCACATCTCTATACATATAACTTACTTACACGAGCTCCGCTTTGGAGTGCTGTATGTTACCTTGATAACAAATATATGGCCAGGGGCTGAGCTCCTTGTGGGTGGGTTCTGTGTTTTATTCATTTCTGTTTCAAGAGTTTGGCACACAGGAAGTACTTAATAAAGTGTTTAATTAAAAAACAATCGCCTTCCTCCTCCCGGTTCATGGTTTTAATGCATTGCTGAGCTGGCTGCCTCTCATGTGCCTACAGTAATGATGCTCCTGAGGACGTGAGCACGCAGGAACTCTTGAGCGCTCTCACCGGAAAGCCTGGCTTCGGGACCCGATGTATGGAAGGAAACCCAATCCCGTGAGTGCCACTTGAGCTGTGAGCCCCGCCACGGCTGGCTTCTTGTGCTTGTCACCTGCTTTGATCTCTACACTGCTTTTATCATTTGTATGCCACATGGTGACTACCATCATTTGCCCTTTGAAACATTTTTTATTTTAGAAAAGTTAATATAGAGATTTAATCAGACCACCTAGGAACAAACATAACAAACTAGGAGAGTCTTCTAGCATCTTGCCAGGCAAATGACTGTAGACGTTTGTTTACTGCTTTAGAAATGAATATTGAATTTAAATAGTACTTTATACTGATCCCTTTTCTCCAGCTCCTATACCTAAGTGCAGAGACAGGCTCCCATTATGTATAATTTGCAGTTTTGTTTATCAGCTTCTTCACTCTAAAAGCCTGAAAAGATGGCATTGTTTTTATAAAAATGGACATTTTCTTCTTTCAGAGTTGCGTATTTTTATCATATTCTCCTTCAAAGTCCTTTAAAAAAAAGTAGGCAGTGTATAAATAACTTCAGTGAAATACCCATACGACTCTAAGTGTATATGGGAGGAAGGCATGGCCAGAGATCTTTGTGAGTAAAGACAGTGAAGAGAGGTGAGGTGCTTCTGAGAGAACCCAGTGATGGTAGAGGCAGGTTCAAGTTTCCAGGCTCAGGTAGGTTGTTAACCACAGACTGAGGAATTATGGAGAGTGTGGGAAGGTGTGGATAGATTGGAGAAGGCCTAACTTGAATTCCAGGTTTTAAAGGGAAGGTAGTGAGCCTGCAGGAGACAGGCACCGCCTGTGTGTGCAAGGTTTCAGAACAGATTGCTAAATGGGTAGCCATGATGTGCTTGTCAGCTCTTATCAATTGAGTGCTTACTGAACACTTGTTAGTACTTAATACTTGCTAAGTGATCAATCCTGACAGTATCAGTTCCTAAAACACAAGGTGACCAAGGTGGAGGCGGTCAGAGATTTCACAGGACTTTTGATGAGATTCCACTTGGAAGTTCTCTGTAGGCGAGAGAGGAGAGTGAGATGAGGTAATAACGCAGGTAGGTGGACTCATCACATGCCAGCTCAACAGTATGGACTCATAGATGGACGCCAGCCAATGAAGGATCTGTAGGAGCCAGGCCTGCATTGAGAGGTGCAGGCCTGACCTCACAGGTTCGCAGCCTGGGGGCAGAGCACCCACTGACGTGTACTGGGGTCCGTCTGATGTAAGGGCCCCACTGTGGAGACTTCTAGGTTTTTCAGAAAGTAGTGGAACTGATCTCAGCCAGTGATCTTGTAAAGGTTTTAGAGCGTGAGCTTCAGGACGGCACCATCTTAGTCTGACTTTTCCATTTAGTCCAGGTGCTTTAAAGAGAGAACTAGAGGGCAATCCACAAAACTGTTCATTTGATAGAAGAATCATCTAGACTGTGGCTCTGCTTCAAATTGTAGAGTTTTGAAAGGGAAGGGATGTTAGAAATGCCTTGTTGAAATGTGACTTATTGAGACAAGTCATTTCATACTTTTGTTTCACTAGTGGAGAAGATAGGCCCTGAGAGGGCAAGTGACTTACTGATGGTATCACAGTAATTCAGAGCTCAAGTCAGACATAAAGGCCTGTCTTTAGTTACCTGGGATGCTTGCAAACAGCCTAGCTCTTCATGTACCAACAACTCTGACCCCTACTCACTGTGCCCCTCCCAATTCTCTACTCGTTTTGAAACATAAAGTGCATCCTGACACTCTCCACCAGGTTTCAGCACGTTGAACATAAAATGCAGACTCCTCGCAGGCCTGTGTCCTGTGGCTCCCGCCTCCCTCTCCTCATCTCCCATCACTCTCCCTCGCAGCTCATCACATTCCAGCCCCACTGCATTCCTGTTGTTCCTTCAACGTAGAACACTCGGGACCTTTTCACCTGTGCTCTGTTGCTTCTGCTTGTAATATTTTTCCCCTGAATCCCTGCCTAGCTTGTTCTCTCCCAACATTTAGGTTTTGGCTGAAGTGTTTAATTGTTTGTTATCGAACTCTTTCCTGGGAATACAACCTCCATGAAGGTTGTATTTGTCTTTGTCTTCTCACCCCAGATTCTCAAATATGCAGGACAGTGTCTGGCACATAGTAGATGCTCAGTGAGTGTCTGTTGAGTGAACACATGGGTGAGTGATTGAATGCTGGTGATTGGATTGACTTGAGTTCAGTATATGAGCATTTAGGCCTTCTTTGTGTTCCATCATCCTTCACTGTAAATGAGTTTGTAACTTACAAGTCTGTGGGGCGGATCAAATAACCAATTGATGAGGGGATACATGCATGTTTGCAGTTGTTATTGATTGGTCCTGTGCTCTGAGGCAATAGGAGGGGCCAGGCCCTCTTGGGTGATCCTACCTTCGACGTCCCTTTGCAGAGACATGCCCTGCTCGGTGGGGGAGGAGGAGTGGAGCACCACCCCCGTGCCCCAGACCATCACGGAGCTCTTCCGAAACGGGAACTGGACGATGGAGAACCCCTCCCCCGCCTGCCAGTGTAGCAGCGACAGAATCAAGAAGATGCTGCCCGTGTGTCCCCTGGGGGCTGGGGGGCTGCCTCCTCCACAGGTGAGTCACTTTCAGGGTGTGACCGTTCAGGTGGGGTGCAGGGTGGGCTTGGGGAGAAGGAATGGGTGACCTGCCGTGTCAGGAGGGTCTCTTTCAGTCATGATTCTTGTCATAGGGAAAAGCATGTGAGTTTTGAGAGGAGGGGCCTTGGAGCACATTGTTCCTGTATCTGAGGGAGCTTAGCCTGCTTCTCTCTTTTGAAGTCAGCCTAGTTTCCTTACTGGTTCGAGGTCCAACCAGAATACGACACTCTGGATCAATGAGCTGTGGAAGGCACACTGTGGACTCTCCCCCAGTGGTGGTGTCACGGGACAGACTGTGACAAGCCCAGCTTCATCTCTGCCTCTGCCACAGATGAGCTGGTGACCTTGGACAGGTCACGCTGAGTCCCTGGGCCTGTTTCCTCACCGCTGAATTAGGGAGGCTCGCCCATAAAACTTCTGTGGGTCTTACAACTCTGACATCCTCTGAAACTCTGGTGTGGGAAACAGTTGTGAGCCATTTTTTCTGAGAATGATTTCAGGAAGAGGCTTGCTTTTGATGTCTCTCTGCTGCCTTATCAACGTCCAGGTTGCAGGGTGAGGAGAAGGAATTTCAAATGGTGTTGAAAACTTAAAGCAGTCCTTCCTGATTGCGTTTCTTCAAAATAAGAGCTCATCTCTTCATCAGTATAACTCCAATGAACAAAAGAATTTGCTAGGCATAGTCAATGGTGCTGGTCCCTGAAAACCTTTTGTAACCATAAAGAATGATACTTCACAGTCTATTCTGATACTTCATAGTTGTTCAGAATAATTTTCTGGGGCTCTCCTTGGCTTGCCATAATGGCCCTGCTGAGAGCAGAATGGATCAGACCTTGGTGGCTGGCTGATGGCAGAGCCTGGGCCCTGTGGGCAGAGTCTGGTCACACTGTGGTACATGTTTGAGGGACATGTGTCATTGTTGTCCTTGTTTTGTTTTCTATTCCAATTCTGGTCCATAAAGACACATGCACTTGGTTTTTCTGTGATAACAGAGAAAACAGAACACTGCGGACATCCTTCAGAACCTGACGGGAAGAAACATTTCGGATTATCTGGTGAAGACATATGTGCAGATCATAGCCAAAAGGTCATTATTTACTCAACTTGGCGCCTGCTTAATCATTACTGCTCAGAGGAAGGAAAAGCCAAAAAAAATAGTAGATTGAGTAGTGGGGGGAACATCACATTTTGACCTGATGTTGTCTTTTGGAAGTTTAGGATATTCTTTCAAACTAGGAAAGATGATGGGAAGTATTATGAACATTCAGCTTCAAGACTGAGGTTGCATGGTTCCAGGATGAAAATAAATCTGGATTCAAATTCTAACTGCTGCTTATTAGCGTTTTTGACCATGGGCAGCCAGTTATCCTATTAAAGCCTTAGGTTGTATAAAATGTGATAATAATGTTGCTCTTATTAGTTTGTCATGAGGATTACATGAAACGATACATGTGAAGTACCTCTCATGGATGGAATGAATGATAATACACGCATTATAAAGAGAGCCCTGGCCCAACTTAACGGCCTGTCTTGGCTGTAGAGCCTTGCAAGAGCCATATAGCTTCCTGGGGCCTGGGATGGGAATCGTCCCTTTGTCCAGCATATCCGTGCCACAAATGCTACCTGCACACGCCCTCTTGGTTATCAGATTGACTGACACTGTATTACAGTTCTTGTGTTCATGTAACCCATATTCTACATAATAGTGGCCCTATTGACCTTCAAAGAAATTAACAGGAGACATAGGAAAAAACATAGTATATGTAGGGGTTGGTATTATCCATGGTTTCAGGCATCCGCTGGGGGTCTTGGAATGTATCCCCTCCAGATAAATGGGGACTGCTGTATTTAGTTGATGCTCAGAAAATGTTTGTTCTAGCTCCCTTCCTATCAGCTTGGTTAGTTGGGCCCCTAAGTTAGGAGTTCTAGTGACTTTTAATGACAAGGGTATGCTTGAATGACAGTTACTGTGAGTTTTCAAGAAAGAGGCATAACCTCTCCATATGTCATCCATAATTGACCTATTATTTTGAATTTTAAAAAGTTTCTAGTTTGATCACCTCTGTTGATTTTTGAGTTGTTTTTAATATAAGGCATGACCTTCATATAAATCATAAGGTTTTAATATGGGGAGAAGAAAAGACATGCTGATTAGGACTTCTTTCCATTGGCAAGGCCCTACAGCAGCAGCCCGACCGTAGGGTTATTTCTGTCCCTTTGTTGTATCCTCAAGTAGATATTTACTCCTTTCGCATCATCAGGAATAGGGTCAATGTTTCTTTGGACTGATTTCTGGTTTCTTTGTCTTTGGCCTTCTGCAGCTTAAAGAACAAGATTTGGGTGAATGAGTTTAGGTAAGTTGACCTCGCTGTGCCTTCTTTTCATTTTCTTTGACTCCTAAAGTTCAGGAGGATGAATTTGATGCAGTTTTCTTGGATCCCGGGAAGATGTTAGTTTAGGGATTGCTTTTCCGTTAGCATTTCTGCTCAGTGCCCAGCTGCCACTTCAGAGGCCTTTGGAATATTTGGCACACTGATGTCCTTGAGGAGATTTTAGAAGTTCCTTGTGGGTCTCTAGGGACTTGACAGGAAGCACGATGTTTTGAGGGAAAACCTATGCTAGTTAAACTTACCAAATCAAATTCCTAGGAGTCCTAGTGACTCAAGGACAATTTTTCAGGTCATTGGCATAACCAAGGAGGTCTTAGATGAAATAAGAGGCATCAAAACCGTCTATGTTCATTGTATTTCAACTCATTTATCCCTCTGAGTTTTTTTTTTTTTTTTTTTTTTTTTTTTTGCGGTACGCGCGACTCTCACTATTGTGGCCTCTCCCATTGCGGAGCACAGGCTCCAGACGTGCAGGCTCAGTGGCCATGGCTCACGGGCTTAGCCGCTCCGCGGCATGTGGGATCTTCCCGGACCGGGGCACGAACCCGCGGCCCCTGCATCGGCAGGCGGACTCTCAACCACTGCGCCACCAGGGAATCCCCTTCTGAGTTTTTTTTTTAAATAACAATGTTTCTATTAGAAAATAAAACCAGAGTCCCATCAGCATAGCAAGAATCATTCTCTCCTCTGCTGCAGTCAGGCTGTCTCCGACCCACCCTCCACCTCCACCCCTGCCCATATCCCTCTAAGTTTTGAAGGAGCAGATGGGACTGGGGAAGAAAAGAAGGAAGGATCCTTGAAGTCCATCAGTTCTCATGAGAAATGAGATACCTTACATGGCTGCCTCAAAACTTGGCTTTGTCCCTGCCTCCCATCTTCCTTCTTTGCCTTTTCTCCAAGAGCCAGGACTTACTGAGTAACTGAGCAGGGTGGAATCAGGACCTTTTGTGGTTCTCCTGCTATGGAAGAGCCATGGCCTGTCTCTAAACCCTTTCAGGCCTCTCTGGTCAGTGTCTTCACTGCTCATCCTAACTTCCCATCTGCTTGCCTGGAGACCCAAGTTCAGGCCTGAGCCACCAGGGGTGGGAGGAGCATCTGTGAGATGAGCATTCTTTCCTCAACATCTCAGATGTCTCACTTAATGTATAATCAGACCCAGGTCCCTCCCACTTGGGCAGGAGATAGAAGAGTTAAGAGATTACCAGAGTCCATTAGAGGAGGCCAAGGTGAAACTTTCTCTGAGTCTTACTTGGGTCCTACTTTGAACAGGCAGTTCATGTAAATGAAGCATTACATACTTCGGTGGCGTCTGCTGCTGAATGTTATTGGACCCCACACCGCCTGTGTTTTAATATCAGGCTGTTCTTTTAGGTACGGTGGATTTTCCCTGGGTGCCAGTAATTCTCAAACACTTCCTCCGAGTGAAGCAGTTAATGATGCCATCAAGCAAATGAAGAAACACTTGAAGGTGGCCAAGGTACAGTATCCATCCCAAGACATGTCAGAGAGAAAATGAGTTGCTAGTACATGGGAGTAGTTGGCAGGTAGATGATCACCTTTCAGCTTATTGTTTAAGACTTTCAAATACAAAGCCATCACTGGGCATTTAGTGATCTTGGGCCAGCCAAGACTGAGCTACTCAGTATGTTATTTACTATCTGAAAGTGCAGATCAAAAACAAATGCAGAGATTTTAAATCTCTCAGTAACTTAAGCATAGCCAGTGGATAAATAAACTGGGCATCAAACATACTTTTCTGAAACAATCTCTGGCTAAACAGGAAATGAATCATTTTCTTTAAGCTGGCAGCTAGTTTTAGCACCTAATAAGCATTCACTTCATTTATCTGTATCTCAGGTTCCCCATTTCTAAGTTTGAATTGGCGGGGGGGGGGGGGTGGGGGGGGTGGGGGATGTCAGGTGATATGGCCTCTAGGGTCACAGACGGCAGGGATTGTCTTAGAGTCTGAATCTCTGCCCTTGAGGCACAGACCCCACGTCTGATGCATCTGCATACTGAGTGTAGTTCTGGGTCTTAGGAGGATGTCAGGGGAGCGCGGTGAAGAATCCTCAGCCAGACATCTACATCTTGGGACTTTGAATCACAGCGTTTCCCTCTGGTTCCTTTAAGACCTGTGGCTCATGGCAACAGCGCTGCTTTAGAAATCTGGTCCCTTGTTTCTCAGGAGCCAGTTACTCAGTGGCTTCAAGGTTCATTTCAATGAACAACACAGGGGCAGTGTTGCCCTTCCCAAGGTTGTCCCATTGTGCACAGACCCCAGACCTCCTGTTGCCCTCCCCTGTGGACCATCCCACTGAGGCAGCTTTCTGTCATTCACAGGACAGTTCTGCAGATCGATTTCTCAGCAGCTTGGGAAGGTTCATGACAGGACTGGACACGAAAAATACCGTCAAGGTAAAGCCTTTGTTCCAATAGCTTTTTTTTGGTTTTATTTTGGCCGCTCATTGGTGCTTGAGGGATCTTCGTTACCCAACCAGGGATTGACCCCGGTCCCAGGGCAGTGATAGCACCGAGTCCTAACCACTGGACCAATTCCCTCCAATAGCTTTTTGATGAACAATAGTCCCTATGTTCCCCCGAAGTACTTTCAGCTCATGATAACATTGATTCATGACAGAAATATCTCTGAATTTTACAATATGATGATGAAGAGAACTTGCTTTGCCACCATTCACACCAGGGGAACCAGTATGAACCTGACCGAGTTACTTAACCTATTTAAGCCTCAGTTTCCTAATCTATAAAATGCGGGCAGTAATCGTGGCTTACCTCAAAGCTATGGTGAGGGTTAAATGAGTTAAAGATAGCACAGTGCCTGGCCACACGGTCAGTGCTGAGCACACCCTGGCTGCTGTTACCTCTTTGCCATGTTCTCTGATCATGTTTTGTCTCGTGGTATGACTGGAATTTCTGGAATGCACATGCATGTTTTGTGTGTGTGCACCTACCTCCGGGAGCAGGGTTTGGGAGCAGTACCTTGCACCTGGTGTGTTTTATTTCAGGTGTGGTTCAACAACAAGGGCTGGCACGCCATCAGCTCTTTCTTGAATGTCATCAACAATGCTATTCTCCGGGCCAACCTGCAGAAGGGAGAGAACCCTAGCGAATATGGGATTACTGCCTTCAATCACCCCCTGAACCTCACCAAGCAGCAGCTCTCGGAAGTGGCTCTGTAAGTACCACTGTGTCTGAATCGGGAGAGGGAGAGGGTGTTTGGGGGAATCATGGAGCAGGGGAAGGAAGTACAAAGCTGGTTGTAGAGTAACAGCTGGGGAAACAGGTTCATTATGGTGTGTTTGGGTTGGTCCAGGCTCTGGACAGAAAATGATCAGTTTATGAATTGGCTGGGCAGGGATTAAATTGCAGAAGATACATGACTCTGATATATTAAAGACATTATTACATTTAGTGAATTCACATAAAGTAAGTTAAATTGTTAATATAATTCTAAAATATTTTAACTCACCCTTAACACAGTGTTTAATAAAAAAATCAGTTTCGTTTGTTTTGAAATCACTATTTTTAAACTTGGCGAAACATGCTTTTGTCGGCTTGTGTTTAATTCCTTGAGTGTGTGTGTGTGTGTGTGTGTGTGTGTGTGTGTGTGTGTGTGTGTGAGTGTGAAGTTAAAACCAGTATAATCTAGTTCAGAGTGTATAGCCTTTGAAATCATAGAGATCTGGGTTTGAATCTGGTTTCTAAACTTTCCAGATGTATGGTATTAAGTGAGGCAATTCATGTAAATTGCCAAGTCCGGCCTTCAACACATGGTTGATATTCAACACACGTTAGGTTCCTTTTCGGTATGTGGAGCATGGCACAGTTATTACTTCTGCTTCACTCATATAGAATATCAATATATGTCACTACGATCTTTATACCAAGCTTATATAACATTTATGCAGAGCAATAGTTGATATTATACCCCATTTAATGGACTTACAAGACTATTCTTATAATAAGGATCTGATGGAATTTTTGTACGTGTTAGGTTGATATGCCACGAGCTTTTGTTTTCAAACTTATTTACAGCCAGAAATTGTTGTTTGAATAGTTTCACACTAATATTTCTCCTTTATTAAGTTTTCAAGCTACACTACTCCCTTATGTGTGAAAATTTACAACTTGTTGCTCATGGAAGGTCAAGAATAGTGGAACAAAGTGAATGCCGTTAGGCCACTCTTAGACTTCCTTTAATAGTTTCATTTTGGCAGTAGACCCTTTTGACCTCAGTAGAATCAGTTTTGCATCTGAATTATCGAGTTTCGTTTTTTTTTTCTTGAAAGTAATCATCTTTAACCCTGAATAAAATATATGTGGTGAAGAGATTTTTTTCCCTGGGCTATGCTTCAAATATTTGTGTGTGTATGTGTCCCTGATTGAGTCCTCAGCTGCACTGTCTGTCTTTTTCAGGATGACCACATCAGTGGACGTCCTTGTGTCCATCTGTGTCATCTTTGCGATGTCCTTCGTCCCGGCCAGCTTTGTCGTGTTCCTGATCCAGGAGCGGGTCAGCAAAGCGAAGCACCTGCAGTTCATCAGTGGAGTGAAGCCTGTCATCTACTGGCTCTCCAATTTTGTCTGGGACATGGTAAGAATGCCGGTCTGCTGCTGCTATATAAACCTCCATCAGGGCTCTGGATTGGGTGGATGAAAGAGCTCCTGGCCATCAGCAGGAGATGTTCTAGCTAGTCCAAAATGTACAAAAGAGGAAAAGGCAGGCACAGTTGTACACTTTCATGTGACCAAACACAGCCTTAAGCCCAGGGCTGATCTCACGCCAGAGGAAATCTGTCCACATGGACTGCAGTTCATACCACCACCACCTCATTCCCTAAGTGACAACTTTTCAAAGAAACTGAGGTGGAAGACTTAGTCAGAACTCAAAGCCAGTGCCTCTAACTTGTCTGATAGAGCTTTAACCTCCAGAGTCAGGGTGTGCTTTGTCTTACTAGGAACTCAGTCTGTCATTTGAAAACTTTATATGTTTTACTGGAAGCTTATCCATCCATTGCAAATCTGTTTTCATGCCAGCTGTAATATAGTGCTTCTGTTTGGACCAGTATGGAGGACTTCAAAGAATTCTGAAGTTCTAATTTTTATAAGGTAGAGTTGAAATGTATCTCCCTGTGAGGTCCATTAATTTGTAGGCCACACAGATGAAACTTAATTCTTCTCCCACTGGACAGCCCCTCAGATATTTGAAGACACCTGTCATTTATCCTAAGCCTTCCCCAGATAAGATGATATATGAGAACATACTTTGTAATCTCTAAATCACTGTACAGATGTGAGTAATGATGATGATGTCTGTGTTGATTATAGCAAGCCTCTCAGACTTGTCATTGTTCTGACCTGATTGCCTCTCTGTGGCCATGCTCCATATTGTTAATGAGCCATTTGAAAAGCAAAGCCCAGAATTAACATTATATTCAGGCTGTGGTCTGAATGTTTATGAGTCTAGAGGGAGTTGATCTTTATCCCATATTCCTCTTACTCAGCCCAAGGGTATTTCATCTCGGAAGCAGCACTGTCTTGTTGGCAACTTGGCAGTGAACTGTTTCACAGGTATTTTTTATGGGGTCTCTTTCATGTATACTAATGCAATTGGCTTTTCTGAACCTTTATATTTATATATGAATCTAAAACTTGATATATATATATATATATATATCAAACTTTATATATAGCTTTGTATATAAATATAAAGGTTGTTAAAAACATATATAAAATTTTATATTAATCCCCGTTAAACTGAATTTTTTGTAGTGTCCATTTGTTTTGGTTTTATCTTGATCCAGTAATTGCTTTATTGAGTAAGCACGTACATACTGACTGCTCACTACGTGTCTGACTCTGCCAGGCATTGCAGATTCAGAGATGAAAAGATCAAGTCCCTGACTCAGGAATACCACTTATCTTCCTGTGTATTATCTGTCCCTCACTGCTTTAGAACCTCTGAAATTTGCTATAAGCATGTCTGCATCTAAGTTGTTTGAAAAGCACATTTGAGTAGGATGGGACTGAGATGGAGAGCCCTGTGGTCTGAAGCTACAAATACTTGTAACAGCTGACAAGCCCACTACCACCTCCCTGCCTCTGCTCTGCTCTGCCAGCTATGAATTCCCGTAACTGTCCTGTGGTCAAGTCTTTATTTCTGCATTTTAATGCTTGAGACACTGTCAGGACACACTTTAAAATTAGTCTCAGTGTGATGAAACAGTTCTGACATTCATGTTATGAGTGCTTACCTCATAAATAGATCACAAGTGACCTTGAACTTGGGCAGACTATAATACAGCATTAATGATGAAACAGACACAGTCGTCTTCGGGAAGAATAACGGCAGCTTACTTGCTACCTGTGAAATTGAAACTACTCTGACTGGGAACCCATCGTTCAGTAAGTTTACTGAGCGTGGCACCTTGGCTTATCTGTTGGAAAGACAGAAAGGACGTGCAGTTTATAAAATCAGCCGGGGGTAAAATGCTTGTCAACACGTATCGTCCAGTATTTTGATTAATAGTTCTTGTGGCTTCATTAATTCAAAGTTCTTCTTCAATATGTTTATCTGCCCTTTCTTGTCTGATGATGATGAAGACTTGAGACGTGTTGTATCTTTGACTTAGGGGTGACCTTGATTTCCTCGTTTCACTTTTAGTGCAACTATGTGGTCCCTGCCACGCTGGTCATCATCATCTTCATCTGCTTCCAGCAGAAGTCCTATGTGTCCTCTACCAACCTGCCTGTGCTAGCCCTTCTACTGTTGCTGTATGGGTAAGGCACCTCTGGATGGGGCATATGGTATCAGATGTCAGGGGGAAGGCAGGGGACACCCAGTGGACATGTGTTTTTGTTCCTCACCAGGTGGTCCATCACACCTCTCATGTACCCAGCCTCCTTCGTGTTCAAGATCCCCAGCACAGCCTACGTGGTCCTCACCAGCGTGAACCTCTTCATCGGCATCAATGGCAGCGTGGCCACTTTTGTGCTGGAGCTCTTCACCAACAATGTGAGTTCTGCAGAAAGAGATGCTGGGATGAGCATAGTGTTTAGTCATGATCTTATTCTGCCTGCCTGCAGTGTTGACACCATGGACCACTCTGTCCTTTTGCAGAGTCTGTCTGTCTTTCCTGGGTTTGCATACCATCTCTCGCTTACCCTTTTCCTTATATGTCTCTGATCACATTTTTCTGTTTCCTTTGACAAGTTCTTGTATACTCCTTTCTGTTTAAATGTTGCTTTCCCCAGTATTCAGTTCTCTGGCATCTTGTTTCCCACTTCAGATGCTCTCTCTGGGTGATGGCATTCATGCTGGAAGATTTCACCACCACCTCTCAGTGCCTCGTGTTGTTCTCTCTCACGTCCATGCGTACCTTTGGCCCCGACTCCCCTTTTGAACTCTATTCTCATGTTCTCTCTTGCCCAGTGGATGGCTCCGTTTAGATTAACTGAAGGACACCCCAGACTGGCCATGTCCTAGATCATCTTCCCCTCAGAACCCAGTATTTCTCTTGCCGTTCCTGTCATGCTGGATGGCATTACCATCCCCTCAGTCACCCCAGCTGGGCAATATTAGAGCCATTTTATATGCTTTGCTTCTGCTTATTTCCCACATTCAGTTGGGAAATAAGTTCAGTTCCTCCCATTACAGATCTCTTAAACAAGGCTCCTTGTCCATTCTTGTTGTCATTGCCTTCATCCAGACATCTTAACTTAGCCCACAAAGCCTTTCAGAGGTGTACAACCCTTCCTTGACAGTTCCCACCACACTCTTTCCCAAGACATGGTAAGCTTTGGCTGAGTGGTCCCTTCAACCCTCCATACTCCTGTAGGCCTGGTTCAAGATCCCCAGCACAGCCGACATGGTCTTTATTCGCGTGAACCTCTTCATGGGCGTCCATGGCAGTGTGGCACTTTGGCGCTGGAGCTCTTCACCAACAACGTGCGATACTACCCAATTCTGTGACTCCTCTGTCGCAGAATCGGGTAGTATCTCACTAACCCTTCATGACTGAGCTTGAATGTGAAGCTTTCCTTACCTACCTTACGGGAGGTGCTCTGTCTTCCCTGTGCTCCCAAAGCCCACACAGTTCATGCCTCCAGTACAGCACATCCGAGTATGTAGTAATTTCCTGTTTCCATGTTTCTTTTCCTCGGAGTGGAGACTAGACTGTTTCTTATTAATCTCTGCCTCTCCTGTGCCCTGCCACAGTGCATCCAGCACATAGCAACTTACTCAGTTGTTGGGTATTTGGCCACTGCTGGATTGATGTATTCGAGAAGAATTTTTTAAACTCCAACAAAATCCTGAAACGGAAGTATTGACCCAGACGTGAGCAATTTGCTTTCAAAATGCTAAGCAAATATCTTATGATGGATTAGCTTCTGATTAAATATAATCATGTTTCTAAACTTTGCTCATATTTCTCCCATACTCATAGCATTATTCCAGCTTTTCTAAAGAGCAGAATTTTATTACATTATATATCATCCTCTGTGGCTACTGCTGTTTATTGGTATCTGAATTCAAAGGTTCAGTTTGACCTCAGGGAATCAAATTTGTTTTTCACTTCCATATTTTAGACTTTGGTAGATTTTTAGCCTGAATCACGAAAGACAGTCTCTCTCTGTCTTCTTTTTTTAGAAGCTGAATAACATCAATGATATCCTGAAGTCGGTGTTCTTGATCTTCCCACATTTTTGCCTGGGACGGGGGCTCATTGACATGGTGAAAAACCAGGCAATGGCTGATGCCTTGGAAAGGTTTGGTGAGTGACAGTAGTGGCTGTAGGATGTTTTAATAGAGATGGCAGTCTGCATGGGCCTTGGTACTTTGGCCTTTGTTTTGGAAAGAGGGTGGTGACTGGGCACAGGACTTCACTGATAGGGCTCATGTCGGTACAGCTGGTTGTGTCATGGGTCATGTGACACAACCATTTGTCTGAAAGATGAGACAGTAATTTTGGAGGTGAGGAGAATATTGGCTTAAGCTTGGACCCAGTGCCTGATACCACTGGTGGTGTTTGCCAGAGTCATTGGAAAAGTCAGACCACAGCTTTGAGAATTAGATACAGGCCAGAGAATCAGAAGGAAAGATGCAAACTTTGGCTCTATTGGGAAAATCATGGACCTGCAGATGGGGTCATATATTACCTTTTACACAGTCTATAAAAAGGTGATTTACTGCAGCTCTTTCTACATATAGAGTCTTTAAATTTATTTCTCCTGTGGCCACATTACTGTTCTTTATTGACTGGCTCATATAGTTAGATGGGCCATGTTATTTGATGGGCATAGAAGAGGGACTTTTTTTAAACTTGGAGGTACAAGGAGATATATAAGGATTTTAAGGGATATTTACATAAAACCAGATGAGTTGAGTCACCAGGTTACATTATATGCTATTGAAAGGGGCATCTTTTAAACGTGCTTTCTAATCTTTCTTAGTGAAGCTTATAATTTGTTAAAATACTGACCCTAAAAATTACCCTGGATTGTTTGCCTTTTTACAAAGGATTTTTGGCATGTCTCATTAAAATGGAAACATTAGGGACTTCCCTGGTGGTGCAGTGGTTAAGAATCCAGCTGCCAGTGCAGGGGACACGGGTTCGATCCCTGGTCCAGGAAGATCCCACATGCTGTGGGGCAACTAAGCCTGGGCACCACAACTACTGAGCCTGCGTGCTGCAACTACTGAAGCCCACGCGCCTAGAGTACGTGCTCCGCAACGAGAAGCCACTGCAATGAGAAGCCCGTGCACTGCAACAAAGAGTAGCCCCTGCTCGCCACAACTAGAGATAGCCTGTGCATAACAATGAAGACCCAACGCAGCCAAAAAAATAATAATAATAAGTAAATAAATAAATCTTAAGAAAATGGAAACATTAGATTTCTTAGATGAAGTTACAGTTCAAATACATGTTATCTCTGACATTCTGATTGATACTGTTTCACAGTATGTTTCCCCAAAACCTTACCCTAAATCAGATTTGGAAAGTGGTGACTCCCTTATTTTTTCCTCCTGTCCACGGGCCATAAACATTGGTATTTCCAGGAATGTAGGCCTGAATTTGAGGAAGGGCCATGGTCTCTGGTGCCTCCATTCTGACTGGATCTCTGCATTGTGTCTACCAGGGGAGAATCGCTTTGTCTCGCCGCTGTCTTGGGACTTGGTGGGACGAAACCTCTTCGCCATGGCCGTGGAAGGGGTGGTGTTCTTCCTCATCACTGTGTTGATCCAGTACCGATTCTTCATCAGGCCCAGGTGAGCTTTCTCTCAGAACTCACAGAGCGCCTGGTTGATGGTCACGGAGGAGGAACACAAGGAAATACTCGCCGGTGGTGGTTGGATTGACTTGAACTCAAAGCAGATAATCAAACTGATTTTCCTAATGTGGGCATCTCCCGGCCCCCAACACTGCCGACAACTCTGGAGTATGGATTTTACAGGACTGCTTTAGAAACTGGGTCTTTGACTTAGAAAATAACTTGAAAAGTTGATTTGGTTTTGTTTCTTAATTTTTTCCCCCAAGACCTGTAAAGGCAAAGCTTCTTCCTCTGAATGATGAGGATGAAGATGTGAGGAGGGAGAGACAGAGAATTCTTGATGGTGGAGGACAGAATGACATCTTGGAAGTCAAGGAGCTGACTAAGGTGAGGCAATGAGGACAGGCTATAACAACTTGTCTTCAATTTTTTCAGCTTTATATGTTGGAAACTAGCATTTTGCTGACTCAATAAAAAGAGCATGCTTCCTAAAATGTGCATCTATACCAAGTTTCTGTCAATTTAATTTTATTTAAAATACACCATGGGGACTTCTTAATTAAAGAAATCCTACTGAAAATAATTATACTGTGAATTCTCATTCTTGAGTATATTTGTTTTTCACACATTTATGCATTAGTTATTAAAACATCTAATATTGTGTATCGAGGCAAAGCTGAAGTTGATAGAATAATGATTGATTTTGAGTTTCATGGTCCAAAAAGCTGGTAAATCTCCATTGCTGGGCTTCTCTGGTGGCGCAGTGGTTGAGAGTCCACCTGCCGATGCAGGGGACATGGGTTCGAGCCCCAGTCCGGGAAGATCCCACATGCCACAGAGCAGCTGGGCCCATGAGCCATGACCGCTGGGCCTGCGCGTCCAGAGCCTGTGCTCTGCAACGGGAGAGGCCACAACAGTGAGAGGCCCACGTAACGCAAAAAAAAAAAAAAAAAATCTCCATTGTTTAAGAAGAGGGTCTGTTTCAGCCCTTTCTAGGTGCCAGAATCCCAACAAATTCACTTTTTTGTAATCTGTTCAATATTTGCAATGTTTTGATAACAAATTATTACCCTGTAAAATTTAGTTTTTAAAATATCTACAGTGTCTTTACATATTAAATGAAAATTATATAAATATTAATGACCAATATATTTTGTAAAAGTCTGACGTTAGATTAAAAACTAAAAAGAAATTCACTTGTATTTTGAGCTTCAGGGTCATTCAGAAGCCAGTTGCCACAGAGACAGACCAAGGCTTTAGCACATCACATGTGTGACTTAGTCTTATCGACGAGTCTTATTTTGTGGTGTGTTTAGGTCATAATTCCGTCTTCCACAGTTGCCTGGGACAGCTGTGAGTCACTGCAGCTCATGAATTTTTGCATTTTGTTTGTTGCAGGTATATAGAAGGAAGAGGAAACCTGCTGTCGACAGGATTTGCATTGGCATTCCTCCTGGTGAGGTAAAGACACTTTGTCTACCTTGTGTTTGCCCCTATTAATTCAGACTGTCTCTACTGCAATCAAACAATAATGTCTGTAAGGGATTAAAAGTGGTTTTAAAAGGCTTCTCCATTTATGTCTGTGTGGAGCAATCCATCATTGAAAGGATGGGGGCCCCATATATAAGCAATTTTGGATAATCTCAGACAATGTAAGAAAAGTATGCAATCCAAAATGTGATTTTGTGATCCATTCCAGGTGATAATGAAATTCAAATAGATTTTAAAAGATAGATTTTCTCCTTTCTCGTTTATGCGTATATTCTTGTATGCCCTTTAGCCAGATTAGATGGTGAAATTTGACTTGTTGGCTTTCATTACTGTTTTTCACACATTAACTTTGGTCTTAACCTGACGACTCAAATGATATTTACAAATACACCCACACTTTCATTATAAAACATATGTTTAAATATCTATATGATTTCTTAAAACCAAGAAAATAGTTGACTCTTCATTAAGAATGATGTTTTAGGATCATGTTACATGAAAATGAAGCGGAGGTGACTATTTTATAAGGGTCATTTACATTCAGATTTTTAGTAGTTTACTTATACAACTTACCCAATCTTTTTCAGTGCTTTGGACTTCTAGGTGTCAATGGGGCTGGGAAATCATCAACTTTCAAGATGTTAACAGGAGATACCAGTGTTACCAGAGGAGATGCTTTTCTTAACAAAAACAGGTGAGAAAAGAAGTCTGTGTTTCGCCACAGACTTTTTTTAAACTTTATTTAAATGAATATGTTGTTATTTTTCTGATTATAACAGTACTCTGTAGTTTCTAAAAATGTTGAAATATAGTAAAACTGTAAAGAAGAAATTAAAAGTCATCCATAATCCCAGTACCTGGAGATAACTACTATTTACATTTCATTTTAGTCTCACTCTTTTTTTATAACAGCTTTATTCAGGTATGATTTACATGCCGTACAATTTACTTGTTTTAAGAGTACAACAAATGACTTTTAGGCAATTTACAGAATTGTGCAACCATTATCACAATACAATTTTAGAACATTCCCATCACCCCAAATCTCTCTACTTTATATACACATAAAAATATATTATAAAATTGACATCATACTACATCTAGATTTTTAAATTAGTTCTTTTGTTGTTAATGACTGTATTATTGTATATAATACAATATATACTGGTTACGTATTCTAAGATGTAGAAATTTTGCTGCATAAAATGCATCTATGTACATGTACCTATAGTTTATTTCACCAATTCCTTATTGTTAGACATTTGTTTCTGTTTTTCATTAAATGTGTCCTTGTATTCATCTTGATTGTTTCCTCAGGGAAAATTCCTACAAGATAAAAGGTTATCTATATACTTGCTAAGTTGCCCTCGCTAAAGGGTGTGCCAACTGTTGGTGTCACCGTGGGCTATTATCCGAGAGTGCACAGATCACTAAGCAGTCTGATCGTAAGGGGTACAGTACCCTTTAGAGTCCTGTTGGGCAATGTTACACTCGAGCACTCGAAATATGTGGGACTTCTCTGGGCTTTTTATATTGGAGAGACGGTACAAGGCAGTGGCTTTCAAACTCTTTGATCATGACCCACAATACCAAAATCAATACATTTTACCTCTCAACCGAGTAAATACACAAAAACACATAAACAGGCATATAGCTTAAATAAAAGTTTTGTAAAACATTACCTACTCTTCCTGCTTGCAGTGCACTTTGATATTTCTTATTCTGCTATCTACCACACCATTTAAAAAATACTGGCTGTGACCCGCTAAATATATTTCACAAAGTACTAATGGGTGGTGACTCACAATCTGGACAAGGGGCTGTTAGCCAATAAAATTGAAAAGAGCAAGGAACTTAATGTACTCATGGCTCTCCTCTGCATCTTACACGTTTTTTCAGTAGCAGTGTAAAGGAGGTTTAAGAGAACAGAATTTCTAGAATAGTTGGCCTAAGGCTACACACCAGCTTTCCCCGTCTTGTTCCTAGTACCAGGCTCCCGGGGCACACAGCAATGGCAGCAATAACTGGCCCAAACTAAGGTTCGTCACAGTGCCTGGTTCTGAGAGCTGGTGTGGGCAGTGTAGCTGTGAGGTCCAGGCACAGGGTCTGTGAGCGCCTCAATCATAGTTCTGGAAAAGGCTGGATCTGGGAGTACTAATTTATATGCAGAGAGGAATGAATACTGCTGATGGCCCAAACTCGTGGTTGTCCAGAGGTGGCTAAGGTGCAGCTATCAGCCTGGATGTGACACTGAGCTTTCTCCTACATTAGGGATCCTTAACCCGAGAATGGCTTCATAGGGCCTAAAAACTGCCCCCACCAATATATGTCAAATTGTGTCTGTAGGTATATTTTTTGTTGTCGTCAGATTCTCAGAGGGTCTGTGATCAAAAAAACCTTCAAAACCAGGAGGATTCCTGGGTTGAGTATTTAGTGGGACCAGGGGGTCTGGATCATGTTATGTGCGAGTCAATGTATGGGCAGCAAAAAGCAGAGGAAGTCACAGTGAGTTGCTGAGCCTCCTCTGACGTGAATGGAGCAACAGAGCATATGGTGCATATGACTGGGCCACAGAATCAAGTCAGGGATGGACACTTAGTGTTAAAGTCCCGGGATAGTGTGACTCAGGCTGTTGATAAAGATGGTGCCACAGCTGGGATGGACTTGGGAATTCTGAAATGGGACTGAGCCTGCAGATTGAGGTGCTGGGGGAGCCAGGTGCAAGGACTGGGCAGGGTATAGGCCAGAACCCTGACTTCCAGGAGGGGCTGGCATCCTGGGGGCAGAAAGGCTGTCCCCCCACACACGCAGGTGTGCTCACTGGTGTGTTGGTCATGCGCAAGCACTCTTTATAGGAATATTAGGCAAGATGGTCTGATCAGAGTATCTAAATGCTTAAAAACCTGACCAGTTTTGTTTTTCTTCGCAGTATCTTATCGAACATCCACGAAGTACATCAGAACATGGGCTATTGCCCTCAGTTCGATGCCATCACAGAGCTGCTGACTGGAAGAGAGCACGTGGAGTTCTTTGCGCTCTTGAGAGGTGTCCCGGAGAGAGAAGTTGGCAAGGTACCGTGGGCACCGGAAAGCCAGCCTGTCTCCCTTGGCGTCCTAACGGTGTACCTTACGGCTGTGACCTTCACACATGACCATCGGCTTCAGGCTGTTCTTCCTTGTGGATGCAGCAATGTGAAGTGCTGGCTCTTCGCAGCTCCTTTCAGGGTGGGAGGCCGTGGTGGCGGTGGGACAGGGATAGTTGAACTGCCTCACACCGGCGGACAGAGAGGGAGTGCTGCTCCCACCCACGCGAGTCCCTGCCCCCCTGCTGCTGGTTCCTCCACACTTGCCAGGTCGTGATTGTATAGAATCTGGTCCTACTCAGTGAAAGAGTTTTCATATGCAAGTGTAAGAAAGCATGATCAAATTCCCAAACCCAACAAAGGTCAAGACGCTTTTTATCACCCTTAGGTTGGTGAGTGGGCAATTCGGAAACTGGGCCTCGTGAAGTATGGAGAAAAATATGCTGGGGACTATAGCGGAGGCAACAAGCGCAAGCTCTCGACGGCCATGGCTTTGATTGGCGGGCCTCCTGTGGTGTTTCTGGTGAGTGTGACTGTGAATGGGAAACTTTGTCCTGGCCTGAATGGAAGACACCTCTTTTCTAAAGTCCTCGATGTCCAGGCCGTGCACGGCTGGCTTGGCAATGGCAACCCCCCTCCCCCGATGAGGAACAGCAGGGCAGCCTCAGAGAACCAGAGGGAAGCTCTGTCGCCCTTCTCCTTGACACACATTGGGGTGGCTCTGACATGCCCTCAGATGCTCCAAAGGAGGAGATACTCCAGAGACCTTGTTTCTCTAGCGTGGAGAACCCCAACAGGTGCAGCTGAGGCTGGGTGTGTGATTTGACCTTTCTCTGGACCATACTATATGCCATCTATGTGTTCATCCCCTGAAGACTGAGAGTGTGGATACAGCTTTAGGATCCCCAAGGTAGCACCTGGGTCATAGTTCCTTACATACAGATAAATGGAAAACAGAAGGTCAGACTGACAGTGGCCCTTGACCCTTTTTCTTCTGTAGAGGAGAAGAGCACTGAAGTTATTACAGGAAGAATCCTTGGGCTGAGGCTTTAAAGTTATCCAGACTATTTGGATTTGTTTCTCTAAAACTAGCAAGTACAGTATAACAGGCTAAGCCAGAGTGAACTAGAATTAAAAAAAAAGAAAAGAAAAGGAATTTTACCCAAACCTTAAACTGACTTCAGTATCAGACAAAAATAATTTTTAGTATATACTTGTCAGTCATGAAAAGATGGTTGAAACTAAAAGACTTTTCCCCTTCCCTTTCTGTTTATTTGGAGAAATTTCATTTCATAAAAAATTAGAGTTTTCTACTTCAGTGATGCATGTAAAAGTCAACTGGTTGCAAACAGTATGAAATATTCTTGTATGTTAGGTCTGGTTCTTTGGTCCATCAGGAAATAAATAGAATGGTAAGTTAAAACTTAGGCTATTTCAGAGATGCTTCTGAATTTAAAACCAAACCTATCTTTGATTTTTTTTTTTTCCCAGCACATAATAGGGCTTATTTTATTCTAATTACAGGATGAACCGACCACAGGCATGGACCCCAAAGCCCGGCGATTCTTGTGGAATTGTGCCTTAAGTATCATCAAGGAAGGGAGATCAGTAGTGCTTACATCTCATAGGTCTGTAGTGAAGACTTAGCTTGGCTTTTTTGCTGCATAATCTTTAAGTTTTCCAAGTACTATATATGATCATTGTATAAAAAAATAGAAAACACAAAAAGGCAAATAGAAAAAAAAAATTATGATCACCTGACATTGCATCACTAGGAGACAACTATTACTGTCATCAGGCCATATGTCTTTGCAGAGTTTCCCTATGCAAATCTATACACAGTGTATATGTTTTTTACAAACAAAAATGCAAGCTTTAGCATATATACTAAGTCCTTTTTCCCTTAACAATACCGAGAACATTATTCCAAGTCAGTTAATTTAGATGTGTCATCATTTCTCATAGCTATTAGTGAATAGTATTCCATTAGGATATACCCTAATTTATTTAACCATTCCTCTTTTGTGTAGACATTTGGATCATTTCCAACTTTTTTCACGATTATAAACGGCATGGCAGTGAACAGCGTTTTCCCTCCATCTTCATGTATTTGTAACAGGATGCAATTACACCCCAGGAAGCTGGGGATCTGTTTCTTTGAAATGCCAAATGACATGGTGATGTTCTGATGGTTATAGGAGCATCTCTCTAAAACTAAGCCTCATTCTGTTTTCCCACAGTATGGAAGAATGTGAAGCTCTTTGCACTAGGATGGCAATTATGGTCAATGGGCGGTTCAGGTGTCTTGGCAGTGTCCAACATCTGAAAAATAGGTAACAAAGATAGTTTCTTTGGGATCCCACATACTGAGAAATTGTGTATTTATTCTTTTGTGAGTGTATAATGGTGGATCTAAAAGGGAAATAAACTGAACAAGATGGTATAGTGGAAAGAATGAGGACTTTGAAGTCAAACAGAGCTGCGTGCAAATTCTGTCTTTACCTTTTATGGGTTGTATGCACTTCGGCAAGTTATTTAACCTCTCTGAGGGGCAGTGTTCTAGGAATATCTGCTTTCTAGCTTTGTTATAGAGTTGTAATGGGAAGATTTATATGTGCCAGTAAGGTTAGAGCATAGGCTTCAGAGTCAAGCACAAGTTGGGTCCACACCATGGGCCTACCATTTCTGAGCTACGTACCATGAGCAAGTGACTAACACTCTCAGTTTCAATTTCTCTGTAACATCTGACAGACCTCACAGGTCTAGGTGAGGATTAAATGAAGTCATGTCTAAAGCCCTCGGCAAGGCAGCTCACATAGAATAGGTATTCAGTACGTGACCACTGGTTCCTGCTCGCTGAAACTTATTTCTGGGTCTGGCAGGGACCTCTGTCTTTCATGGCCCAAGTGGGGTTCTCAGAGTTAAATATTCTTTTGAGAAGTTTCCCGAGGGTCTTCCATTTGGACTTTCTTTTTCCTGCTTTCAGGTTTGGAGATGGTTATACAATAGTCGTACGAATAGCAGGGTCCAACCCTGACCTGAAGCCTGTCCAGGAGTTCTTTGAACTCGCCTTCCCGGGAAGCGTGCTGAAGGAGAAGCACCGGAACATGCTGCAGTACCAGCTTCCCTCTTCACTGTCTTCCCTGGCCAGGATTTTCAGCATCCTTTCCCAGAGCAAAAAGCGACTCCACATAGAAGACTACTCTGTCTCTCAGACAACACTTGACCAAGTAAGCTTAGAGTGTCAAAAACAGGTTTCCTTTTCAGGGTGAGGCTTCCTGCCGCTTCTCCACCCACTGCCCATTGTGGGCCCTATAGCACAGTATAGATGAGCTGAGCATGAACTCCTGATCTACTACTGCTAGTTATGCTTTTTACCTAACCTCCCTGAATCTGCAGAGGGAGATGATACTACCAACTTCATAGGGTTCATGTGAGAATAAATTGTCATAATAATCATAAAAACTGCAGTTTTTTATTGAGTATCTGCCATGGGCAGGTATTATGCCAGGTGCCTTATCCCATTTAAATTAGATAACATCAGGTACCAGATAGATCCTGGCACTTAGTAGGTGTTCAGTAAATGTTAGTTTTCAACCCTCTTCCCTTTAATCAGGCCTGTATGAGTCAAAGTAAATAGATGATTGAGCAGTTGGTGATTTGGGGGGCAATAATAGAAGGTGAGTTTTTTAGGTTAATGCTTTGTCAAGTATTCCCCTCTCCCTCCCACACAAAATTTTCTAGTTAATCTATTTATTCAATCTCGTATTCTCTAATTTTCACGTGGGGAAAAATGCAACTAGAATAAAGAGAGCAAGTTAGAGCTATTTATAAAGTCCACCTTTATTTTGACAGGTATTTGTAAACTTTGCCAAGGACCAAAGTGATGATGACCACTTAAAGGACCTGTCATTACACAAAAACCAGACAGTAGTGGATGTTGCACTTCTCACATCTTTTCTGCAGGACGAGAAAGTGAAAGAAAGTTATGTATGAAGAATCCTGTTCATACAGGGTGGCTAGAAGAAAGGAGGAACTAGACCTTCCTTTGCACTATGTGAAGTGTTCCAGAGGGAAGAGCTGGAAGATTTTGTGGGAAGAGGTAAACTGGATACTGTACTGATACTATTCAATGCAATGCAATTCAATGCAATGAAAACAAAATTCCATTACAAGGGCAGTGCCTTTGTAGCCTATGTCTCGTATGGCTCTCGAGTGAGAAAGACTTGAATTTAGTTTATTACCTTATACTTATGTGAAACTCTAGTATGGAACCCAGTGGACATATGGGTTTGACATACTTTTTTGTTCCTTTGTGTTCTAACTGGGGTTGCAACAATAATTCATCAAGTAATCATGGCCAGTGATTGTTTATCAAAATCAAAAGGCATCCTCATTCATTAAGCCGTGCCAAGCCAGGAGACTGGTTTCCCGGTGACACAGCCAGTGCCGGCAATGAGTGTGCCGGAATTACTAATGCCAAGTTGCTCAGAAAGCCCGAAGCACCATGGTGTGTCATACACACCTTTGTGAAAGCTGCTCTACTCAGAGTCTGTTGACATCATCAAATATCGGGTGACAAAATGGTTCCATGTGTGGGGAAAGTCCTGCTTTGATTCCCTCTTTGATGAGCTGCTCTGATGGTGGTGACATGCAAATTGCAACATGCAAATTGCATGGTAACATGCAAGAGTGAGACTTGGTTTCGTTGTTATCCTTGCTTGGAACCATGAGTCTCCGAGGCTATCCTTCTGGGACTCTTTAAGTATACTTAGATCCTGGTTAAGAAGCAAAGAATCAGCAACCGCATTGTTGGGGCCGCAGGCTGTGGAAGCCAGGGCATGGGATGAAGAGGATGATGCGTTCAAACCAAGGGAGGCCTGTGTCCATTTGTCCTGATTGTCTGCTAACACGGTACAGTGCATCTCAAGATCTTGTTGCTTGATACAAGCATAGTATTATTTCTGGCTTTTTGGATTAATCTAGAATATGAAAAGATGGAGTTGTATTTGAGAAAAAGCTTTGTACTTTTAATGTTATTTGGAATTGTAAGTTCTGTCAGTGACTTCTGAAACCTTAGAATGGCCTCTTTGTAGAACCCTGTGGCACAGAGGAGTATGGCCACACTGCCGCGCTAGCTTTATTTTTTCATGTAAGTTTGCGAATGGATCATCTAATGCCTAGTGACTAGAAAACAGTGTGATGGCCAAGATCTCATGACAACATTGTATTTAAGTTTCTTTAAGATCGTTTAGAATACTTTTAGTATCAGTGCATTAATCAAGTATTTTTTGAGTGTATGTTATAACTGAGTATGGATGGATGCGGTGAGGAGATATTAAGTCTCAGTAGATTTCCTGTGCCATGTTTGTCAGCTAACTGGTTTACAAATACAGGTTTTGTTGTGGTTGTGGGAACCCACTGAAAGAATATTGGGCAGCCCACTTTTTGAAAATAGCAACAATGCAAAAGCCAAGAAAGTTTAAATGTCATGAGGATCACAAGACTATACAATGAATACTTTCACAGAGAAGATGGCTGGCTTCAAAGCTTGTTGAATAACATAAAACTGTGCTTATGGCATTTAGTACCTTCGAATAATTGACTTTGAAAATCTCAGATACCCCATTCTGACAATCTCAGATTTGTCATCTCTTCAATCACTAACCTATCATGAAAAAAACAAAACAAAAAGAAAACAGCAAATGCCCCCACGTGAAGATTATCTCAGACTTTTCTAACCCAGTTTAATTTTTTTAGTCAGTAAATACTTGTTAAAAATAATATTGCACTAATGCTTAATGTCATCTGTCTTGAGGCAACAAAATTATGAGAGAAATACTGTTTGGTAAAGTCATCTTTCAATATCATTACTAATGTCTTCTCCTTTAAAAAAAATTTAGATATTAACTCTAAAGGTACAAGATTTCAGATCTATCCAAATCTGTATTTTTTCTTTTAAAATTTACTGTATGTTATCATGCAACTTGTTGCTTGGAAAAAGAAAATGACCTTTAGGGGACTTCCCTGGTGGTCCAGTGGTTAAGACTTTACCTTCCAATGCAGGGGGTGCAGGTTCGATCCCTGGTTGGGGAGCCAAGATCCCACAGGCCTCACGGCCAAAAAACCAAAACATAAAACAGAAGCAATATTGCAACAAATTCAATAAAGACTTTAAAAATGGCCCACATCAAAAAATCTTTAAAAAAAAAAAAAAGAAATGAATGCCGATATTTTCTAAAATGATAAGCAAGCAATGGAGGCATTTTTCCAATAACTATTGGCATGAGCTCATATTTTATGCTATCTTTAATGATATGAAATTTATAGAATAATTGTTTCTCCTTGTTCAATGTTTTTCAAAATCAAGCTTCTGTTTTCCCATTTCACTAGAATCATGTTCTAATTCTGTATTATATTAAAACCATGAGTAGCTCCTTTATTTGATTACTTCAAGGCCATGTTTTAAAATATCAAAAGACACTGTGAACTACTTTTAAAAAAATGCAACATTTCAATATAGATTTAAAGGTTCTCTTAAGCTAGAAAAAGTCTACAGCTACCCATCTACTTCATTAATATTGTTACCTTTTAGACTATCCAAACAGCAGTCTTTTAAATTTTTCTGTGTAAGCCTAATTATAGTAGAAATTTTTACAACTCTCTGCTCAGTCAGGTAAAATTTCTATATAATCCCTGTGGAAATGTAACCATGTGAGTTTCAGAAATTTTCAAAAGTGTTTAAAGATTTAGGGTTTTGCTTCTTTTGGACACCTTAAACCTTATTAACTGTGAATATGAAAAATACAAAAGAAAACAATAACAAAGCCCTCTATAGGTAAACGCCCAGCATAGGTCATTGTTAAAAAACAAATAACCAAACCTCAAACTACTGTATTTCAATATCTGTACTGAAGGCATATGCATTGTGACTATTAAATGTTGCACAGCATTCACTGTATACTAATCATTGACTAAAGGGATGTGTCTGTTTTCTTCTCGTGGTTGTATATATCAGGTAAAAATTTTTTCCAAAGAGCCATGTGTCATATTATCTTGAACCACTTTGACGCTGAGATATTAATTTCTACCCTTGTTACTATTTACTAGTAATAATATAGTGCTATAGTCATGTTGTTCTAATTCTCTTCAGAATTGTTGCATCCCTTTTTATAGAATGTTTAACCTTCCATAAGGTTTAAGTATTCTGTTCTCCCGTCTTATACCCTACGATGAAGCTATGTTTTTGTGCTTTTTCTTTACCATTGGCCCTTCATTCCAAGCACTTTATGCTGTCTGTAATGGGATCTATTTTTGCACTGGAATATCTGAGAATTGCAAAACTAGACAAAAGTTTCACAATAGATTTCTAAGTTAAATCATTTTCATTAAAAGAAAAAAAAAGAAAAAAATTTTGTATTGTCAATAACTTTATATGAAGTATTAAAAAGGCATATTTCTATGTTGTAATAAGTCACGAAATAAACCTGTGACAGTTCTGTTGTGGTCTGTACTTATTTATTTTCGTGCATTCATAGCACCACCTACTGTTGGAGCTTATAAAGTCATTACAGAAGTAAGAAATGTCTGCTCATAGAAGGGAAGACGCTTGGACCAAAAGTAGAAATTTAGAAAAAACTAAATGTCCTGTTAATCACAAAAGAAAATCGAGGGGACTACTTGAAAATAAAGGGTGTTTCGCACTTTCATGGTTCAGTTTTGGTAGTAACTGATACTAAGTTTATGAGGTTTTAGATAAACTTATTTTGCTTAATGATGATGAAGCTGTAGAGATCTCTGCAAATACTCTGTAGCTAAGCCATTTAATAAAAACCTCATTACTTCATTTGGCACTGAGGAAGCTCAAAGGCAGCCTTCAGTGCTCTTTTGTTTATTCAACCAAAATACAAGGACACAGTATGGCAGGTGTGCCCGCAAGGTGCTGGCAAGAGTGAGCATGCAGGAAAATAGGCAAACGTGGGAGGAGAAACGATAGTAATGTTGGAGGGGCCTTCCCTTCCTTCTGTAAGAAGTGCTGTGCAGTCTGCGCCCAAGGTTATGTAGTGCTATGATATGTGGGTGCATTTGTCATAGCTCACAAGCATTGTTTCTGAGACTGACTGCTAATCTCGGTCCTTGAAGAACCCCTGTCAAACAGGCCCTCTCAGGCAGCACAGTGGAGTCGTGGCTCTGCTTGTGACCTCTTGATGGCCGTGACGTGTAGTGAGCAGTCCTTTGCTAAGGCGTGGATCTGAACTTTGCGGGCGGGAGGATTGTGGCTTTGCGACTGAGCCTGGTTGACTGCCCGGCGTCAGCATCACAATTATGTCTCTCCCCCTTGAAGTTCACATTATAGCCACTTTAAGGAAATGACAGAAAATTGTGTTTGTGAAAAATGACAATTGAGAGAGAGAGAAAAAAATACTGAAAAATAAAAGGCAGTTAGTTAAGATAATATGTTACTCATGAGTCTTGACCAAAACATTCTTCTATCTAGGAAAAAAGCCTGTATAAACATTTACAGGTTCAGAAAAACTCTGGAAACTTTGGAATGCTAATGCATACATTGAATAAGAAAAAGCTTGAGAAGATTAGCTACCTTTTTCAAGGGTTTAACTGTGTTGTCAGGTATTTTATTTAATCCTCAGAACCTGCCATATGAGGTAAGTAGTACCATTTGGCATATGAGTAAACTGACTCAGAGAATAAGGAACTGTTCAAAGAGACACAGCTAGTAACTGGCAGAGGGTTCTTTCAGTGAAGTTGGGTATCAGTTAAAATCGTCCTTATAAAATCAGTTTGGCATCATTATGCAATAATGTAACAAATACTTCTTGAACTCTCTCATGCACCAGATACTCTTCTAGGTTCTGGGGATACAGTGTTGAAGAAGGCAGAATTCCTGCTCTAATGAACTTGAATTTCAATGGAGAAGTTATATTCATATTCACAACAGATGTGTGGGTAAAGAAATGTAATAAATTCAGACAGCACTAAGTGCTAAGAAGAAAATACAACACAGTAACAATAAGCACGGAGAGGTGTCAGGCCTCTGCGGAGTGACATATGAGCTCAGATGTGAATAAAATGAACAGGAGCCAACATTTGAAGGTGGGTAGGAAGAATGTTCCTGGAAGAAAGAACACTCGGTGCCAAAGCCCCAAGTGGGAAAATCTTGGCAAGTTGGGGAGCAAGGAGAGAATTCCAGTGTCTCTGGAGTTGTAGGCAATGGAATCAGAGGTGGCAGGAACCAGAACTTGTGGAGCCTTGTAGTCCAGTGTAAGGTACCTGGATTTTATTCTTAGTGCAATAAGGAGCTGCTGGAGAGTTTTAAACAAGGAAGTGGCTTGATCTATGCTTCAGAAAGAACTTTGCTGGTTATATGGGGAGAACGGACTGTAGCGGGGCTAAGTAGGAGAGGATGGTAGATTGGGCCAGGATGGTAGCAACAGACATAGGAAGGAATTGTAACGCTGAGGATCTATTTTAGAGATACAGCCAACAGGACTTACTGATGGGCTGCAAAGGGGATGAGGGAAAGAGAGATATCAAGGTGACTTCTAATTTGTGACCCAGACTAGGTAGATGGTTGTGTTCAAAAGGCAGTTAGTATTTCAGTCTGAAGCTCAGAGGCAAGGACGGGAAAAAAGATAAAAATGGGTGAATCATCGGCATATATATGGTACTTAAGCCTTTGGACTGAATGAGCTTACCTAGAGAGAGGGAAGAGAGAGAATATTCTTGAGGCCTGAGACGCTACCCACATTTAGAAGACACACCAGCGAAGAAAAAAAAGGGACTGTCGGGAGGAGGGAAATCTAAGAGTAAGATGCCATATATTAAAGCTCAGAATCAAGTGTATTTGGGAAGGTAAGAAGTGGTCGATTGTGTCCAACATGGCTGAGAAGATGAGCAAGGTAAAGGCGGCGGAAGACCATTGATTTTGGTAACAAAGATCCTTGGTGACCTTCAGAAGAATCATTTCAGCAGACTGGCAAAGCTGCAGGCCTATCTGGATTGGTTTCAGGGAAGAATAAGAGGTAAGGAAGGGAAGATGGTGAGTATACACAACTCTACAGAGAGTTTTGCTTTGAAGGGAAACAGAAAACACAACAATAGCTGGATTACAAAACTTCTATTTGGATTCTTTTCTTGCCTGTTGATAGTATAGGCTGCACCTGAGCACCATCTCACCTTTCCTTTCTGACTTTTTGTTTGTTTGTTTTTTAATCCTTTAGACATTTCTTCTATCAGGAGCCTAACACACTGTACCTTGTTTTCCAAATTCCCTTTAGACAACTAATTCATAATTTACTATATGTTTTAGAAATGTAAAATAATATAACTATAAATATAGACTACAGTATGTTTTAGAAACGTAAAATAATACAGCTATAAATTTATAATATGTCTTAGAAACGTAAAATATAGACTATCAAAAGAGCTTGGAAATACCAAACCTAGTTTTAGAAAGCAGAGGTATACAACTAAAATGGAAATTAAAGGTGTTACAAGGAAAACCCTAGCGTATCTGTGGTGGTACTGAAGAAACCTTCCTTCTGGGATTACTATCATGCTATTTTCTTGATATAACATAACGTTTACAATAAAGTTGGTAAATTATTACTGTGTCACCATCCTATAGTAACACAGTAAAAGCTCTAGATACGATAATATAAATATAAAATGCAAATTAAGAAAAAACCAAAATGGCTATGTAGGCTTTTATTAGGGCAAGCATTTCCATAAACATAAAGATCTCCTTAAAACAAATAGATGTCCCAAGGATCTTCGTTAAATAGTGATCCAAAATGAACAAAAATTAATAAAACTGTAAACACATTTCAGCATATAAAACAAGTCTTCTGAAGTTTTTTAAAAACTATTTTCCAAGTGAAAGTTACAAGTAATTAATGTGAAAACCATAATTAAAACAGGTGACACAGGTTATACTGTACTTTCCCAAGGTAAAGAAATATATTTGATATAATATTCTTCTGAATTCCATTTGATATCACAAAATAAACTTTACTGGGCAAAAATGTTTTAAAAATCTCAGATAACACAGACATGATTAAAAGATAGACACTGTGTATAAATAATTTAAAGATATTGTCAGTCACAGAAAGGTAAAATCATATGAATATAAGAAAAGCTATAGAGCAAAATATTGTTAAAATAGAGAAGAAGAGATATTCTGAAACAAATGAAAAATCAAGATCAAGAAGTAGTGGCGACTACATATTTCTAAAGTATAATAGATACTGAAATGCCAAGGGGAAAATGAACAGAACTCTCCTGAGGTGGTAGTGACAATGGACAGAGCTGGCTTTTAAAATGCTAACCATTAGCAGACACATCTTATGGCAGTTCATGAGATGCTTCATATTTTCAGTGGAAAACTATTTCAACAGTGAAAATGATATAGGAATCAGAAGCATATTCTTCTGAGACACTAGGTAATTTACACTTTCTTGAACTGAAAAAAAATTCATAAGAAGGTATATAAAGTTATTGACTAAATCAGATTTGTTCTAAGAATAACTTGTGCTTAGTGAAATAGCCTACCAGCTGCCACAACTCTGGGATGCTCATGAGACTGATGTCTCCCAGCTGCTCGGCCATGTGCACTCTTGTTCCACCAAAGAACATGAACTGCAGAAATAAACCAGAAATAGATTCTGAAAACTGTGGCATTACTACAAATAAGAAAGACAGAAACATTAATCAGAAACTGAAAGTCCTAGTCTTTAAATCAAAATAGTGAGTATCAACAAGGTAACACTAAGTATGTTAGTGATAAGATTTCAGAGGGGTCAGAGATTTGGGAGAGAAAGTTATAAGATAATTAGCCAAACTGGTTTTATAGATGAAGAAACAGAAGGCTTTTATTTTAAAAAGCAAAACTATAAAAAAATTGTGTTTACTACTGAAAATTTGGCTGATACAAAGAATATAAAAAGTGCCATAATCTTAACCACCTAGAGAAAACCTCTTTTAATATTAATATTTAGTATATTTCCTCAAAAAATATGAGTAAAATAAAATTAGGGTCTTGCTGTATATTATCCTTAGAAATAGATTTTTAAAAATCAACAATGAGTATTTTCTTTGGCAGTGATATTAATTTTTAATGGCTCTGTGAATTCCTCCTTATAGATATAGCAACTTTTTGTCCCAACACCTTATTGTTGTTATATTCAAAATATATATTGTTGTTATATTCAAAATATATATTGTTGTTATATTCAAAATAGTGTGGTATTCTACAAAATACTCAAATAAGTGTTCTTGTACTTATTTAAATTTTTAAAAAATAAGTAGTATGTGTTAGCTGTGTAGATTTTGGAAAATGCAGATAAACAAAAACAGAAAACAATAATCATTTCTAATCCTACCAACCTGAAATAACTACTTTTCAATTTTGGTGTATCTTTTCCATATTTATGTATATATGTATTTATTTTTATATACACACAGAATATATGTTTATGCTTATATAAGATACATGATGTATATGATTTATGTGTGTCTATTTGTGTATTACAAGTATATTATATACATAGGGTCATATCACATTGTCTCTAAAGTTTCCTTATCATAAACAATGCTGACAAAAACTTCCTTAGAGCAGCACCTATCATGTATATTTATAGAAATAACAATGTCAAAGACAAATCACTACTTACATTTATTGGGTGCGTCCTATGTGCTAGGCCTGGCTCTAAGCGTTTTGCATGTATTAACTCATTTAGTCTTCACAAGAATCCTAGGCGGTAGGTTATGATTCTCATTATTTTATCAATGAGCAATGTAAGGCACAGAAAGGTTAAGTAACTCACTCCAAGTCACAAAGTTAGTAAGTGGTGGAGCTGGGATTCAAACCCAGGCAGTCTGGATCTCATTATTTCCTCAATATAATCTCTTAAAATGAAAATTGAGAGAACCAAAGGGAATATCTTATATATACTTACATATGTACAGTGTACATATTATAAATTGTCATCCAGAAACGATGCACTGATTTATACTCCACATATTACTCTTCCCTTTTCTCTTAAGATTAAAAAATGTGCCTACTCATTTTCAGTTTTTTCTTATAAAAGTTATATACGTCAATTATAAAAATTAAAATACTACTTAATATTAATTTCATCATTCAAATGACCACTGTATGTTTTACATCTTTTCAAATTTCCTTCCTGTGTAACTGAACACATCTATACAACTATGCATATTTCCTAGAATACTGGGAAAAATAATTTAAAAATTAAGGCTTTTAATTTATATCGCCAAATTTTGTGGAGGGGAAAGGTTAAGCCAGTGTACCCTACACAGTAGGGGTACTTATTTTTTCCCAGCCTATTTAATACTATATTTATAAAAGTATGTCTTTATTAGGTGAAAATGGCTCTCATTATTGTCTTAATCTACATCTTCTTTAATATATATTCAGTAGTCATCTGTACATCTACCTTTGCATAAGTTTTTATGTTGCTCTTTGCTTTTGAATTTCATTTACGGTGTTTTGGGGCATGCAGAAAGACTGAGCTTTTTTATAATAAAATCATCAACTCATTGTTTTTCCTTCATTGTTTCTTCATTTGTTATTTTGGCTTAAGATATATACTTGTCATTCATATTATTAAATAAATTCATCTATATTTTATTTTAGTAATTCTATAACTTTTTTCTACATTGAAATCTATAACCCATTTGAATTTTATTTTTTAGCATACGTTATGAGATGGACATCTAATAATTTTCATAATTTTTCTCCTATTCATGTATTTTCCAATTTGAAAATAAATTTTTCTGTATATTCTGATAATTTTCTTAGGAGGTATTATTAGAAGTTAAATTTCTTGGTAGAGATCAGAAGCTCAGCTTTGAATATGTTAGGTGTGAGATGTCCACTGGACATTCAAGTAAGGAAGTTGAGGAGGCAGATGGATATAATGTGTCTTTTAACTATTTTATTAGCTATTCTTAGTCACTTATCCTTCCAGGTAAACTTTACATACATTTTTTTAGTTTGCCACAAAAAATGCTCCGAAATTCTGACTGCAATCACTTTCAACTTTAAAAGTTAAATGGCCCAAATAAGTGTTTATTAAATAAGTTATGTATAATTATCTGTTTGCTGTGTATACTTGACTAGAGTGTTAGGAAGTAATTGTTAATCATGCACATGCATTATTTCTAATATACATATACACACATATATGTACATGTACATACATATACATAAATATATGACATTTTGGTCTTTTTCTCATGTCATTCATACACACACACACACACACACACACACACACACACAAATGGAAGGTTGATGGAAATATCCCTTAAGAACCATTAGTTCTTTTTGTATTAGAGGTATGGTCACTATATAAATTTTTGCTGTGTTTAATCTTCTGAGTCTTAGTGAACTTAACTTTAGGTAGGAAATTACCTGCCAGAAATTATGCCGTGAATGCAAATGTGTGTGTATGTAAATACGTATATGCACACGTGTATACGCACACACTCATATGGCATTTGTGTTTATAGTTTCATGTTATTGTAGTTTTGGATATCATGTGCTAATTCCTGAAGCTGATTAATCAGAATTATCTAATACAAATGTTGGTACAAACAAAGCTATGGACAAATTTGGGGCTTATGTTGACCAGCTGGTATGTCAAATGAAACCAGTAGGCTCCTTTCTCTGACATATTTTTGGTTATAACACACAATTGCCTATGTATGTGATTTAATTGTGCATAATGTCATATTTATAATTAGCTACTTGAGTTCATTCCACTCATGTCCCCTCTGAGTTATATTCCTATTGCCCA
This sequence comes from Tursiops truncatus, assembly GCF_011762595.2. Taxonomy (NCBI): domain Eukaryota; kingdom Metazoa; phylum Chordata; class Mammalia; order Artiodactyla; family Delphinidae; genus Tursiops; species Tursiops truncatus. The sequence goes on along the minus strand of NC_047039.1, from coordinate 87,551,877 downwards.
AGTGTCTAAGCTTACAATGAAAGCAGGTATTCCCACCAAAAACAACTGCAGCTACGCCTACTTTTGGTGGACATGTTTTTTTGTGTCATTTTAACCAAATTCTAATAAGACAATATTACACAACAACTGCCTGGTATAATAGTTTAATAAGTATTGTAAATAATATATATCAGAAAATGAGCCAGTGGGTATTTGTAACAGTTGCTTTTTTAGTTGATTTTTCAGGAATTTGTATTGATACTTGGAAACAAGTATGCGGTCAAGGCACATAATTTTGTTATCTTTCACAAGAGAAAGAAACAAGTAGCAAAGGAAGCCCAGGGAAAGCTTAAACAGCAGTTGAGATAAGAATGTGTGTGCTGGGGGGAAGTGATTTTTGTTGCAGGGCAGAAACTAGAACTGTGCTGGGAGAAGAATCATGAGTACTTCAAGCTCCCTTATATTCATGTCAGGGCTCATTTTCAGCAGCAATAACTTCCAAGTCACCTATAAGAGAGCATTTGATCGACATTTAGTAAAGTCAAAGTTCAGGATAAAGTAAGGGATAATTTTGGCCCTGCCCCGGTAGAGAGACTCAGGATAAAGGCTGTATCGCTAATCGTGAGTGATGGGGCCATTATGGCTCCTCTTTAGTCTTTACAGAAAGTCAGTCTCTATGTAAATCCCCTTCCTGTCCTCTTTCTTTAGAAAGGAGTACAAACCTAAACAACAAAAGGAGAAAAATCTTTGGTTAGATGCGCGTATTAGACCAATTCCCGTCAGTTAAAGCTGTCTATTTTGTACATTTCTCATTAAGTTTAAATGAGGTTGTCATCCTATGTACTGTGAGGTTCCTTACCCTACCTGCCTGACTTGGGCACTGACCTCAGGAGACAGCAGCAGCTGGGAGGATGCTTCACCACTGGCACCCTGGGCCCCTCTTTAAGGTTCTCTGTCTGCAAAATGCTGGGAGGTTGCGTATTTCGTTAAAAAGGGGGAGGCCAGTTCTGTTGCTAGCTGCTGGTTGACCTTTTACTCCTTCCCCCTTCAGCCTGAAGGGGTTTGTCAAAGGACAAATCAAAGAGAAGCCACAGGCCCCAATGCTGAGACAGCGATAGCGCGGGGCGGCAAGAACGCAGCAGCTGGCGCTTCGGGGGTGTCCTCACGGCTACCTGGCACCTAGGCTGCAAAAGCCCCCCCCGTCCATGGCTGTTCGCGAGCCGGCCGGAGGCAACCCTGGCAGTGGGTCTTCCCCTAACGGCACCCTTCCTCCCCAAGCTTGTCCCGGGATCCTTGCCCTGCGGGTTCTAGGACTTGCACTATAACTCAGGCGGCAGCAGCGAGCTCTCAGACCTGGGCTCTTCGGCCTGTAGGCGCATGCGCGGCCAGCGCGCTCCCAGCAGTCCCCTCCCCTCCCCTCCCCCAGGAGACATTTTGGGCACGTCCTGGCAGCAGGTACCCGAAGAGCCAGTGTACGAGCGGCCAGAGCCTAGTCAGGCTCCTTCGGATGGCAAGCATGGCCCGGCTTCGAGCGCTCCGAAGGGCAGCGGCCGGTATTCTTCCTTAAATTCCTTCTGTGGCTTCTCTACTGGTAGGGAGCAGCTCCTGCGCAAGGGTGGATGCAGGCTCGGGGCGGCTCAGCTCCTCCTACTGCGGCGGGGCGGGGGGGAGGGGGGAGAGGGGGCGGACAGCCCAGTCAGCGAGGCGCCCGCCACCAGCCCATGCCATGCGCGTTCGGTGTCAGCCCTGACCCTCCGGTGCACTTTTGTTCCCTCAAGAGATCTTACCCCCAGTGTCAGCTGTGACATTAGTTAATTTCACCTCATCTCCATGCACACCTGCGTACACTTCGTAAAAGTTCGTGTGTAGAATGCGAGTTTGTGTGACCATTGGGAAGGCAGTATGGATGCGTGCCTGTCATGCTTTGCGTTTAACTCGTGGACGTGTTTGCCGGGGTTAATTTTTACTCGGGTGATTTACATGTAGCTAAAGACCAGTGAGCCTTCACTCTTCTTTATTAAGTGCATTCTCTCTCCCTGTCGCCACCTTCAGCATGGTCTTGTTAGAGTATTTCTTAGTTGCTCAGAGGAATGGGGGCACTGAACTAGATAATGGAAATTCAAATTTAAACAAATCAGCAGACTTCTGATCTTGGCTTCTTATTCTTGATATAGGTCCCAGAGTAACCGCTTTCAACATTTTCAGCTGTTTCTTCTAATGCTTGTTTCCCTTTTTCTGAATTATATACACTTTCTGCTGCTTCTTGATATTTTCAGTTACAGATAGTATCTATTGCTCGGAAATTGAGGATATAGGTCTGTTAACATACCATTCACCCAAAATACACTTCCTTTCCCTCATCTGATAAATCACATTAAAATAGTTAAAATTTACACTATATTGATCTTTATGCCTTTATCACTAATTACGTTACCTTCTTACACACATAACTACACACACAACACATAACTAAACCCAATTACACAGTAGTTACATTCATGCACACACTGAAGTGATATTGCTTATACTATTAAGGCTAGGGAATTATTAGAGGGCTCTCATCTGTGGTTGTATTGGTTGTGCCTTTGCAAAGACTTTTGAATCATCTGTTCAGAGGAAGGGAGGCTTTTTAAAGTTAGTAATTCCAGAGGTAGTGAGTCAGTTTTTCAAGTTGATGGGCGTCCATATCTAACCAAGCAAGACAAAAAACATCATCTGTGCCTGGACTGGATCTTTATGTTTAAGTTTATTTTCTTAGACTTTTTCTCCCTAGAATTCACAATTCATACCCTCATTCAACCCGTATTAATTAAACTCCTTTATACTTCAGGCGATTTTACAAAAACTGGGGTGCAGAGGTGAACAAAAGACAAAGTATGTGTCCTCTTGGAACTTCCAGGTTAGGGGAAACAGGTAAACAAATGAAGGAAAAATATGTTAGGGATTAATAAATATAATGAGGAAAAACAAGTAGGATATGGAGAATAGAAAGTGCTGGAGGGAGGTAGCAGAGACTGCTAGCTATTTCCCAATAGCCATTCTTCTCCCACCCCACCTTTTTTGAAAATTAGCAGTAGAACCCTTGCAGCTTAGTGCAGCCATGTGACTAAGTCCTGGCCAGTGGGATGTGTTAATGCATTTATGACCTACTCTAAGTGGTCTTAAAGCAGTTTAGGTTGTTGCCCTCTTTGTTTCTTTCTTATTTCTGCCTGCTGGAATGTGGATGTAATGGCTTGAGTTCTTGGACTATGAGGTAGAAACCACATGCTGAAGATGGCAGAGCAAGAGGGAAGCAGCCAGGGTTCTGACACCATGGAGCACCATACTAGGAGCCCTGTATGAACTCCTTTTTTACTTGAGAAATCATTTTCTAGTGGCTTAAACCTATGATCTTAATGAAAAGGAGAATAACTATTTTGTTTCTCTTTTTCATTTGTTTCTATTATTTTCATTATACCTATCACTTATTCATCACCAAATTCTTTGCCAAAAGAATAAATTTCCTCTCAGTATGATTAAACCCATTAATCAGCTTGTCAGTTTCATCTTCTGGCATTGTCTTTTGGGTGTCTTTTGTTTTCTTGCTCCAGTGTGGACTAATTGTTCTCTAAGATAGCATGGTAGTAATTCTGTGATCTCCTCTCACTGATATCCTGGGGGTCTCATTTACCTTGTGTTGGACCTCCTGTTGCCAGGATTTTATAGCTTTTTGTTTTTTTTTTTTTTTTTTTTTTAATCCTACATTTTGGAGAGGGTGCATGGGAGTTAAACTTTTGAGACTTGCATCTCTAAAAATGTTTTCTTTTGTCAACCCTCTTGATTCATATGTTGGTTGGGTATATAACCCAGATTCTACATTGGAAATAATTTTTCCTTATATTTTCAAAGGCAATTCTCCAGTGTATTATAGCTTCTAGTAAGAAATTCATAGCGTTCTGATTCCTGATTCTTTGTATGTGACTTGTTTTTCTTTCTCTTTTTGGAATCTTTTATGTTTTTTTCGTTTTCCCTGGGGCTCTGAAATTTCACAATTACATGCTTTGGAGTAGGCATTTTTTTCATCCATTGTTCCTCACTCAGTGACCCCTCTTAATCTGGACACTCTTCAATCCTGAAAAATGTTTGTGTTTCTTGGAGTTTTTTCCTTCTCTTGTCAATCTCTGGAACATCTGTTGTTCAAACATTCTGCCTCCACTTGATCTTCTCACCTTCTTTTTCTACTATTTTACATCTCTACTTTTTTGGTATAGGTTTTTTGGGGGTTAAGTGCCACAGTTTTATCTTCTAACTTATCTACTGAATTTTAAACTCCTACTTTCACAGTATTTATTTACAAGAGCTCTTTTTTTATCCCTTCCCCAGAATATTTTTATTTTTAAAAATAATATTCTCTTCTTTTTCATGGGTTAAGTATTTGTATATCTGTGGACATTAATTACAGGTATTTATTTTAGTCATTGCTTTAGGTCTTTTCCTGCATTATTTCTTTTTCTTTAAAGTTTTATTATATTTTCTCTCGTTTGATTCCTTTTCTCTCTTGTTACTAGGGTTTTTCCTATAATATTTTTATGTTTGTGATCCTTGACTATCAGTTCATATTTTGGAGAGAGACAAAAAAAAAATTGAGAGCTCTTTGAGTACCTGGAGGGGCGGCTGTCAAACAGTGGGCTTCACTGTAGGGTTTTCTGACTGGGCTGTTTCATCACTGGGGAAATTGCCCCATTTGCTACCATGTGTAAGTCATTTCTCTTAGTTACCCCTCTGAGGAAGCTTCCAGGATTCCCTCTGTGAGTTATAAGCCTTACTGCCAGTTTCCTATGACTGAGGAGGGTAGAATACTGAATATCTCAGTGTTTGGTTGGTAGTCATTCACATAATTTGTTTAAGACTAGTTTTGACACTTTCCTCTGTATCTGGTATTCCTGAATGTGGTTCAGCCTTTCAAGAATGTATTAAATAGGAAAGGCTAAAGTGCTGTAACAAATCGACACCAAAATGTATGTCTCAAACACAGTAGGATTTTATTTCTTGTTCTTTAAGATCTAAAATGGGTTTTCCTAATTGGCAAGCAGCTCTTCTGTATGTGGTGAATTAAGGACCCAGGCTTCTCGACCCTGTGGCTCTGCCATCCTTAGAGCGCCATCATCAACTGCATCTAGTCAGCAGAAAGGGAGAGAGAATTTACAAGGGGAAAGTACTTATCAGATAGTGAAGAGTAAAATGCATGACTGTAACTTAGAGAGGGAAGACGTTGCTAAGTGCTGAGACAATTTCCTACTCACTTTCTCACAGGTTTTAATTATCCGCCAAACGCTGTGAGTTAAGCTTTATCTCCAAGTGAGAAAGGTGAACTTCTGAGAGAGAAGTAATTTTCTCAGGTTCACTGCTGCTCAGTGGCACATCCAGGGTTTAAAGCCAGATTTTAAAACCAGTTCAGTTTACCATTTATTTTAAATCAGTTGAGAAATCAATTCACTTTTTAATCTCTTTTAGCTTTACTTGACCATCATGGATTGCTTTTACAGCGTCTTTATAATTTTTTATGCTTTATTTATTCTCAACATTGTATTGAGGGCCAGAGCATTAATGCAAGGGGCTGATAGGCTGTGTCCAAACCCATGGGGCCTGCTGTCTCTTTTGCCCCTTGTTAGGTCCTTCAGGATATTGCCTAGGATTTTCCCATACACACTTTATGATTGAACCTCACATGTCCCTCTATCTCTTATGAAGGTTGACAGACACATGGTTTATAGCAAATCAACACTACACAGATTAAAATTCCTTCAGAAAATCATTCTGTGTTGTCTTTGCAAGATAGCTTAACGACATTAGTTGAAGTAGTCTTCATATTCAAGATGATTTTCTTTTTATATAGACACTGGATATTAAAAAATACAGTTCCCAATTTTCCCACTCTCTTGGAGTCATTGGAAGTTTGCACTCAGCACAAAATAAACATTGAAAATAGTTAGAGAAAAGTCATAATTTTACAGGCTGCCTTAGTATAAATTCTGTTTCAAAGTATATTTCATTGAATAAGGGTCCTGAGCCTCTGAGTGTTCTGGAATGAGACCTCTTGGTAGATTCATGTGACTAGAGTCTCGTTTGTGATTACCTCTTCAATGAGAGCTAGGCCCTCATTTGGTTGGTTAATTCTTTCCTCTTTCCTGTCTTGGTGACCTTCTCCTTCTTAAGAGGTTCTAATAAACATTGATTATTCTCAAATCATATATCCTATTCCTGTCTCTTTCAGAGAACATCAGTGATACCTATTTTGCAGACAAGAGAGTATCAGATTCTAATATGCCTGATATCATGTAGGAGCTGTCATGTATATTAATGTCTTTTACTTAATATTTTCTTTCTTATTCTCCTTCATTTCACTTTGTGAGGTTCATATTTCCATTTTACAGATTAAAACAAAAACAGCAACCTAGAAGCTCGGAGAGACTAAGAGACAAAGGTAACAAAGTAAGTTGTTCAGATATGGTTCATTCATTTTAATACTCCCCAATAATCCAGTGTTTGAGTATACTGTTGGCCTGTATCTGCGGGTTCTGCTTTAGCGGGTTCTGCACCTGCGGATCAAAAACATTAAAAAAAAAAAAAGCCAGACAGTTCAAAGAGGAGAAAACTTGTATTTGCTGCCCACAGGCTACTATTTACATGGCACTTACATTCTATGTACAGCTATTTCCATAGCATTTGCATTGTAGTAGGTATTATGAGTATTCTAGAGATGATGAAATATAAGGAGGATGTGCATAGACTGTATGCAAATACTACACTGTTCTCTATAAGGGACTTGATCATGGCAGATTTTGGTATCTGCTGGGGTCTTGGAACCAATCCCCTGAAATACCAAGGGACATTTGTACTATAACTTTGTTATTTCTTCCCTATTGATTTTTAAGTGTTTCCATATGTTTATTTTATAAATAATGTTTCAGTGAGTAACTGGTACATGGGAGTGGCTGGCAGGTAAACATGGTCACCTAACAGTTTATTGTTTAAGACTTTTAAATACAAAGCCATCACTGGCACTTAGTGATCTTACATTAGGCAAGACCGACCTCCAGTTAATACTTGAAAATGTAGATCCTATATGTGGAGCATGGCAATTATTGTTTCTGCTTATCTCCTACAGCGTATCAGTATAGGTCACTAGGAATTCTATATGGGTATAATGGGTGTATAAGACCGTTCTTAAAACAAGAATCTGTTAGAATTTTTGTTTCTGTTAGATTAATATGCTATACATTGTTGTTTTCCAGTTTACTTATGGCCAGAAGAATTTAACGTATTTGAGTAATTTCACACTAATATTTCTGCATTTATTAAGTTTTCAAACCAAAGCAGTCCTTTGTGTGTGTGAGAATTTACAAGCTGCTGCTCTTATAATGTCAAAAACTGAACCAAAGTGAACCCTGTTAGGCTACTCTCAGACCTTTTTTAAATTAAATTAAATTGAATTAAATTAAATTAAATTCCATTTATTTATTTATTTCTGGGCCGGGCCTTCCCCGACCAGGGTTTGAACCGAGGCCCCCTGCAGCAGAAGTGCAGAGTCCTAACCACTGGACTGCCAGGAGATTCCTTCTCAGATCTCTTTCAATAGTTTCATTTTGGTACCAGACTTTTTCATGAACTCAGAGAAATCAGTTTTTCATTTGCATTGTCATTTTTTTACCTCAATGATGTTTTAACTCTGAATAAAATAATTTTATTTTATCTATTGAACAGGTATTTTCCCCTGGGCAATTCTTCAGATATTGCGTGTGTGCATGTGTGTGTCCGCCTTGATTGAGTCCTCAGTTGCATCAGTGAACTCTCAGATTCTCACTGACTTTCTCTTTGCAAGAAGAACACGTTAGTGGATGTGATCATGTCCATCTGTGTCATCTCTGCGATGTCCTCTGTCCCGTCCAGCTTTGTCATGTTCCTGATCCAGGGGTGTGTCAGCAAATAGAAGCACCTGCAGTTCATCAGTGGAGTGAAGCCTATCATTCTACTGACTCTCCAATTCTGTCTAGGACATGGTAAGAATGCTGGTCTGCCGCTGCTATATAAACCTCCAATAGGGCTCTGGATTGGACGGATGAAAGGGCCCCTGGCCATCACCAGGAAATGTTCTAGCTAGTCCAAAGATGAATGAAAGAGGAAAAGGCAGACCCAGTTGTACACTTTGATGTGACCAAACATGGCCTTAAGCACACGGCTGATCTCACGCCAGAGGAAATCCGTCCACACAGACTGCACTTCATACCACCACCACCTCATTCCCTAAGTGACAACTTTTCAAAAAACTGAGGTGGAAGACTCTTAGTCAAAACTTAAAGCCAATGCTTCTAACATGTCTGATAGATTTTAGCCTTCAGAGTCAGGGTGTTCTTTGCCTTACTAGGAACTCATCTGTCCTTCAGATTCCTGAGGACCAGGTAAGTGAGAGGTGACCGTGCTTCCTGTTTTTCAGTTTTCCCATAGATAGCTAATTTGTAATTTATTGTTTTTGCAGTATGTTAGAAACATAAAATAACATAGCTGTAAGTACAAGCTACTAGGAGAGCTTAGAAGTGCGAAATCTAGTTTAAGAAGGCTGAGGCACTCAACTAAAATAAAAACTAAAGTTGTTAGTAAGAAAATCCTAGTATGTCTGGGATGGTACTGAAGAAATCCTTGTAAGGTTACTAGCAGGCTATTTACTTGAGGTGACAGTATTTACAGTAAAGACAGTACATTATTACTGCCTCATTACCTTATGGCAACACAACAATAGCTCCAGAGATGAGGATAAAAATATAAAACACAGTAGAAAGAATCAGATTGTATATATAGGCTTTTATTAGGGCAGACATTTCCATAATTATAAATCTCATTAAAACAAATAGATGACCTAACACAACACTGAAAATCAACTATACTTCAATTTAAAAAAAACCAATTAGATGACCAAGTATCTTTATTAAACAGTGATCCAAAATGAAGTAAAAATTAGTAAAATTAACTGTAAATGAAGACACTGCAATCACGTAAACCAAGGAGTTATCAATGTGCTTTAATACCAGGACCTAATGACATTATTTTCCAAGTAATTGATTAATTATTATTGTAAAAACCATTATTAACATAAATGACACAGATGATACTGTACTTTTCTGTAGTAAAGAAACGTTTAATGGATTTTTTTATGGATCCCAATTGGTATTATATAGAAAACCTTACTGAACAAAAACTTTTATAATCTCAGAAAAAGACATGATGAAAAGGTTGATAGTTTATGCATATAATTTAACTATACTATCACAGGTATGGAAATGTAACAATCATTTCTATGTCAGAAAATGGTATAAAAGCAGAGGGTTGTCAAAATAGAGAACGAGATATTCTGAAACAAATGAAAAATCAAGATACTGTAGTAATGGCAACTTTTTTAATGTGTGACAGATACTGAAATACCAAGGGGAAAATGAACAGACTGTTTCCTGAAGTGGTGGTGACAGTGGATACAGAGTAGCTTTTAAAAAATGCAAGGGATATAGCAAATTAGCTTACCACCTCCTTCAAATCAAAGTGAGAATCTCTTGGAAGAATTTAAGCACCATTAACAGACACATCTTATGGCAGTTCATGCAATGCTTTGTATTTCCGTGGAAAACTATTTCAATGGTGAATATGACGTAGGAATCAGAAGCATATTTTGCTGAGACACTAGGTAATTGACACTTTCCCGAACTGAAAAAAAAAATTCATAAGAAGGTATATAAAGTTGTTGACTAAATGAAATTTGTTCTAAGAATAACTCGTACCTAGTGAAATAGCTTACCAGCTGCCACAACTCTGGGATCCTCGTGAGACTGGTGTCTCCCAGCTGCTCGGCTATCCGCACTCTCGTTCCACCAAAGAACATGAACTGCAGAAATAAATAAACCAGAAATAGATTGTAAAGACTGTGGCACTGCTCAAATAAGAAAGATAGAAACATTAATCAGAAACTAAAAGTCCTATTCTTTAAATCAAAATAGTGATTATCAAAAAGGTAGCACTAAGTATGTTAGTGATAAGATTTCAGAGGAGTCAAAGATTTGGGAGAGAAATTTATAAATTAATTAGTCAAACTGGTTTTATAGAAGGAGAAACAGAAGGATTTTACTTTATTTTGAAAAAGCAAGATTATAAAAAAGTTACGCTCACTACTGAATATTAGGCTGATGCAAAGAAGAACACTGAAAGTAGCTGAAACTTAACCACCCAGAGAAAACCTTTATTAATATTTATTGTATTTCTTTTAAAAGATGAGAAATATAAAATTAGGGTCTTACTGTATATTATACTTTGTAAATGATTTAAAAAAGTCAACAATGAGAAGTTTCTATGACAATGCTGTTAATCTTTAACATGTGAATTCTGCCCCATAGATGTAACAACTTTTTATACCAGCCCCTTATTGTTGATTATTTATATCATTCAAAATAGTGTGGTATTCTACAAAATACTGAAATAAATGTTCTTTTACTTAAATTATTTAAAAATTTAAAAATAATGACAATGTAATACATGTTGGCTGTATAGATTTTGGAAAATGCAAATAAATAAAAAGAGAAAGCAGGAATAGTTTCTAATCCTACCACCCAGAATTCACCACTTTGCTATTTTGGTTTATCTTTTCCATATTTATGTATATATGTATGTATTTTTACATTTTTATGTATGTAAAGACACACAGCATATATGTTTATGCTTATATGAGACGCATGATGTATATGATGTATATGTGTGTCTGTTTGTGTATTACAAATACATACATAGTGTCATACTACATTGTTTCTAAAGTTTCCCTATAGTAAACAATGCTGACAAAAACTTCCTTAGAGCAGCACCTATCATGTATATTTATAAAAATAACAATGTCAGAGTCAAATCACTACTTACATTTATTGGGTGCGTCCTATGTGCTAGGCCTGGCTTTAAGCGTTTTGCATGTATTAACTCATTTAGTCTTCACAAGAATCCTAGGTGGTAGGTTATGATTATCATTATTTTATCAATGAGCAAAGTAAGGCACAGAAAGGTTAAGTAACTCACTCCAAGTCACAAAGTTAGTAAGCGGTGGAGTTGGGATTCAAACCCAACCAGTCTGGATCTCATTATTTCCTCAATGTAAACTCCTAAAATTAAAATTGAGAGAACCAAAGGGAATATCTTATATAGGTACAGTGTACATACTATATGTTGTCCAGAAATGATGCACTGATTTATACTTAGCATATTACTCTTCCCTTTTCTCCACTGAGAATGAATTTAAGATTAAAAAGTGTGCCTACTCATTTTCAGTTTTTTCTTATAAAAGTTATATTTATGTTCATTATAAAAATTAAAATACCACTTAAAAATTATTTTCATCATTCAAGTGACCACTATATATTCTTTCAAATTTCCTTCCTGTGTAACTGAACACACCTATACAGCTATGCATATTTCCTAGAATACTGGCAAAAATAATTTTAAAATTAAGGCTTTTCATTTATATTGCTGAATTTCGTGGTGGGGAATTATTAAGCCAGTATATGCTACACAGTAGGGGTACTTATTTTTTCCCAGCTTCCCTGGTACTATATCTATATAAGTATGTCTTTATTTGGTGAAAATGGCATCTCCTCATAGTCTTAATCTACATCTTCCTAAATCTATATTTAGTAGTCATCTTGAATATATATGTATACACATATATACATTCACCTACATATATATGAATGGCACAGGAATAGAAAGACCAAAATGTTAACAGTATTATCTCTAAGTAGTGGAAAATGGTTTTTTTCCACCTTTGGTCATGGCCATGATATTTAGTCTCTGTAAACATATGTATTACTTTTTCATTCAGAGACAAACACTCTATCCCAAGTAACGTTATTTTTAAAAATCAATAAAAATATATTTAGAGGAAAAAAAAGATGAAGAACAGATTTTTCTTAGCCTCCTTGCAGTTTTTTAATTTTATCATTTTGATGTATCATGGAAAACAGCAGTGCAACATTTGGAAAAGCCTTCATAAGTGGTTAACATCCTAAATAAATATTACGTAAAACAGGTATTTTCAACCCTTAAAATGACAAAAAACCCTAAATATTTGGCAATAAAAATGAAATACATGGCATAATCAAAAACAGTGACAAAATACTGGAGGAACTTAGTAGGTCACCAGTACACTTTAAATTTCATAGAAGAAATGGACCACTGTACCTCTGTTGAGTGCTCCATATTCTGTATGGAAAACTCCAATTAGTTTTGAGTAGCCTAGCTCGACATGGGCATTAATTGCTCTTTTAAATGCGTCACCCCACAGAGCTGGCCCACCAGGTTTCATCTGAAAAGTTACCAGCTCGTAGACTCCTGGAATAGGGAGAAAATAAATTATAAAAGATATTCAAGAAATTTCTCATCAGGTTAGCATGGTTCCAGTGGAAGGCTAGTCTACATATACAGATTTGGAGGGTCAAACATAAAAATGTTTATGTACACATATTTATGATTTCTTTGCATTTCTTGCATTTTTCCTAGCTTTTATATTTAGAAAGTCTCCATGTTTAAGGGTGAGTTATTAAGCTTATCATAGAGAACAAAGAAAAAGGAAGCTATATTAAGATATTATCAGAATGATTTTTAATCTATAAAATTAGTCATTTAAACAAATAACTGAGAATTTATGATAGGATTAGGATTTTTGAGCTGTCTGAGTCTAATTCTAGGTAGAAATGAATAAGAAAAGTATTTTCTGATCTCATATATTTCCTTCTTTCCAATTCTGAGAGGAAACACTTCTTTGTTTGTATAATTTCCCCCTACAGGTTTCCATTTCTAACAGGAACAGCCGGCAAACAAAGGACCCAAAGTGATATGTGAGATTTTGACGGGAAAAAAGATGAAGAAGGTGGTTTTATTGTTCCTAAATAGCCAGGTAAACACTTGAAAATCAGTCTACCTTCTGGTCAGAAGTATGGAGCAGGTAGAAAAAAAGAAACTAGGGAACAAGTAGATTTGAGAAGTAAAAGGAAAAAAAGTACAAAGCAACTAAAGAATTATAAACAACACAGAGGCAGATAACCAAGATGTGACACTGTTCTAGGAGCCACTAAGTTCATGTAGCCAGCGCTGAAGGCTGAGGGGAGGTCCAGGTGGATAGGATCCAAATAAGACATTTCAAATCTCTTGTCATCTAAGATACACTATGAAGTTGGGATTATGGGGGAAAGAAAACTTAAATCAGTTTATGCTTTTAAAAAGTCTGCCTTTTGTTTAAAATTAGGTTGAGGTAAATATTTCCCTTAAGTCAGTAAGAAAGTGAAATCAGCAAGAAGATAAATCTTTAATAATTATTTTCAAACTGAGGAATAAGAGGAAAACAAGTTAAACTACAGTAATTCAGCTTAACAGTTTAAATTAATCCATCCCCCCCAGTTTTACAAGCAAAGATACACTTACTGTTTTTAGATTAACTGTAATTTGTGTAAAAAAAATACTAAGTTATGAGAAAATATCATACATTTCCCTTTACCTACCTATACATGTGTTCTGTGTTCTAGATCCCCAACTTCTCAACCTTTCTTCCCATGTAAACTTTTCATATTCATACCTAAACTTTAACAGTTTTTCCAAATTGGAAAAAAATTCATTATTTAATGCTCATTGTTTTAATTGTAAGCAAAGAGCTCAAATTCATTTTTATCTCTATAATCACAATATATTCCGATATAAAAACAAAGGATTACTTTCTCCTACGGAACTTTAGTTTTTATAGCTTAAAATCTTCAGTATGTTCTTCATTAAAATTCAGTGTAATTTAGAGAGACGAACTTACCTTCTTTGGGTGGTTTTTCTAATTTGCACCATGGCACCAGATAAGTAATTTCACTCTCTTGTTTATCAGTAATACCCATAATTGGAATGAGTAATTGTTCTCGCCATTCCTTATCATTGGCCAAGGTTTTCCGAACTTCAGTTTGATGAGCAAAATTGTCTATGGGAATAACAGGAGTAAGAAAAATAAAACTTTTTGATTTAAAATCACCTGTACACCTTTAACATATATAATATTGTATATCAACTATACATCAATAAAAAAATAAAGTCACCTGTACTATTTCTGGGTTTCATTCAATTTAGCAAATGTTTATTGAGGCCACATAAGGACAATATGTTATATCACTAGAGATACCAACATAAGTAGTTGCTCATGGTCTAAAAGGGGAGTGGCAATGTAAACAACCAATGATGTCATATAGTAATGGGCTGCATAGGTGCTACCATTTAGTAGGTAGTTGTGAGACTTAGGTAAGTTATTGAATCATTCTGTGCCTGTCTCTTATTCTGTGAAATAGGGATAATGATATAGTATCTACCTCCAGGGCTGTTGTGAGGATTAAAAGAATTGGTACATGAAAGGAGCTTAGAACAATGTTTGGCACCAAGTGAGTACTCCATATATATTATTTATTCATATTACTTGAGGCATTTAAGTTATAGTGTTAGTCTAGAGAAAGACTGTTTCTTCGGTAGTGCTGGTGGTGGGTAGTCAGGTCAAGGTACAACTGAATTAAATTTAACATAAATGAAATTAAGATTTGCTTTTTCAGCCTCTTTGAACAAACAGCTTCCAAAGAAACAGTGCTAATTCTTACTTATTGACACCATTTTTTTTACCCAGTACTGTTTCTCTTCTGTTTGTTACCCAAACAGGTATATACATTTAATAACATATAGGCCTAGTACTATATTTATTATTAGGGCCTAAGGTTAATGGTAAAAGAGTTTTCTATGGTTTATGCTAGAGATAAGGAATAACATCTATCTTAGAGCTTAAGTAAGTTATATCACGATCTTACTAGTAATTTTCTTAATGGGACATAATTCTCCTTGTTGCACATTAAAGCATAAATTGTGTTTTAATGGGGTTTGTCCTATTACAACAGGGAAATCCTCTAAACTATGGCCATGTTAAATATAGAATGAGCACTTTTCACAATAATGTGATGAATATTAACTTTGGACACTATTATGACTCTTAACTTTGATGACCAGACATAAATGAAATTATTAAAAGTTCTCTGGGAAAAAAAAAAAGTTCTCTGGATATCATCAAGTCCTATGTGGACTTCAGAAAGATTAGACACTGGAGTAACAATCTGGGGATTCCTGTAACCTGTTCTTCGTTGTCTACTAAACCAGCAGTAAGTCAACTTCAATATGGGGAGAATTCTAATTCCTTTGCCTTTACTTCCCTAGAGCAGCATAATGATAGTGAATTCCCTGAAACCTTGGGGTATACTAACAAAAGTGGTTCCCTAAATTTAACAAATTATTCAGTCTGAGTTGGGTGAGGCCTGGAAGTTAACTATTATCCCCATGAACCTCAACTAACCTAAATTAGAAATATTGAATTGTTTCTACTAAAATCCTGATATCCAGTTGCAGATTCAATAATAAGAAAAAATAACTCTCCCTTTTATGATCTCTACCCACTTGGGCTCTTGCAGTCAATGCTTAAAATTTTTCATAAATGATCTGTACAGTGGACCATTCTGTGTTCTTTCTGAGCATTAAAGGCTAGTTCACAATTTCATGATTTGAAATATGAGATGTCACACTTTCCCAAAGATGATACATAGGAAATTGGGCAAAAGTTGTTAGAGGCACCAGTGGGAGGAGTAATCACTGAATTCATTTTTTGTTGTTGTATTTGTTGTTCCTCTCTTTAAAAGTTGAATTCAACCTGTGTGTATTTATAGTAACATAGACCCAAGAGGTAAGTGTCATGTAACATTTAAAAGAGTGAAAATCTATACTGAATACTTAAGCTGGAAACATCATACCATACTTCCAAATATGAAACACTTTATTGATCCTGCCTCCAAGTTCTACACTCCAGAATCCAACCAGTTCAGAGTGAGCTGTCTGAAGATGTATGTTTTTCTTAACATTTTCCAGAAACTCATTCATCTTTGAAGGTTTAACGCAATAAGTACGAAACTCATAGAATGTTCCATCGTATTGTCTGGGGCCCTTAGCAAAAGATGAACACACCTGAAGAAACATAAGGCAAATTTAAGTATTTGGGGAACTTAAGGCTTATAATATCATGTTACAACCAAATCTGAATCTGCAAAGAAGGGACACTCATTAGACTCATACTCCATGTTTGTACCTCTGTTGTCATCTCTCCTTAGAATTTGCTGAGAGATGTTAATAAAGATGTTAATAAAGATAAGGCGTCTTAAGTGTGCTGAATATACAGCTACTGCTTCCTAGCAGGGGTGCCTTAGGCCACCTTTTCATGAAAAGTTAATCATAAGAAGGCACTAGGGTCTTAATGAGAGTCCTTTATCCAAGAACTACAACTAGGATTCTAATTAATTACAAATGGTTTACCTTATTTATCCAATATTCTATCTTTAGTCAATACTATATGTGTTACAGTTATATATTTAAATGAACTTTATAAAATATACAGGTGTTCTGGCAGTAATGATGGAAATACGTTTACTTGCAGAAAGATCTTCTTTAGGTTTTTTTACAAAATGTTAAGTTTCAGTTCAGGTCAAAGTATTTTCCAAATTCAATGAAGTACATCACTGGTAAGTAATAGAACTGGGATGTAACTAATGTTAAAGGGAATCCATAATCTATTAAATTGCACTATAACATGGTGGTAGACTGTATGAATTCTATAAAGGAAAAATCAACAGGTCAGAACTGAATCATTATTAGGTTTAATTATAGATGCAGTGTGAGAAGGGCATTTAATCCATCCAATTAACTAGGTTGATGGAAATATCCTTTAAGAACCATTAGTTCTTTTTGTATTAGAGGTACGGTCACTATATAAATTTTTGCTATGTTTAATCTTCTGAGTCTTAGTGAACTTAACTTTAGGTAGGAAATTACCTGCCAGAAATTATGCCCTGTGAATGCAAATGTGTGTGTATGTAAATACGTATATGCACACGTGTATACACACACACTCATATGGCATTTGTGTTTACAATTTCATGTTATTGTAGTTTTGGATATCATGTGCTAATTCCTGAAGCTGATTAATCAGAATTATCTAATACAAATGTTGGTACAAACAAAGCTATGGACAAATTTGGGGCTTATGTTGACTAGCTGGTATGTCAAATGAAACCAGTAGGCTCCTTTCTCTGACATATTTTTGGTTATAACACACAATTGCCTATATATGTGATTTAATTGTGCATAATGTCATATTTATAATTAGCTACTTGAGTTCATTCCACTCATGTCCCCTCTGAGTTATATTCCTATTGCCCAAGTGTCTAAGCTTACAATGGAAGCAGGTATTCCCACCAGAAACAACTGCAGCTACGCCTACTTTTGGTGGACATGTTTTTTTGTGTCATTTTAACCAAATTCTAATAAGACAATATTACACAAATAACTACTTGGTGTAATAGTTTAATAAGTATTATAAATAAAATATATCAGAAAATGAGCCAGTGGGTATTTGTAACAGTTGCTTTTTTAGTTGATTTTTCAGGAATTTGTATTGATACTTGGAAACAAGTATGTGGTCAAGGCACATAATTTTGTTATCTTTCACAAGAGAAAGAAACAAGTAGCAAAGGAAGCCCAGGGAAAGCTTAAACAGCAGTTGAGATAAGAATGTGTGTGCTGGGGGGAAGTGATTTTTGTTGCAGGGCAGAAACTTAGAACTGTGCTGGGAGAAGAATCATGAGTACTTCAAGCTCCCTTATATTCATGTCAGGGCTCATTTTCAGCAGCAATAACTTCCAAGTCACCTATAAGAGAGCATTTGATCGACATTTAGTAAAGTCAAAGTTCAGGATAAAGTTGTAAGGAATAATTTTGGCCCTGCCCCGGTGGAGAGACTCAGGATAAAGGCTGTATCGCTAATCTTGAGTGATGGGGCCATTATGGCTCCTCTTTAGTCTTTACAGAAAGTCAGTCTCTATGTAAATCCCCTTCCTGTCCTATTGCTTGAGAAAGGAGTACAAACCTAAACAACAAAAGACAACAACAAAACATCTCTAGCTTAGATTCACAAAACAGGACAATCCACGACAGTTAAGGCCAAATCACAAAAATCTATTTTGTACCTTTCTCATTTAACTTTTTAAATTTATTTAATTCTTATTACTTTTTATATGTTAATGCCAATCTCCCAATTCATCATTTCTCACTTAACTTTAAAGAGGTTGTCATCATCATATTTTCTAGGAAGTTCCCGACCCTGCGTGACTTGGGCACAGACTGCAGGAGACAGTGGCAGCTGGGCAGATGCTGCACCACCTGTACCCTGGGCCCCTCTCGGAGGTTCTCTGCAAAATGCTCAGAAGTTTTATTTCATGTATAAGTGGGAGGCCCGTTCTCTTGCTAGCGTCAGGTTGACCTTTTTCTCCTTCACCCTTCAGTCTAGAGAGGCTTGTGGCTTGTCAAAAGTCAGTAGAAGAGGCTGGACCAACGCCTGGCACAGGGACCAGCGCGGCGAGCCCAAAGGCGTGGGGCGGCAAGAACGCAGCAGCTGGCGTTTCAGGGGTGGCCTCAGGGCCGCCGGGCACCCAGGCTAGAAAAGCCCCCCATCCATGGTTGTTCCCGAGCCGGCCGTAGGCGACACAAGCAGCCGGTCTTCCCCTAAGGGCACCCTTTCTCCTGCGCGCTCCAGGGTCCTCACTTCCAGGTGCTGGGACTTGCTCTACAAGTAGGCAGCAGCACAAGGCTCCCAGGTCAGAGAGCGCGAGTCGGGTGGTGCGCCTCCCGGGCCCTCCCCTTCCCTCTCCCAGGGATCATTTTGGGCGCGTCCCCGGGGCGGGTACCTGAGGCGCCAGGGTCCGAGCGGCCAGAACCTTAGTCAGACTCTTTCCGAGGGCAAGCATGGCGCGGCTTCGAACGCCGAGAAGGAACGCGGCCGGGATTCTTCCTTAAACTCCTCCTCCTGTGGCTTCCCGACTAGCAGGGAGCGACACCTGCACAAATGCAGGACGCAGGCTCGGGGCGGGGATCCGCGGGTCAGCTCCGCCTCACGCCCGGGGTTGGGGCGCGGCTGGAGAGCCCAGTGCGTAAGGCGTCCGCCCGGGGCCGGCTCCAAACGCCTTTTGGTGTCACCTTTCGCCCTTCCTGGCTCCTTTGTTTCCCCAAACGTTCTCACCCCCATCGTCAAGAGTGATATTAGAATTAGCTGAATGCTGAGGTCGTTCCTGTACCACCTGTCTGGACACATCGCCTCATCTCCAAGAGCTCTTGCATACAATCAGTAAAAGTTCGTGTGTAGAATGAGAGTGTGTATGATCATTGGGAAGGCAATATGGATGCGTGTGTGCGTCATGCTTTGCATTTTAAATCGCGGACGTGTTTGCAGCGGTCAGTTTTAGTCGGGTGATTCACGTGTAGCTAAAGACTAGTGATTCTTCCCTTTTGTTCATTAAGTGCATTTTCTCTCCCTATTGCCACCCCCAGTATGACCTTGTAAGGCTCCTAATAATGATTGTATTTCTCAGGAGCTCAGAGGAATGGGGGCCCCGAACTACATTCGAAAATTCAAATTTAAATATATATAGTTTGAATCAAATAGTTTTTAAACCTTAAAAGCAAAACAGCAGACCTCTGATCTTGTCCTTCTTAGTCCTGAAATTGGTCCCCAGAGTAGTTAACTTTCAACATTTTCAGCTGTTTCTTGTAGAGCTTGTTTATTATTATGTAAATGTCACTATATGCCTTTTCTGGTGTTTCTTGATATTTTCAGTTATAGATAGTGTCTGTTGCTTGGAAAATGAGGATTTAGGTCTGTTACATACCACTACCCCAAAATACACTTCCTTTCCTGCATCTGATAATGCTTACATTAAGAATAGTTAATTGTAACGTTATTAATTTGATTATATTGATGCTTACATAATTACTAATTACATTACCTTCTAAACATATAAATACACTAAATCCAATTACACAATCATTACATTCATGCACACATTGAAGTAATATTGCTTATACTGTTAAGACTAGGGAATTATTACAAGGCTATTGTCTGTGGTTGTATTGTTTGTGCCTTTGCAAAGACTTTTGAATCATCTGTTGAGAGGAAGGGAGGCTTTTTAAAGTTAGTAATTCCAGAGGGTGATGAGTCAGTTTTTCTAGTGGATGGGCATCCATTTCTAACCAAGCAAGACAAAAAACATCATCTGTGTCTGGACTGGATCCTTATGTTTAAGTTTATTTTCTGAGGCTTTTCCCCCCTAGAATTAACAATTCATTCCCTCATTCAACCCATATTAATTAAACTCCTTTATGCTTCAGGCACTTTTCCAAAAACTGGGGTGCAGAGGTGAACAAAAGTCAAAGTTCGTGTTCTCTTGGAGCTTCTAGGTTAGTGGAAACAAAAACAAATGAAGGAAAAATATGTCAAGGCTTAATAAATATGATGAGTAAAAACAAGTAGGATGTGGAGAATAGAAAGTGCTGGAGGGAGGTAGCGGAGACTGCTAGCTATTTCCCAATAGCCATTCTTCTCCCACCCCACTTTTTTTGAAAATTAGCAATAGAACCCTTGCAGCTTGGTGCAGCCATGTGACTAAGTCCTGGCCAGTGGGATGTGTTAATGCATTTATGACCTACTGTAAGTGGTCTTAAAGCAGTGCAGGAGTGGTTCTCGCCCTCTTTGTTTCTTTCTTATTTCTACTTGCTGGAATTTGGAGTAATGGCTTGAGTTCTTGGACTATGAGGTAGAAACCACATGCTGAAGATGGCAGAACAAGAGAGAAGCAGCCTAGGTTCTGACACCATGGAGCACCATACTAGGAGCCCTGAACTGCCTATCTCTGGACTTCTTTTTTACAAGAGAAAATGTTTCTAGTGTAAGCCACTGCTTTGTGGCTTAAACCTATGATCTTAATAGGAGAGTGACTATTTCTTTTTCATTTGTTTCTGTTATTTTCATTATACTCATCACTTATTAAACACCAAATTCTTTGCCTAAATAAATTTCCTCTCAATATGCTTAAACCCATTAATCAGCTTATTAGTTTCATCTTCTGGCATTATCTTCCGGGGGTCCTTTGTTCTCTTGCTCCAGTGTGGGCTAATTGTTTTTTAAGACAGCATGGTAGTAATTCTGGGATCTCCTCTCACTGATATCCTGGGGGATCTTGTTTGCCTTGTGTTGGACCTCCTGTTGCCAGGATTTGGTAGCTTTTTTATTCGAGACTTGAATTTCTAAAAATGTTTTATTCTACCAAACCTCTTGATTCATATGTTGGTTGGGCATAAAATTCTACATTGGAAATAATGTTCCCTTATAATTTCAAAGGCAATTCTCCATTGTATTATAGCTTTTAGTAAGAAATTCATGGCATGCTGATTCCTGCTTCTTTGTATGTGACTTGTCTCTCTATAAAATCAAGGGAAGGAGTCTGCATAGATTCTTCTCAACAGACTGTGTGAGTGATATAAAGAATATGAGTCCGGTTCTGGTACTTATTGGCTGTGTAACCTTGGGTAAGTTACTCAGTTTCTCTGAGCCTCTGTTACTTTGTTATTGGTGATAATTAAACTACTACCTAGGGTTGTAAGAATAATTAAATGAGAGAATCTCATTATAGTACTCTCCCATAGAATTAATCACTCAGATTAATTTCTGCACTGAACCCCCAGAATATTAGAACCAGGGGCATCATTGGAATCTTTCACTTTCTTAAGGATAAATTTCTCAGAAATAAATGCATTAAATTGTATAATTTTGAAACTGAAAGGGACACTAGAAATACTTTGTTGAAAGAAGTAATTTTACACTTTTATTTTGCTAGTGGTGAAAATAAGCTCCAAGAGGGCAAGTGACTTGTTGATGGTTACACAGTAATTTAGAGCCCAAGTCAGGCATAAAGGCCTTGTCGTTGGTCACCTGGGGTGCTTGCAGACAACCTAGCTCTTCATGTACCAACAACTCTGACCCCTACTCACTGTGCCCCTCCCAATTCTCTACTCGTTTTGAAACATAAAGTGCATCCTGACACTCTCCACCAGGTTTCAGCACGTTGAGCATGAAATGCAGACTCCTCGCAGGCCTGTGTCCTGTGGCTCCCGCCTCCCTCTCCTCATCTCCCACCACTCTCCCTCGCAGCTCAACACATTCCAGCCCCACTGCCTTCCTGTTGTTCCTTAAACGTAAAAGCTCATTTCTTTTGTGGGACTTTGTACCTACACTTTCTATTGCCTTTGCTCATAGTGTTCTTTCTCCCCAAATCTTTTCCTGGCTTGTTTTTCCTAATCGTTTATGCCTTGGAAGAAGTTATCACCTTCTCAGGGAGCGTAGTCACTCTTCTCCTCATGCACTGCTTTATTTTTGGCTAAGTGATATACTTATTTGTTTACTGTCCAATTTCTCTATAGGATTGCAAACTCCTTGAAGGTAGGCACTTTTTCTTATTCACCCAGACTCTCAAATATGCAGAACAGTGTCTGGCATACAGTAGCTGCTCAGTGAATGTTTGTTGAGTGAAGACATGGGCAGTAGATTGGATTGACTTGAGTTCAGTATATGAGTATTTAAGCCCTCTTTGTGTTCCATCACCCCTAACCGTAAAATGAGTCTGCAGCTTACAAGCCTATGGCAGCAGGGAGAGGGGCATCAAATAACCAAAAGGTGAGGGGATAGAGGCATGATTGCAGTTGTTATTGATTGGTCCTGTGCTCTGAGGCAATAGGAGGGGCCAGGCCCTCTTGGGTGTTCCTACCTTTGACGTCCCTTTGCAGAGACATGCCCTGCTCGGTGGGGGAGGAGGAGTGGACCACCACCCCCATCCCCCAGACCATCACGGAGCTCTTCCGAAACGGGAACTGGACGATGGAGAACCCCTCCCCCGCCTGCCAGTGTAGCAGCGACAGAATCAAGAAGATGCTGCCCGTGTGTCCCCTGGGGGCTGGGGGGCTGCCTCCTCCACAAGTGAGTCACTTTCAGGGTGTGACCGTTCAGGTGGGGTGCAGGGTGGGCTTGGGGAGAAGGAATCGGTGACCTGCCGTGTCAGGAGGGTCTCTTTCAGTCATGATTCTTGTCATAGGGAAAAGCATGTGAGTTTTGAGAGGAGGGGCCTTGGAGCACATTGTTCCTGTATCTGAGGGAGCTTAGCCTGCTTCTCTCTTTTGAAGTCAGCCTAGTTTCCTTACTGGTTCGAGGTCCAACCAGAATACGACACTCTGGATCAATGAGCTGTGGAAGGCACACTGTGGACTCTCCCCCAGTGGTGGTGTCACGGGACAGACTGTGACAAGCCCAGCTTCATCTCTGCCTCTGCCACAGATGAGCTGGTGACCTTGGACAGGTCACGCTGAGTCCCTGGGCCTGTTTCCTCACCGCTGAATTAGGGAGGCTCGCCCATAAAACTTCTGTGGGTCTTACAACTCTGACATCCTCTGAAACTCTGAGTGTGGGAAACAGTTGTGAGCCATTTTTTCTGAGAATGATTTCAGGAAGAGGCTTGCTTTTATTATTTTTTTTTTTTTGCGGTACGCGGGCCTCTCACTGTTGTGGCCTCTCCCGTTGCGGAGCACAGGCTCCAGACGCGCAGGCTCAGCGGCCACGGCTCACGGGCCCAGCCGCTCCGCGGCATGTGGGATCCTCCCGGATCGGGGCACAAACCGGCGTCCCCTGCATCGGCAGGTGGACTCTCAACCACTGCGCCACCAGGGAAGCCCAAGAGGCTTGCTTTTGATGTCTCTCTGCTGCCTTATGAGCATCCAGGTTGCAGGGTGAGGAGAAGGAATTTCAAATGGTGTTGAAAACTTAAAGCTGTCCTTCCGATTGCGTTTCTTTAAAATAAGAGCTCTTCTCTTCATCAGTATAACTCCAGTGATCAAAAGAATTTGCTAGGCATAGTCAACGGTGCTGCTCCCTGAAAACCTTTTGTAACCATAAAGAATGATACTTCACAGTCTATTCTGATACTTCATAGTTGTTCAGAATAATTTTCTGGGGCTCTCCTTGGCTTGCCATAATGGCCCTGCTGAGAGCAGAATGGATCAGACCTTGGTGGCTGGCTGATGGCAGAGCCTGGGCTCTGTGGGCAGAGTCTGGTCACACTGTGGTACATGTTTGACGGACATGTGTCATTGTTGTCCTTGATTTGTTTTCTCTCCCAATTCTGCCCCATAAAGACACATATGCTCAGTTTACTTTGAATTTAAAAAGCTTCTAGCTCAGTCATATCTCAGTAAATAACTTTGTTTTTAATTAGTTTAATCCAAAGTGTGAGTCTCATATCTTAGTTACACTTTTCTCCCAAATCAGATTCATAAAGGGTCCTACAGATTTAAGGACAGTTTCTCAGGCTTTTTACATGGACCCACGAAGGACTTGGATGGAAGAAGTGGTATTAAAAGCATTTACTTTCACTGCTTTTCAACTCATTTGTCCCTCTGAGTTTTGAAGGAATAGGTGGTACTCAGAAGAAAAGAAGGAAGAATCGTTGAAATCTTCATACCTTCAGGAAAATGAGATAACTTACATGGCTGCCTCACAACATAGCTCTCTGAGCAGCGTAGTCTGGGACATCTACAGTGGCTCTCATGCTGGGAGAGAGCCAAGGCCTGTGTATAAGTCCTTCAGGTCTTTCTGGTCAGTATCCCTCACTGCTCAGACTGACTCCCCATTCGTTTACCCTACGATCCAAGTTCAGGCCCGAGCCACCATAGTTGGAGGAGCATCTGTGAGATGAATGAGTATGCTTTCTTTAACATCTCAGATGCCTAACTTTGTCTATAATCAAGCCCAGCCTCCTCCCCTTCCCCATTTAGCTTCTGTTAGCCCCCTGGGCAGAAATAATAGAAGTTAAGAGGTTGCCAGAATCCAACAGAGGAGATTGAGCTATAACTTTCACCAAATCTAACTTTAGATTTCCTTTAAAGAGGGAATTCATCTAAATGAAGCATGTACAGACTCATGCTGTTATCTGCTACAAAGCGATACTGTGTTCATATTCTCAGTGTTCTAATGTCAGGCTGTACTTTTAGGTATGGTAGGTTTCTCGGGGTGCCAGTACTTCTCAATCATGTCCTCCAAGTCAAAGTTAAGGATGCCATCAAGCAAGTGAAGGAACACTTGAAGCTCGGCAAGTAACAGTATCCATCCCAAAACATGTCAGAAAAGGGGGCCCAGAGTAGTTGGTACATGGGAGTAGCTGGCAGGTAAACATGGTCACCTAACAGTTTATTGTTTAAGACTTTTTAAAATACAAAGCCATCACTGGCATTTAGTGATCTTACGCCACTCAAGACTGAGCTCCAGTTAATACTTGAAAGTGTAGATCCTATACGTGGAGCATGGCAATTATTGTTTCTGCTTATCTCCTACAGAATAATTATATAGGTCAATGGAAATTTTATATGACCCTGTATAAAGGGTGTATAAGACCGTTCTTATAACAAGACTCTGTTAGAATTTTTGTTTCTGTTAGATTAATATGCTATACATTGTTTTTTTCCAATTTATTTACAGCCAGAAGAGTTTAACTTATTTGAGTAATTTCACACTAATATTTCTGCATTTATTAAGTTTTCAAACCAAAGCAGTCCTTTGTGTATGTGAGAATTTACAACCTGCTGCTCTTATAATGTCAAAAACAGTGAACCAGAGTGAACCCCATTAGGCCACTCTCAGACCTCTTTCTTATTTTTTTTAAATAATTAAATTAAATTCCATTTATTTATTTTATTTTGGGCCAGGCCTTCCCTGACCAGGGATTGAACCCAGGCCCCCTGAAGTGGAAGCATAGTGTCCTAACCACTGGACTGCCAGGAAATTCCCTCTCCGACCCCTTTCAATAGTTTCATTTTGGTACTGCACTCTTTCATGAACTCAGAGAAATCAGTTCCGCATTTGAAGTGTCAGGTTATTGACCTGAAAATGATGGTTTAACTCTGAATAAAATAATTTTATTTTATTTATTGAGCCGGTGTTTTTCCCTGGGCTATACTTCAGATATTGCGTGTGTGTCTGCCTGATTGCATCAGTTGCATCAATGAACGCTCAGATTGCATCAACTGATTGCATGCAACTCATGGTGTTGAAAACTTAAAGCAGTCCTTCCTGATTGCGTTTCTTTAAAATAAGAGCTCTTCTCTTCATCAGTATAACTCCAGTGAACAAAAGAATTTGCTAGGCATAGTCAACGGTGCTGCTCCCTGAAAACCTTTTGTAACCATAAAGAATGATACTTCATGGTCTATTCTGATACTTCATAGTTGTTCAGAATAAGTTGCTGGGGCTCTCCTTGGCTTGCTATAATGGCCCTGCTGAGAGCAGAGTGGATCAGCCCTTGGTGGCCGGCTGATGGCAGAGCCTGGGCTCTGTGGGCAGAGTCTGGTCACACTGTGGTACATGTTTGAGGGACATGTGTCATTGTTGTCCTTGATTTGTTTTCTGTCCCAATTCTGCCCCATAAAGACACATGTGCTCGGTTGCATCAATGAACGCTCAGATTCTCACTGACCTTCTCTTTGCAAGAAGAACATGTTAGTGAACATAATTACGTCCATCTGTGTCATCTCTGCGATGTCCTCTGTCCCGGCCAGCTTTGTCGTGTTCCTGATCCAGGGTTGTTTCAGCAAATAGAAGCACCTGTAGTTCATCAGTGGAGTGAAGCCTATCATTCTACTGGCTCTCCAATTCTGTCTAGGACATGGTAAGAATGCTGGTCTGCCGCTGCTATATAAACCTCCAATAGGGCTCTGGATTGGACGGATGAAAGGGCCCCTGGCCATCACCAGGAAATGTTCTAGCTAGTCCAAAGATGAATGAAAGAGGAAAAGGCAGACCCAGTTGTACACTTTGATGTGACCAAACATGGCCTTAAGCACACGGCTGATCTCACGCCAGAGGAAATCCGTCCACACACACTGCACTTCATACCACCACCACCTCATTCCCTAAGTGACAACTTTTCAAAAAACTGAGGTGGAAGACTCTTAGTCAAAACTTAAAGCCAGTGCTTCTACCATGTCTGATAGATTTTAGCCTTCAGAGTCAGGGTGTTCTTTGCCTTACTAGGAACTCATCTGTCCTTCAGATTCCTGAGGACCAGGTAAGTGAGAGGTGACCGTGCTTCCTGTTTTTCAGTTTTCCCATAGATAGCTAATTTGTAATTTATTGTTTTTGCAGTATGTTAGAAACATAAAATAACATAGCTGTAAGTACAAGTACCAGGAGAGCTTAGAAGTGCCAAATCTAGTTTAAGAAGGCTGAGGCACTCAACTAAAATAAAAACTAAAGTCGTTAGTAAGAAAATCCTAGTATGTCTGGGATGGTACTGAAGAAATCCTTGTAAGGTTACTTGAGGTGACAATATTTACAATAAAGACAGTACATTATTACTGTCTCATTACCTTATGGCAACACAACAGTAGCTCCAGAGATGAGGATTAAAAATATAAAACACAATAGAAAGAATCAGATTGTATATATAGGCTTTTATTAGGGCAAACATTTCCATAACCATAAATATCTCATTAAAACAAACAGATGACCAAGTACCTTTGTTAAACAGTGATTTAAAATGAAGTAAAAATTAGTAAAGTTAACTGTAAACGAAGATACTGCAGCATATAAACCAATGGGTCATCAATAACTTTTAATACCAAGACCTAATAACATTATTTTCCAGGTAAGTAATTATTAATGTGAAAACCATAATTAATACAGATGACCCAGGTAACATTGTACTCTTCCATAGTAAAGAAATATGTTTAATATTTTTATGAATCCTATCTGGTAGTATAAAATAAACTTTAATGGACAAAAACTTTTAAAATCTCAGAAAAACAGACATGATGAAAAGGTTAATAATGTATACAAATATTTTAAAGATATTATCACAGCTATGGAAATGAAAGAATCACTTGAATGTAAGAAAATGCTATAAAAGCAGAGGGTTGTCAAAATAGAGAAAAAGATATTTGGAAACAAATGAAAAGTCAAGATCCTATAGTAATAGCAACTATTTTTAATGTATGACAGATACTGAAATGCCTAGGCAAAAAGGAACAGACTGTTTACTGACGTGGTGGTGATAGTGGACAGAGGTAGCTTTTAAATATGCAAGGGACATAGCAAATTAACTTACCACCTCCATCAAATAAAAGTGAGAATCTCTTGGGAGAATTTAAGCACCATTAGTAGACACAGCTTATGGCACTTAATGAAATGCTTCATTTATCAGTGGAAGACTATTTCAATGGTGAAAATGACATAGGAATCAGAAGCATATTCTGCTGAGACCCAAGGAAGTTAACACTCTCCCGAACTGGAAAAAAATTCATAAGAAGGTATATAAAGTTATTGACTAAATCAGATTTGTTCTAAGAATAACTTGTGCTTAGTGAAATAGCTTACCAGCTGCCACAACTCTGGGATCCTCATGAGACTGGTGTCTCCCAGCTGCTCGGCTATCCGCACTCTCGTTCCACCAAAGAACATGAACTGCAGAAATAAATAAACCAGAAATAGATTCTAAAGACTGTGGCATTGCTCAAATAAGAAAGACAGAAACATTAATCAGAAACTGTAACTCCTATTCTTTAAATAAAAATAGTGATTATCAACAGGGTAACACTAAGTATATTAGTGATAAGATTTCAGAGGGGTGAGCGATCTGGGAGAGAAATTTATAAACATTGTTTCCAAAGTTTCCTTACTATAAATAATGCTGACATAAATTTCATTAGAGCAGCAGTACATGTACATAATAAGAGCAATGCTGATGACAACTTCTACTAACATTTATTGGGTGCCTACTGCATGTTGAGCCTGGTTTTACATTTTGTGTGTATTAACTCATTTAGTTTTCATAATAACCTTCAGTGGTATGTTATTATTATCATCATTTTATGGATGAGGAAACTAAGGCACAGTAAGGTTAAGTAACTCACCCAAGGTGACAGAGTTTTAAGTGGTGGAGCTGGGATTCAAACCCAGGCAGTCTGGATCTGATTATATTCTTAACATAAACTCCTAAAATTTAAATTGAGAGAACCAAAGAGTATCTTACATATGTACACTTACAAATGTACAGTGTATATATTATACACTATCCTCCAGAAGTGAAGTACTGATTTATACTCAGCATATTATCATATTCCTAGTACACTGAGAATGAATTTAAGATTAAAAAGTGTGTGTACACACATTTCAGTAGTTTTTTTAAATAAAAATTCTACACGTCTATTATAGTAAATTAGAGATTTAAAAAACCTTTAATGTCATCATTCAAATGTGATTATATATTGTATATCCTTTCAAATTTCCTTCTTGTATAACTAAAAACATTCATATTTCCTAGAATGTTGGCAAAAACAGTTGAAAAAATTAAGCTTTTTATTTTATTGCCAAATTATTAAGGGGGGCAAGATTAAGCCAATACAACCCTATGTAGTACAACAGTACTTGTTTGTCCCCAACCCCTCCAATACTATATCTATATAATATGTTTTTATTAGGTAAAAAATGACATCCAATTATTGTTTTAATCTGCAACTTCTTTAATATATATTAGTCATCTGTGTCGTCTTTGCATAAGCTTTTATTTTTCTTTTTGCTTTTGGATTTCATTTATGTTTTTTTTGGTATGCACAGAAATTTGAGCCTTTGTACAATAAAATCATCAGTTCTTTTCTCTCCTTCATAGTTTCTTCATTTGCTTTTGGCTTAGAAATGTTGTTCTCACATATTATTAAATAAATTTATCTATATTTTGTTTCAGTAATTCTATGAATTCAGTTTTTTAATTGATATTTATAATCCATCTTGATTTTATTTTAGTGTATGGTGTGAGAAAGGCATCTAATAATTGTCATAATTTTTCTCCTCTTCATGTACTTTCCAACTTAAAGAAACATCTATTTTTGCACAGTCCAACTTTTTTTTACAATATATTATTAAACATTGAATTTCTGGGCAATGATCAGCTCAACTCTGGATATGTTAGGTTTGAGATGTCCATTAGACATGAAGTGCAGAATATGAGGAGGCAACTGGATATTATGAGTTTTCAAATATTAAAAGTCTTAGTTATCCTCTCAGATAAACTTTATAAGCATTTTTCGAGTTTGCCACAAAAAATAAAAAATAAAAACCCTCTGAAATCCTGACTGGAGTATCTTTCAACTTGAAAAGTTAAATATCCCAAATAGGTGTTTTATTAAATAAATCAATATGGTATACATACTATGTGTATATAAGTAGTGAGAAATGGGTAATTTTTTTCTTTGGGCTTGTCCATGTTTTTAATATTTACAATAACTATATATTACTTTTCACCCCAAAACAACCCAAGTAATATTATTTAAAAAAATCACAAATGGTACAACAGTACAAACTTTCACATATAACATAAATAAGTTGCTGAGAAGCTTAAAAGTTCCTATCACAAGGAAAAAAAAATTGTAACTATGTGAGGTAATGGATGTTAAACTTATTGTGGTAATCATTTCACACAATATATACATATATCAGATCATTATGTTGTACACCTTAAACTTACACAATGTTATGTCAATTACAATGTTATGTCAACTGGAAAAAAATCAATAAAACTACATTCAGAGATTGTGAAAAAAAGATTATGAAAGGAATAGGTGATTTCTTGAGGTTCTTTCCAGTTTTAAAAATTTTATCATTTTGATGTATCAGAGAAAAAAGCAGTTCAATATTTGCAAAGGTCTTCATAAGGTATTAATATTCTAAATAAATAAGATTTAAAACAGGTTTACTCAACCCTTAAAATCACAAAAAACTAAAAATTTGGCAATAAAAGGTAAAATACACTCAATAATGAGAAGAGAGACAAACTGACCCAAGGAACTTAAGAGTAAATCACCAATATACTTTGCAATTTCATAGAGAGATGGACAACTGTACCTCTGTTGAGTATTCCATATTCTGCATGGAACACTCCAACTAATTTTGTGTAGCCTTGATTGACATGTGTATGAACTGCCCTTTTAAATGGGTCACCCCACAGAGCTGGCCCACCAGGTTTCATCTGAAAAGTAGCCAGTTCATAGACTCCTGGAATAGGGAGAAAAATAAGTATTTTACTGAACACATTCAAGCAATTTGTAATCCTGTCTAGTTTGGTTCCAGTGGAAAGCTAATCTATATATAGATTTGGAGGGTCATATACATATACATGTTTATGTAGACATAGTTATTAATAATTTGCACTGTGCTTTTATGTTTAGAAAGTCCTTGGCCTACTTTAAGGATGAGTTGTTAAGCTTATAGAGAACAAAGAAATATTTTTAATATTTTAAAAATATTTTTAATTTATAAAATTTATCAATAAAATCGTGAGAAAATAATGGAATAGGACCTTTTAGCTGCCTGCATTTACACTTTTATAATAGAAATGAATAAAGTATTTTCCAATCTCTTACAGTTCTGTTCTTCTTTCCAACTTCTACTACTTTTTTGCTTTATATAATTTCCCCCTATAGGTCTCCATTTCTACCAGGAACAGCAAGCAAACAATGGACCTGAAGTGACTGTCTCAGAGTTTTTGAGGCAAAACAAACCCTAAAGGAGGTGGTTTTATTATTCCAGGTATATAATATCCAGGTAAATACTTGAAAAGTATTTTACCTTCTGGGTGGAAGTATAGGGTGGGTGGACAGAAAGAAACTAGGGGACCAGCAGATTTGAGAAGTAAAGGAAAAACATGCAAAAGTTACTGAAGAATCATGAATAACATAGAGGAAGAGAACCAAGATTTGACATTGTCTTTGAAGCCCACTAGTTCATTTAGATGGTGCCTAAAACTGAGGGGATCTAGGTGGATAAGGATCTAAATAAGACTTTTCAAATCTCTTGTAATCCAAAATGCACTACAGAATTGGGAATAATGGGGGAAATAAAATAAAATTTAAATTAGTTTATGCTTTTTCTAATCTGACCTTTGTTTAAAACTGGATTGAGGTAATAATTTCTTTAAGTCAGCAAGAAGTGAAATCAGGAAGAAGACAAATCTTTAGGAATTATTTTCAAACTGAGAAATAAGAAAGAGGAAGACATAAAAGTTAGACTACAGTAATACAGCTTGGCAGTTCCAGTTAATTCATTCCCCCCAAACAGTCAAATTTTATAAGCAAATTTGTACTTCATTCTTTGAGATTAGTAGTAATTTATGGAAAAATACTTTTATATCTAAAAGTTTGTAATATTTAAAAATTATGACAAAATATCATACACTATCCCTCATCTACCCACATGTGCTCTCTGCTCCCAAGGCCCAGCTTCTCAACCTTTAGTGACCATGTCAACTTTTTCTATAATATAGCTAAACTTTAAGTATCAGTATGATACCAATTTGGAAAAACACTCCATTATTTAATGCTCAATTTTTAAGAATAAGCTAAGAGCTCCAACTTATTTTTATCTCAACAATCAACATATGTTCCTATATTATGCAAAAGATTAACTTCATTTTTTTCCAGTAGAACTTTAGTTTTTATAGCTTAAAATCTTTAATATTTTCTCCATCAAAATTCAGTGACTAAGACGGAAGGACTTACCTTCTTTTGGAGGTTTTTCTAATTTGCACCATGGCACCAGATAAGTAATTTCACTCTCTTGTTTATCAATAAGAGCCAAATTTGGAATGAGAAATTGTTCTTGCCATTCCTTATCTTTGGCCAAGGCTTTCTGAACTTCAGTTCGATGAGCAAAATTGTCTATGGGATGAAAAGGAGTAAGAAAAATAAAAATGTCTGATTTAAAACCACCTGTACTTTTTCTGGGTTTCATTCAGTTTAGTAAATGTTCATCGAGGCCACATAAGGACTGTGTTATATCACTGGAGATACCAACATAAGTAAATGTGACACCTGTCCCCAAGCTGTTCATGGTCTAAAAGGGGAGTAGGAATGTAAACAACTGATAATATCATATAGTAATGGGCTTTATATGCTCTACCACTTAGTAGGTAGTTGTAAGGCTTAGGTAAGTTATTGAATCTTTGTGTCTGTTTAACTCCAGGGCTGAAGTGAGGATTAAATGAATTAGCACATGAACGGAGCTCAGAACAGTGTTTGGCACCTAGTGAGTACTCAGTATCTGTTAACTATTCTTATTAATTTTATTGAGGCATTTAAATTATGGCGCCAGTTTAGAAAAAGACTGTTTTTCTTTGTCAGTGGTGATGGTGATGAGTGGTCAGGTCAAGGTATAACTGAATTAAATTGAACATAAATGAAATTAAGATTTGCTTTTTCAGCCTCTTCTTTGAACAAACAGCTTCCAAAGAAATAGTGCTCATTCTCTTAATTACTGTCATCCATTCTTTTTACCCAGTACTATTTCTCTTCTGTTTGTTACCCATATGTTACTAACATGGGCCTAGTACTAATATTTACTAATAGGGCCTTATAAGACTAATGGTAAAAGAGTTTTCTATGGTTTACATTGCAGATAAGGAATAACAGCCTTCTTAAAGCATTAGTAAGTTATATCAGGACCTTACGAGTAATTTCTTAATGAGACGTGATTCAGCTGGTGGTGCATTAAAGTATAAATTGTGTTTTTTTAAATAAATTTATTTATTTTTGGTTGCGTTGGGTCTTTGTTGCTGCGTGAGGGCTTTCTCTAGTTGTGGCGAGCAGGGGCTACTCTTCGTTGTGGAGCTCGGGCCTCTCATTGTGGTGGCTTCTCTTGTTGCGGTGCACAGGCTCTAGGCGTGTGGGCTTCAGTAGTTGTGGTTCGCGGGCTCTAGAGCGCAGGCTCAGTAGTTGTGGTACATGGGCTTAGGTGCTCCGCGGCATGTGGGATCTTCCCAGACCAGGGCTTGAACCCGTGTCCCGTGCATTGGCAGGCAGATTCTTAACCACTGCACCACCAGGGAAGTCCCATAAATTGTGTTTTAATGGGGTTTGTTTTATTACAACAGGGAGAACCCCTAAACTATGGCCACGTTAAATACAGAACGAGTACTTTTCATATTAAAGTACTATATGACTATTAACTTTGGACACTGATGACCAAACACTAAATGAAATTATTAAAAGTTCTTTAGATATCATCAAGTCCTGATGTGACTTCACAAAAATTTAATATTGGAGTTAAACATGCTAGGGATTCCTGTAACCGTTCTTCTTGTAAACCAGGGGTTGGTCAACTTCAATATTGAAAGAACTCACTTCCTTTCCTTTACCTCCCTAGCCTAGTATAATGACAGTGAATTCCTTGAAACTCTGGGGGCAGAAAAAAACCCAAAGTGGTCCTGAAATATAACAAAATTATTAAATCTTAAGGATGGGTGAGGGCTTCAAAGTTAACTATCATCCCCTATCAACTTCTATTTCCCTAAAGTCCCTAGATGTTTGAATGATTTCTGCTAAAACATTGATCCAGCTATAGCTTCAATATAAAGAAAAAATAATTCTACTTTCTTTTATGATCCTAACTCACTCTGGTTCTTGCATTAACTGCTTTAAATTTTTCATAAAAAATCTTTACAGTAAGCCATTCTAAACTTTTTTTTCTAGAATTAAAGTCTAGCTTAGAATTTTATGACTTGGAATTGGAGATGCCACATTTTCCCAATATTGCTTCTCATATGATAATACAAAGGTTCCAGCAATGGGCTGTTAAGAGTTATACTGTTGGGAAGAATAATCACTGAATTAATTTTTTTGGTATTGCTTTTTTAGTTTTACCTAACCTGTATGTATTTATAGTAACATAGATCCAAGAACTAAGTCTCATGTAATATCTAACTGAATGAAAATCTGTACTGAATACTTAAGCTGATGACTCATACCATACTTCCAAACATGAAACACTTTATTCATTCTGCCTCCAAATTCTACAGTCCAGAATCCAACCAATTCAGAGTGAGCTGTCCGAAGATGAATGTTTTTCTTAACATTTTCCAGGAACTCATTCATCTTTGAGGGCTTAACATAACAGGTACGAAATTCATAGAATGTTCCATCGTATTGTCTGGGGCCTGTAGCAAAAGATGAGCACACCTGAAGAAAGATAAGGCAACTTGAAATATTTGGGGAAGGTAGGGCTTATAATATTATGTTACAAACAAATCTGAGTCTGGAAACAAGGGACACTCATTAAACTCATAATCTGTTTCGACTTCTGTTGTCCTCTCTCCACTGAATTTGTTTAGAGATATGTCAATAAAGATGCCTGCTTTAAACATTCTAAATATATAGCTACTGTTTCCTAGCAGGGGCTCCACCTTTAGTCACTTTTCCATGAGAAGCTCCTAAGAAGGCACTGGGTCAGTCTCTTTACCAAAGGACAATTAGGATCCTAATAAATTTTACAAATAGTTAGGATCCTGATAAATTTTACAAATAGTTTATTATCCCTTATTTAGCTAATATTCCATCTATATTGAATAGCATATGTATTAGAGTTAAGCATTTAAAACAATTTTTTAACATATACAGGTATTTTGGCTGGCACAATGACAATGTGTTTACTGGCAGAAAACTAATTTTTTTTTTACGTTCTTAAAACAATGGAAATTGCTGGTCAGGTAGAAGTATTTTCTAAATCCAGTGAAGTGGACCACTAGTCAAAAATAGGACAGGAGTGTAACTAATGTAATAGGAAACTATGACTTAGCCAGTTGCATTGTACTATGGTGATAGCCTGTGTAAATGCTAGAAAAAGGAAACATCAGTAAGTCAGAATTGTCTGAATAATTATTAGGGTTTAATTACATATGCAACCTGAGGAAGGGCATTTAATCCACCCAATTATAGCAGGTTGATGGAAATATCCCTTAAGAACCATTCATTACTTTTGTAATAGTCATATGCTCACAATGTAAATTTCTAATTGGGTTCTCTGAGTAAACTTAACTTTCAGTAGATGCTTTGTGTATGTATATGTGTTTGTGTATATATATATATATATGTATATACAAATATATGTATATACACACATGCGTATACATATACATTCATATAGCATTCTAGTTTACATATCCATTGTACATAAGTTTGGTTAGCATGTGCACATTTCCTGAAGCTGATTATACCAGAATTATCTATTAAAGTAGTTTTGGTACTTATAAGGCTATTGATGAATTTTGGGCTTATACTGACTACCTGATATGTCAAAGGAAAACAGTAGGCTTCTTCCTCTGACATATATTTTGTTTACAAAACACAGTAATGCATATATTTTACTTAATTGTGTATAAGGCTTAATTATAATAATCTCTCTTGAGGTCATTCCATGTCTATGATGAGTTATACTCTTATTGCCCAACTGACTTAAGCTTGCCATCAAAAACAATTGCAGCTGCCCCTGTATTTGACAGATATTCTTTTTGTGCCATCTTACGAAACTTTACTAACAGAATGTTAAGCAAATAAAAACTGCCTAGTATTTATAGTTTAAAAATATTATAAATAAAATATATCAGATATCAGAAAATGGGCCAATAGGGTACTTGTAACAATTGCTTTTTAAGTTGCTTTTCAGGGAATTTGGAGATCAAAATATGTGATCAAACGCATACATTTTATTATCGTTGGCAGAAGAACGTGTCCTCCTTGTATCCTCAAGTCCATTCTCTACGTCTGCGTCTTTATTCCTGTCCTTCCCCTAGGTTTGTCAGAAACATTTTTTTTTCATTTTTTTGGTTGACATTTAATAACATCAAAGTTCAGAGTAAAATTCTAAGGAATAATTCTTGGTCCTGCCCCAATAGAGAGAATCAGAATAAAGACTGTATTGCTGATCTTGGGTGAAGGGGCCATTAATGGTTCCTCTTTAGTCTTCACCAGAAAGTCAGTCTCTAGAGTAGATTATAATCCCCTTCTTACTGCTCTTTGAGAAAGAAGTAAAAGCCTAAACACCAAAAGGAAAAAACCTCTAGGTTAGATTCACAGAATAGGCCAATTCCTGACAGTTAAGGCTGAATCACAATAATCTATTTTGTACATTTTTTATCCAGATTAAATAAGTTGTCATCATCATATTTGCTACGAGGGTCCTGACACTGCCTGACTAGGGCACCAACCTCAGGAGACAGTGGCATCTGGGCAGGATGCTTCACCACCTGCACCCTGGGCCCCCTCTTAAAGGTTCTCTGCCTGCAAAATGCTGGAAGGTTGTGTATTTCGCTTAATAGGGGGAGGCCTGTCCTATTGCCCCTTCAGTCTGGAGGGGCTTGTCAAAACACAAATCAGTAAGAGAGGCCGGACCAGTGTCTAGCACAGGCCCCAATGCGGCCACAGCGCTTCCGGGTACCTAGGCTAGAAACGGCCCCTGTCCACGATTGTTTGCGAGCCGGCCAGAGGCGACCCTGGCATTGGGTCTTCCTCTAACGGAACCCTTCCTCCTGCCGCGCATCCCGGGGTCCGCCGCCACGGGATTCCGAGACTTGTACTAGAAGTCGGCTCTGCGGCAGCAGAACCACGTTGGCAGGTCTGGGCCCGTAGGCGCATGCGCGGCCCGCGCTCTTCCCGCAGACGCCCCTCCCCGCCCCTCCCCCAGGGAACGATTTGGGCGCGTCTCGGACGGCCAGTACCTGAGGCGCCTGCGTTCGAGCGGCCAGAGCCTTAGTCAGGCTCCTTCGGAGGGCAAGCATGGCACGGCTTCGAGCGCTGAGAAGGGCAGCGGCCGGTATTCTTCCTTGAATTCTTTCTCCTGTGGCTTCCCGACTAGCAGGGAGCGGCGCCTGCACTACTCCCGGACGCAGGCTCGGGGCGGGTCGGCTCCTCCTCCTGCGTTGGGGCCGGGGGGGCGGGTTGGGGGGCGGCCGGACCGCCCAGTCTGCCAGGCGTCTTCCGCAGCCTGAGCCCCAGACGCGTTTGGTGTCAGCTCTGACCCTTCCTTTCACGTTGGTTCCCTCGAACGTTCTTACCCCCAGCGTCAGAAATGACATTAGAATTAGCTGAGTGCTGATGTCGCTCCTGTACCACCTGTCTGGGCCCGTCGCCTCATCTCCTTGCGCACGTGCGTACAGTTCCTAAAAGTTCGTGTGTAGGATGCGAGTGTGTACGACCAAGGAGCCTTCACTTTTCTGTTCTAAGTGCATTCTCCTTCCCCATCACTGCCCACAGCGCGAAGTTGCAAGGCTCCTAATAACTTACACTGTATTTTCCGGGAGCTCAGAGGAATGGGCGCACCGAGCTAGATATGAAAAAATCAAATATAAACATACGTTGTTAACATTCTGTGATCCTTAAAAGCAAAACCTCTGGTCTAGTCTCCCCTATCCCTGATTATTGCTCACCAGAATAATCACCTTTCAACATTTCGAGCTATTTCTTCTGACGCCTGTTTTTGTATTTTTAAATAATAGGCATATTTTGCTATTTCTTGTGTTTTTTTTGTTTGTTTTTTTTTCGGTCTAGATAGTATCTATTGACTCCTTCTATGGAAGAAGAGGATTTATATCTCTAGTATAACACTCCCCCCAAATAATTTCCCTTCCTGCGACTAATAATATTTACATGAAAAATAATCAGTTAATTGATTACATCATTAATTTACATTATTTACATCATGTTAATGTTTATGCTATTCTTGCTAATAGTTACATTATTGCAAACATTAATGCAATATTGCTTATATTATTAGGACTAGGGGGTTAAGTTGTACCTTGTACAATGACTTGAATCATCAGTTCAGAGGAAAGGAGGCTTTTTAAAATTAGTAATTCCAGAAGGGCGAGTCATTTTTTCCAGATGATGGGCATCCATTTCTAACTAATGAAGACAAAACAAAGCATCATCTGTGCCCAGACTGGATCTTTATGTTTAAATTTATTTTCTTAGACTCCCCCCTCCCCAACCCCAGAATTAATTTATTCCCTCATTCAACCCATATTAAATTTCTTCTATGCTTCAGTCACTTTTCCAGAAACTGGGGTGCAGAGGTGAACAAAAGACAAAGTCTGTGTCCCCTTGGAAGTTCCAGGTTAGGGGAAACAGATAGACAAATGAAAGAAAAATATATCAGGGATTAATAAATACGTCGAGGAAAGACCAAGTAGGATATGGAGAACAGAAAGTGCTGGAGGGAGGTAGCAGAGACTGCTAGCTCTTTCCCAATGCCATTCTTGTCCCAACCCCTCTTAAAAAAATACTAATAGAACCCAGGCAGCTTGGTGCATCCATGTGACTTAAGTCCTGGCCAGTGGGATGTTTTAGTGCATTTATGACCTACTGTAAGTGATCTGAAAGTTGTGTAGGAGGGGTTGTTTTCCTCTTTGCCTTTTTCTTATTTCTGCCTGCTAGAATGTGGATGTAATGGTTTGAGTTCTTGGTCTTTGAGGTAGAAGCCACCTGCTGGGGATGGCAGAACAACAAGAGAGAAGCAGCCTAGGTTCTGACACCAAGGAACACCATACTAGGAGCCCTGGACTGCCTGTCTCTGGACTTCTTCCACAAGAGAATTCATCTTCTAGTTTAAGCCACTGCTATGTGGCTTACGTCTATGATCTTAATCATAGGAAGGTGACTATTTTTTTATTTCTCTTTTTCATTTGTTTCTCTTCTTTTCCTTATACTTATTAATCACCAGATTCTTTGCCAAAACTCAAAATGATTAAACCTGTTAATCAGTTTATCAGTTTCGTCTTCTAGAGATATCTTTCAGGAGTCTTTTCTCTTGGTCCAGTGTGGACTAAGCGTTCTCTAAGGTGGCCCTGTAGTAATTCTTGGATCTCCTTTCACTGATCTCCTGGGGAATCTCGTTTGCCTTGTGTTGGACCTCATTTTTCCAGGATCTTGCATCTTGTTTTTTCCTCCTAATTTTAGGAGACAGCACATGGGACTTAAACTTTTGAGACTTGCATCTCTAAAAATGTCTTTATCAACCTCCTTAAATTTATAGTTTGGGTGGGTGTAAAATTCTACATTGGAAATAATTTTTCCTCATGTTTTTAAAGGCACTGCTCCATTGCATTATAGTTTCTAGTGAGACATTCATCCCGTTCTGATTCCTGATCCTTTGTATGTGACTTATTTCTCTCTGGAAGCTTTTATATTTTTCTTGTTTTCCCTAATTTTTTGAAATTTCACAATAATGTTCCTTCGGATAGATATTTTTTCATACATTGTGTCTCACTCAGTTGACCCCCCTCAATCTGGAAACTCTTAAATTATGAAAAATTTGTAATGTTTCTTGGATTGTTTTTCTTCCTCCTCAATCTCTGGAACTTCTTTTGTTCAAACATTATGCCTCCATTTGAACCTCTAATTTTCTTTTTCCTCCTAATTTTTTAATCTTTCTTTTTTGCTTTTTTCGGGGTGGGGTTATGAAATGTTCTAATTTTATTTTCTAACTCATGTAGTAAAATTTTAATCTTCTAATTTCCATTGTTTATGTCCAAGAGCTCCTTTTTACCCCTTTTTCCAGAATTTTTTTTCCCCCACTCTCTTCAGAAATATTATCCTCTTTTTGTTTCATGGGTTCTATATTTCTGTCTCTCTGGGGACATTGATTATAGGTGTTTTCTTTTTAAATATTGTTGTTTTAAGTCTTCATTTGAGTTTTATTTTGTTTTCTATCTATTTATTTTTTCTGTCTCTGGTACTGGAGTTTTTCCTGAAATGTTTTTGTATTTGTCTCTCAGCTCATATTTTGAAGTTGGACTATATAAAAGCTCTGTGAGTTTGGGCGGGTCTTGCCAAGTAATGGGCTTTAGTGTAGGGTGATCTGACTGGGCAGTTTCCTTCAGTAGATGCCCATCACCCCACTGTTATTATCTATAAGTTATTTCTATTTTTGTCTAGTCAGTTTTCTCAGCAAGGAAACTTCTGGTGTCCCACCTGTGAGGTCTAATCTTTGTTGCCAGGTTCTTGAGGCTAAAGAGAGAAGGAGGCCAGAGATCTCAATATTTGGTAGTATCTTTCAAGAATATATATAATATATATATACACACATACATATATATATATATATCGTTTAGGCTAATTTGCTGTTACAGATTGACACCAAAAGCGTATTATGACTCAAACACTAATGAATTTTATTTTTTATGAGAAACCAGAGTGCATTTACCTACTTGGCAGGCAGCTCTTCTATACATGATAAGGACCAGACTTCTTCCACACTGTGGCTTGGCCACCCCCTAGAGCCTCCTCATTAACTGCATCCAACCAAGAGAAAGATAGAGGAAACTTCCAAGAATATTTCCAAAAGGAGAATGCTTACAAGATAGGAGTAAAATTTATGGCTACAACTTAGAATTAGGTAAACATTGTTAAGTACTGTTAGGTGCCTAAGGCAATCTCCTATTTATTTTCTCACAGGTTTTAATTATCCTCAAAATGCTATAAGTTAAGTGAAAAAGGTGAGATTTTGAGACATTAATTTCCTCAGGTTCACTGCTGTTATGTGGCCCAGCCTGGACCACTTTTTAATTATTGCCATCTAGT
Organism: Tursiops truncatus; assembly: GCF_011762595.2. NCBI lineage: Eukaryota > Metazoa > Chordata > Mammalia > Artiodactyla > Delphinidae > Tursiops > Tursiops truncatus. The sequence continues at coordinate 87,510,471 of NC_047039.1, read as the reverse complement.
CCAATGAGTGTGAAAGTGCATTTTACACTGTACGTAACAAATAGGTATCAGTTAAAGGGTGGAGGAAATTATATGTGGTGGGGAAAGGCAAGGATCCACTTGATGATGTCTCTGCTTGGTTTTGTCCAAAGGTCAGCCTCATCAAATCTGAAGAAGGAAGTGGGAGAGATGGATCCAACGCTGGCCCAGCTGCATAGGAGGGCAGTAGCTCTACGTGTAAACTCCAGATGCTTGTACTTTGGTGACATCACTGGTAAGTACTTTCTTTGTGCTGCATCATTGTGTGGCCACTAGGTGGTGGTATAAACTAGTTTCCTTCATTAGGCCTCCAGTAGTGTGCGATATTTTTGTTATTTTTAAGTTCCTGTAAGTTAACCTGTAGGTATTTAGAGTGGATTTGTCTTACAGTTCTTCTTTTTTTGTTATATGGTATTATGTATTAAAGAGAAAAATTTCAGTAAAGATAAATTACTTTCAAAACTTTTATGAGTTACTTTATTATTAATATAAATAAATGGTAATAAAGTAATAAATTTTCATTCAGTGTTTCTTAGCAAGTATCCTACTCATATCAGTGAATATGTATTAAGCAACTGTTGTGTGTTGAGTATTGAATTAAATGCTGTGGGGAAGGAAAAAGACTGGATACCTCTTCTTGAGTTTGTCAATGTCTTGATATTTCTGTATCAGCCTCTTTGCTGCTAGCCTTCTTAGAATTAGTAGGAAAGACTTGTGAGCAGCCCAGTATTACATATAATATGAATTTATTTAATGCTGTTTCTATTAATAAAATAAATTGTTTTTTATTACTAAAACACATAAACATATGAGTTTAATATATATCCGTTATATACCTTTTTAGATATCCTCTGTTAATTGGCTTTCTTTATGTTTTGCATTTGAAAGTGAATTCTAGTGCCAATGGCATTTAAAAACCTGTCAATAATAAAAGCAATTATTTCCTGAAATAGGCTTGGCAAGTCTATTCCTTTGAATAATCCTTGTGCCTCACGATTGGAGTTGGGGGGAAACGTTTGGGGGAGGTATTTCTGGACCTTTTGCTAATTGTTTTGGATTTTTATTATGAAATATGGCTGATTTCTTTCCTAGGTGTAAGTTTAAACACCTTTTACCTTTAGGCACTAGTGCGCTTAGTCTGTGACACGTTTTTCCATGAAGTTCCTCTTTCAAATGAACACACATTATCTGATGCTCTCCAATGGAATTCTCTTCCTCTCTGCAAGTTATCATAGACACCTACTAGCTGAGTAATCAACTCACTTTTTAATCTGTGTTAGCTTTACCTGACTATCTTTAATTGCTTTTGCAGCATCTTTATAATTTGTTATTTTAAAATTTATTCTCAATATTGTATTGCAGGCCAGAGCATTAATGTAAGGGGCTTGTAGGATGTATCCAAACCCAGGGGGCCTATTGGCTCTTCTGTCCCTTGTTAGGTCCTTCAGGATATAGTTTAGGATTTCCCCAAATACACTTTATGATTGAACCTCAGATGTCCCTTTATCTCTTATGAAGGTTGACAGACACATAGCTTATGGGAAATCAGCATTATTCAGATTAAAATTTCTTCTGAAAAATGTAAGTTGACTTCTCAAGATAGCTTAATAGTGTAAGGTAGAAGTGGGTTTACTAGAAGTGGGGTTACTAGTTCCATTACTAGAAGTGGGCTTCATATTCAAGGTGATTTTCTTCTTATATAGACACTGAATATTAAGAAATATGGTTCCCAATTTTCCTACTACCTTGGTGTCATCAGAAGTTCTCACTCAGCACAAAATAAAACTAAAACTAGTTAGTGAAAAGTCATAACTTTACAGGCTGCTTCAGTATAATTCCTGTTTCATAGTGTTTTTCATTGAATAATGGTCCTGAACCTGTAAGTGTTTTGCAGTGGAGCCTGTCGGTAGATTTATGTGACTAGAGTCTCATTTGTGATTACCTCTTCAATGAGAGCTAGGCCCTCATTTGGCTGGTTAATTCTTTCCTCTTTCCTATCTAGCTGCCCTTCTCATTTTTAAACGGGTTTTAATAAATATTGATTATTCTCAAATCATATATCCTATTCCTGTCCGCCTCTCTTTCAGAGAATGTTGGTGATACCTATTTCACAGACAAGAGAACATCAGATTCTAATGTACCTGTTATTTCATAGGAGCTGTTATATATATTATGTCATTTACTTATCTCTTTCTTACTTATTGTCTTTCATTTCACCTTGTGAGGTTGATCTTCCATTTCATAAATTAAAACAAAAACAGCAAACAAGAAGCTCAAAGAAGCTAAGTGACTGACAAAGGGTAACAAAATGAGTAGTTTAGAGCTGGTTCACTCATTTTAATTTCTCTCCTATAATCCAGTGTTACAGGATACCATAACTTAGTTATTGATATTTAAGTGTTCCCATATGTTTATTTTATAAATAATGCTTCAGTGAATAACTCTGTGTGGATCTCCTTGGTCATATACCTGTAAGTGGAATTAATGAGTCAACTTCATACTTTTTGGTAGGTTTTTAAATTGATTTATATTCCTACTGTCAGTGAATGGGATTTCCTCTTTCTCCATAATCTTGACAGTTCTTGTAACTGTTTAATATTTGTAACGGTTTAATATTTTCGTATCTCTTGGCTGAGAAATATCTCGTTGATTTAATATACATTTCTCTGATTTCATGTGAATTGAGCCTCTTTTCATAATTTTATAGTCCATGCTGTTTTCCTTTTCTTTGAGGTCCTGTTTATATCCTTTGCCCTATTTTCTGTTATGTTGTTTATCTTAGTAATCTGATAGCTTAAAAAAAAAATCTGGATACTAATCCTCTTTTGTTGTGTTTGTTACTGATATAATCTTTCATTTGTGTGAATATTTAAACCTTCCTAATGATGCATTTTTGCCATATAGATGTTTCTAAATTTGAATTAGTAGTTTTTTATGTTTTATGGGCTCATTTGAGATAATGCTTTTCCTATCCCTGTGTATGAAGACATTTTCCTGTAGATATTTTACAGTTTTGCTTTTGGCATTTGATTTGTCTCAAATTTATTTTGGTCACAGTGTGAGGTGGAGGTTTAATTTGATCTTTATTTTTCCCTTTAATATTAGTAGTCCATTACCAAAGCACAATTTATTAAATATTTCATCCATTCCCTACTGATTTGCAATGCCATATTAATTATCATTTATTTAGGATATAAACTTCCACATATGCCCAGGCTATTTCTAAATACTCTATTTCTTTGACATATTTATGTTTACTTGTACGAATGCTATGCTATCTGAATTATTGTAGTTTTATCATCCATCTTGACATTTAGTACAGTAAATTTGTAGCTCTTATTCTTACATTTTCTTGGCTATTCTTGGTCTTTACTATTCAAGTTGAATTTTGGGGTAAACTTAAGAAATTAAAAAAAAGCCTAATTTCATTTTGATTGAAATTACACTAACTTTATAGTGAAATTTGGGATGAATTGATATAGTTATTCTTGAATTTCTTAACATGAACAAAATAAAGCTCCCCTATTTGTGGGGGTTTTCTTCTATGTGTTTTAAAGAAGAGTTATACTTTTCTTCGAAAATTCCCTACACAGATTTTATAGATTTATTTGTGAGCACTTTATACTTTTGTTGGTGTTGTGAGATGCTTTTTTTTTTTTTTTTTTTTTTACGGTGCGCGGGCCTCTCACTGTTGTGGTCTCTCCCGTTGCGGAGCACAGGCTCCGGACGCACAGGCTCAGCGGCCACGGCTCGCGGGCCCAGCCGCTCCGCGGCATGTGGGATCTTCCCGGACAGGGGCACGAACCCACGTCCCCTGCATCCGCAGGCGGACTCTCAACAACTGCGCCACCAGGGAAGCCCTGTGAGATACTTTTTAAAGTACATTTTCTAACCAATTATAACTGCTGCACAAAATACTACTGAATTTTGTATATTGATCATGTATTTAGAAGTCTTGCTAGATCCTCTTATTCATTTAAATTTTAAGATTTTCCTTTCATAGATTTTTTTCTTACTTCCTATGTAGACAACCTTATTTTCAGTAAATAATGATAATTTTGTTTCTCCCTTTCCAATCTTCATACCTCCTCTCCTTCCCTTCCTCCTTCTCTCCCTCCTGCCCTTTTTCCTCCCCTTCCTTCCTATTTTTCTTTCTTTTCTTTCTTTGCTTTCTCCCTTCCTTTCTCCTTCTCTTGTCTCTCTTTCTCTCTCTCTCTCTCACTGGGTAGGATTTCTGTGCAATGTTGAATTTGTTTGGAACTTTAAGGGAACTTGTTATAAGTTTTTTGATAAATACTGTTTATCAGGTTAACGAGTTTTTTTTCTGTTTTTAGTTTGCTAAGTTTTTAATTTTTAAAAAATTGTGAATGCCTATTGAATTCAAAACTTTTCCTGAATTTGCTAAAAACATATTTGTATTTATTCTTTAATTAATATTGTGGTGAGTTACATTAACATATTTTTATAATGTTAAGACTTCCTTACATCTCTGGTATAAACCCTGCCTAGATGTTAGGTATTATTATTTTGTACATTTTTAGATTCTGTTTGCTATTATTTTATATAGAAATTTTCTATGTTTGTGTGATTGGCTCATAATTTTTCCTTTCTCATATTGCCGTTCAGTTTTCATTTCAGTGTTATTTCAGGCTTATAAAAAACAGTTGGGCGAGGTTCCCACTCACTTTTTATGTTTTATGAAACAATTTGCATATGATAAGGGCTACCTGTTTTTGGAAAGTGTATTAAAAGTATCCAGGGAAATGGGATGGGCCTGGTAAAATTTTAAACTACTGGTTTGGTCTTTACCTGTCTTTGGATTTTTTCATTTCTTCTTTTTATAAATCTTTGGGTGGGATTCTTAGTATATTAATTTTTAATCTTTCTTTTTTCTGAATTTTATTTTATTTTTTTATACAGCAGGTTCTTATTAGTCATCCATTTTATACACATCAGTGTATACATGTCAATCCCAATCTCCCAATTCATCACACCACAACCATCACCCCCTGCCGCTTTCCCCCCTTGGTGTCCATACTTTTGTTCTCTACATCTGTGTCTCTATTTCTGCCCTGCAAACCAGTTCATCTATACCATTTTTCTAGGTTCCATGTATATGCGTTAATATACAATATTTGTTTCTCTCTTTCTGAGTTACTTCATTCTGTATGACAGTGTCTAGATCCATCCATGTCTCAACAAATGACCCAATTTCATTCCTTTTTATGGCTGAATAATATTCCATTGTATATATGTACCACATCTTCTTTATCCATTTGTCTGTCGATGGGCATTTAGGATGCTTCCCTGACCTGGCTATTGTAAATAGTGCTGCAATGAACATTGGGGTGCATGTGTATTTTTGAATTATGGTTTTCTCTGGGTATATGCCCTATAGTGGGATTGCTGTGTCATATGGTAGTTCTATTTTTAGTTTTTTAGGGAACCTCCATACTGTTCTTCATAGTGGCTGTATTAATTTACATTCCCACACACAGTGCAAGAGCGTTCCCTTTTCTCCACACCCTCTCCAGCATTTGTTGTTTGTAGATTTTCTGATGATGCCCATTCTAACTGGTGTGAGGTGATACCTCATTGTAGTTTTGATTTGCATTTCTCTAATAATTAGTGATGTTGAGCAGCTTTTCATGTGCTTCTTGGCCATCTGTATGTCTTTGGAGAAATGTCTGTTTAGGTCTTCTGCCCATTTTTGGATTGGTTTGGTTGTTTTTTTAATATTGAGCTTCATGAGCTTATATATATTTTGGAGATTAATCCTTTGTCCATTGATTCGTTTGCAAATATTTTCTCCCATTCTGAGGGTTGTCTTTTTGTCTTGTTTATGGTTTCCTTTGCTGTTCAAAAGCTTTTAAATTTCATTAGGTCCCATTTGTTTATTTTTGTTTTTATTTCCATTACTCTAGGAGGTGGATCAAAAAAGATCTTGCTGTGATTTATGTCAGAGTGTTCTTCCTATGTTTTCCTCTAAGAGTTTTATAGTGTCTGGTCTTACATTTAGGTTGCAAATCCATTTTGAGTTTATTTTTGTGTATGGTGTTAGGGAGTGTTCTAATTTCCTTTTTTTATATGTAGCTGTCCAGTTTTCCCTGCACCACTTCTTGAAGAGACTGTCTTTTCTCCATTGTATATCCTTGCCTCATTTGTCATAGAGTAGTTGACTATAGGTGCATGGATTTATCTCTGGGCTTTCTATCTTGTTCCATTGATCTATATTTCTCTTTTTGTGTCAGCAGCATATTGTTTTGATGACTGTAGCTTTGTAGTATAGTCTGAAGATAGGGAGTCTGATACCTCTCACTCTGCTTTTTTCCCTCAAGACTGCTTAGGCTATTCGGGGTCTTTTGTGTCTCCATGCAAATTTTAAGATTTTTGGTTCTAGTTCCGTGAAAAATGCCATTGGTAATTTGATAGGGATTGCATTGAATCTGTAGATTGCTTTGGGGAGTCTAGTCATTTTCACAATATTGATTCTTCCAATCCAAGAACATGGTATATCTCTCCATCTGTTGGTATCATCTTTAATTTCTTTCATCAGTGTCTTATAATTTTCTGCATACAGGACTTTTGTCTCCCTAGGTAGGTTTATTCCGAGGTATTTTATTCTTTTTGTTGTAGTGGTAAATGGGAGTGTTTACTTAATTTCTCTTTCAGATTTTTCAACATTAGTGTATAGGAACGCAAGAGGTTTCTGTGCATTAATTTTGTATCCTGCAGCTTTACCAAATTCATTGATTAGCTCTGGTAGTTTTCTGGTGGCATCTTTAGGATTCTCTATGTATAGTATGTCATCTGTGAACAGTGACAGTTTTACTTCTTCTTTTCCAGTTTGTATTCCTTTTATCTCTTTTTCTTCTCTGACTGCCATGGCTAGACCTTCTAAAACTATGTTGAATAATAGTGGCGAGAGTGGACATCCTTGTCTTTTTCCTGATCTTAGAGGAAATGCTTTCAGTTTTTCACCATTGAGAATGATGTTTGCTGTGGGCTTGTCATATATGGCTTTTATTATGTTGAAGTAGGTTCCCTCTATGCCCACTTTCTGGAGAGTTTTTATCATAAATGGGTGTTGAATTTTGTCAAAAGCCTTTTCTGCATCTATTGAGATGATCATATGCTTTTCATTCTTCAATTTATTAATATGGTGTATCACATTGATTGATTTGCATATATTGAAGAATCATTGCGTCTCTGGGATAAATCCCACTTGATCATGATGTATGATCCTTTTAATGTGTTGTTGGATTCTGTTTGCTAGAATTTTGTTGAGGATTTTTGCATCTATATTCATTAGTGATATTTGTCTGTAATTTTCTTTTTTTGTAGTATTTTTGTCTGGTTTTGGTAACACGGTGATGGTAGCCTCATAGAATAAGTTTGGGAGTGTGCCTTCCTCTGCAATTTTTTGAAAGAGTTTGAGAAGGATGGGTGTTAGCTGTTCTCTAAATGTTTGATAGGATTCACCTCTGAAGCCATCTGGTCCTGGACTTTGTTTGTTGGAAGATTTTTAATCACAGTTTCAATTTCATTACTTGTGAGTTGTCTGTTCAAATTTTCTATCTCTTCCTGGTTCAGTCTTGGAAGGTTATACCTTTCTAAGAATTTGTCCATTTCTTCCAGGTTGTCCATTTTATTGGCATAGAGTTGCTTGCAGTAGTCTCTTAGGATACTTTGTATTTCTGCGGTGTCTGTTGTAACTTCTCCTTTTTCATCTCTAATTTTATTGACTTGAGTCCTCTCCCTCTTTTTCTTGATGAGTCTGGCTAATTGTTTATCAATTTTGTTTATCTTCTCAAAGAATCAGCTTTTAGTTTTATTGATACTTACTATTGTTTTCTTTGTTTCTATTTCATTTATTTCTACTCTTATCTTTATGATTTCTTTCCTTCTGCTAACTTTGGGTTTTGTTTTTTCTTCTTTCTCTAGTTCCTTTAGGTGTAAGGTTAGATTGAGATTTTTCTTATTTCTTGAGGTAGGCTTATATAGCTATAAACTTCCCTCTTAGAACTGCTTTGCTGCATCCCATAGGTTTTGGATCGTCGTGTTTTCATTGTCATTTGTCTCTAGGTATTTTTTGATTTCCTCTTTGATTTATTTAGTGATCTCTTGGTTATTTAGTAACATATTGTTTAGCCTCCATGTGTTTGTGTTTTTTACGTTTTTTTTCCATATAATTCATTTCTAATCTCATAACGTTGTGATCAGAAAAGATGCTTGATATGATTTCAGTTTTCTTAAATTTACCAATGCTTGATTTGTGACCCAAGATGTGATCTATCCTGGAGAATGTTCCATGCACACTTGAGAAGAAAGTGTAATCTGCTGTTTTGGGATGGAATGTCCTATAAATATCAATTAAATCTATCTGGTCTGTTGTGTCATTTAAAGCTTCTGTTTCCTTATTTATTTTCATTTCGGGTGATCTGTCCATTGGTGTAAGTGAGGTGTTAAAGTCCCCCATTATTATTGTGTTACTGTCGATTTCCCCTTTTATAGCTGTTAGTAGTTGCCTTATGTACTGAGGTGCTCCTATGTTGGGTGCATAAATATTTACAATTGTTATATCTTCTTCTTCGATTGATCCCTTGATCATTATATAGTGTCCTTCCTTGCCTCTTGTAACATTCTTTATTTTAAAGTCTATTTTATCTGATATGAGAATTGCTACTCCAGCTTTCTTTTGATTTCCATTTGCATGGAATATCTTTTTCCATCCCCTCACTTTCAGTTTGTATGTGTCCCTAGGTCTGAGGTGGGTTTCTTGTAGACAGCATATATATGGGTCTTGTTTTTGTATCCATTCAGCAAGCCTGTGTCTTTTGGTTGGAGCATTTAATCCATTCACATTTAAGGTAATTATCGATATGTATGTTCCTATGACCATTTTCTTAATTGTTTTGGGTTTGTTTGTGTAGGTCCTTTTCTTCTCTTGTATTTCCCACTTAGAGAAGTTCCTTTAGCATGTGTTGTAGAGCTGGTTTGGTGGTGCTGAACTCTCTTAGCTTTTGCTTGTCTGTAAAGCTTTTGATTTCTCCGTCAAATCTGAATGAGATCCTTGTCTGCTAGAGTAATCTTGGTTGTAGGTTCTTCCCTTTCATCACCTTAAGTATATTATGCCATTGGCTTCTGGCTTGTAGAGGTTCTGCTGAGAAATCAGCTGTTAACCTCATGGGAGTTCCCTTGTATGGTATTTGTCGTTTTTCCCTTGCTGCTTTCAATAATTTTTCTTTGTCTTTAATTTTTGCCAATTTGATTACTATGTGTCTTGGCATGTTTCTCCTTGGATTTATCCTGTATTGGACTGTCTGCACTTCCTGGACTTAGGTGACTATTTCCTTTCCCATGTTAGGGAAGTTTTCGACTATAATCTCTTAAAATATTTTCTTGGGTCCTTTCTCTCTCTCTATCCTTCTGGGACCCCTCTAATGTGAATATTGTTGCGTTTAATGTTGTCCCAGAGGTCTCTTAGGCTGTCTTCATTTCTTTTCATTCTTTTTTCTTTATTCTGTTCCGCAGCAGTGAGTTCCACCGTTTTGTTTTCCAGGTCACTTATCCGTTCTTCTGCCTCAGTTATTCTGCTATTGATTCCTTCTAGTGTATTTTTCATTTCTGTTATTGTATTGTTCATCTCTGTTTGTTTGTTCTTTAATTCTTCTAGGTCTTTGTTAAACATTTCCTGCATCTTCTTGATTTTTGCCTCCATTCTTTTTCCGAAGTCCTGGATCATCTTCACTATTATTATTCTGAATTCTTTTTCTGGAAGGTTGCCTATCTCCACTTCATTTAGTTGTTTTTCTAGGGTTGTATCTTGTTCCTTCATCTGGTACATAGCCCTCTGCCTTTTCATCTTGTCTATCTTTCTGTGAATGTGGTTTTTGTTCCACAGGCTACAGGATTGTAGTTCTTCTTGCTTCTGCTGTCTGCCCTCTGGTGGATGAGGCTATCTAAGAGGCTTGTGCAAGTTTCCTGATGGGACGGAGTGGCAGTGGGTAGAGCTGGCTATTGCTCTGGTGGGCAGAGCTCAGTAAAACTTTAATCCACTTGTCTGCTGATGGGTGGGGCTGGGTTCCCTCCCTGTTGGTTGTTTGGCGTGAGGTGACCCAACACTGGAGCCTACCCGGGCTCTTTGGTGAGGCTAATGGCGGACTCTGGGAGGGCTCATGCCAAGGAGTACTTACGAGAACTTCTGCTGACAGTGTCCTTGTCCTCATGGTGGGACAGAGCCACCCCCTGCCTCTGCAGGAGACCCTCCAACACTAGCAGGTAGGTCTGGTTCAGTCTCCTGTGGGGTCATTGCTCCTTCCCCTGGGTCCCGATGCACACACTACTTTGTGTGTGCCCTCCAAGAGTGGAGTCTCTGTTTCCCCCAGTCCTGTCGAAGTCCTGCAATCAAATCCAAATCCTGCTAACCTTCAAAGTCTGATTGTGTAGGAATTCCTCCTCCCATTGCTGGACCCCCAGGTTGGGAAGCCTGACGTGGGGCTCAGAACCTTCACTCCAGTGGGTGGACTCCTGTGGTATAAGTGTTCTCCAGTTTGTGAGTCAGCCACCCAGCAGTTATGGGATTTGGTTTTATTGTGATTGTGCCCCTCCTACCGTCTCATTGAAGCTTCTCCTTTGTCTCTGGTGAGTTCCAGTGTCTTCCTGTCGATGCTTGTTCAGCAGTTAGTTGTGATTCTGGCGTTCTTGCAGGAGGGAGTGAGAGCATGTCCTTCTACTCTGCCATCTTGAACCAATCTGAGTCTTATTTTTTAATATATTTTTTTAAGATTGTAAAATTGCTTTATCCCACCAATTTTGATAGTCCTATTAAGTTATAAGTATGTTTAAATTTTCATCATTTTTTTAAACATGAATTATTTAAAAGTATGTTTTAAAATTTCCACATTTAAAAGACATTTTGGGGGTTTCTCTTTTCAATATTGATTTCTAATGTTTCATTATGGTTATAGATTGTGGTTTGAATGACATTAATTGTTAGATATTCATTGAGACTTACTTCCTTTACTAATGTATATGTTTTATGAACATTTTATTGGATTTAAAAACATTCTTTGCAGTTTGAGTGCAAAGTTATACACACAAACACATACATACATGTGTGATTGCTGTAACTTTTTAAGATGCTTGTCTGACTTAACACAGTCCCTATTCAATAACTCTGCAATCCTCCTGAGTAGTACCAAGGACCTTAAAATGTTTATCTATTATTTCTATCCCCTCCCATTATCTTCCATATTATTTGTATTTAAGGTTTCATTTATACCTTGTTTTGTTTTTTTTTTTGCGGTATATGGGCCTCTCACTGTTGTGGCCTCACCCGTTGCGGAGCACAGGCTCCAGACGCACAGGCTCAGCGGCCATGGCTCATGGGCCCAGCCACTCCACGGCATGTGGGATCCTCCCGGACTGGGGCATGAACCCATGTCCCCTGCATCGGCAGGCGGACTCTCAACCACTGTGCCACCAGGGAAGCCCTATACCTTGTTTTTAGGTTCCCCAATTGTGAGCATTCTCTCTCTCTCTTTTTGTTACAGTAACAGTTTGGATCCACTCACATATTGACCAATTTCTTTGTTTAGTATTATTTTTTCATTCATTTCCTTTCATCCAGGGACAGTTTCTTTCTAGGGTTGCTTTATGGAAAAATCTTTTAGTTTTTTTTTTTTTTTTTTTTTTTTTACTAAAAATGTCTTTATTTTGTCTTCTCTCTTGAAAGATAGTTCAGTTTGGTATAGAATTCTAGGTTTTTGGTTATTTTGCTTGAAAAATTTGAAGATATTATTCCATTGGCTTTGGGCCTCTATTTTCACTGATGTCATTTTAAAAATTCTTTTTCAATATGGTTTACTACAGGTTATTGAATATAGTTCCCTGTAGTATACAGTAGGACCTGTTGTTTATCCATTATAATTCTATGTATAATAGTTTGCATCTGCTAATCCCAAACTCCCAATCCTTCCCTCCCCCACCTCCCTCCCCCTTGGCAACCACAAATCTGTTCTCTATGTCTGTGAATCTGTTTCTGTTTCGTAGATATGTTCATTTGTGTTGTATTTTAGGTTCCACATATAAGTGATATCATATGGTATTTATCTTTCTCTTTCTGACTTACTTCGCTTAGTATGATAATCTTTAGGTCCATCCATGTTGCTGCAAATGGCATTATTTCATTCTTCTTTATGGCTAAGTAATAGTCCATTGTATATATATGTACCACATCTTATTTATCCATTCATCTGTTGATGAACATTTAGGTTGCTTCTACGTCTTGGCTGTTGTAAATAGTGCTGCTGTGAACATTGAGGTGCATATACACTGGTGTCATTTTTACTTTCTTAATTTTGAAGCATTTGAGAAAAATAAATACTATATGATATTATATGATATTAAAATATAATGAGATCATTCATTATTAAGAACAGACTGTGCTTCATTCAAAAAAATAAACTGCTATAAATAATCTATGTGGAAAGCATCATGACATTCTTAGATGAATGTCCTAAAAGGAACGGTTCCTTTTAGGCACTCATTTTGCCTGTATATTATGCTTAATTATAAACATGCATATATTTTTATATTATGTTAATTAAAAAAGTAAAAATTAACAATATATTGATGGTAACAATATATTTATGGTAAAAATTAACAATATATTGTTTTTTCTCATGTTATTAAGTAATTTTAATAAATGTCATAATATTTTTACATGGTAAAGAGGTATGGGGGAAACACGTAACAAGGAAATGAAACAGTTTACTGTTGGATTCTTAGCAGCTTTCTATTTTTTCTGACTTTTTGAAGGTAATGACAGTGTTGGAGGACTGGAAATAAAGCTTCCCTTCTATCTATTCCTAATGACTAAAAGCCAGGCTTTAGTATTTATTTGCCTCCACATTTATGTTTTTCCAGCACCTCCACAATAGTGTCGACTATTAGGACATTCATTAGTTAGTTAGTTAGGACATTCATGTTAGAAAGGAGACTTAACTCATCTATAATAATAACACCATGAAATAAGGGGATGGAACACATAATTTTAAAAGAGGATCAATCGATTGTACTTCAAATATATAGCATGTGTTTCATTTTTCTCTAGATGTTTTATAGTTACGTGGGTGGTTTTTTTTTTTTTTTTTTTTTTTGCACTTACATATTTTTCTTAAACTTATTTGGGGCATAGTATGGGGTAAAGTCTTAGTCTTTTTTCAACACAATTAGTCCAATATGCAGGCACCATTTATTAAATAGTTTATTTTCTCTTGATTAGTAATGCTGCTTTATATCAAATACCAGTTCATTTAGGATATAAATAAACTTCTATATATGCCTACAATATTTCTGCATTCTCTGCTCTCTTCCTTTGGTATCTTTGTCTTTACCTGCACCAATACCACACTATCTGAAGTACTGTAGCTCCATGATCATTCTTGATATCTTGATATAGTGAGTATGTATTTCTTATCCTACAGCATTGTCTTGGGTATTCTTTTTTTTTTTTTTTTTTTGCGGTACGTGGGCCTCTCACTGTTGTGGCCTCGGCTCTGGGCGTGCAGGCTCAGCGGCCATGGCTCACGGGCCCAGCCGCTCCACAGCATGTGGGATCTTCACGGACCGGGGCACGAACCTGTGTCCCCTGCATCGGCAGGCAGACTCCCAACCACTGCGCCACCGGGGAAGCCCTGTCTTGGGTATTCTTGACTCTTCACTCTTCCATAATCTTTAGGATTAACTTGACAAATATAAAAAAATCCAATTTCATTTTGTTTGGAATTATATTGAATTTTTAAAAATTGGGGCAAATTAATATATTTATTTAAAAATTCCCTAACACGAACAAAATAGAACTTCACAATTTACTGTCTTGTTTTAATGTCCTTTAATAATTTGATGTTTAATAGTCATTAAGTTTTAAATATTTTGGAATTTTTATCACAACGTATTTCTAACCTATTAATTATTTAATAGTATCTTTTAAAATTTCCAGATGTAAAAGATACTTTGGAAAGTTATAATTTCAACATTTATTTTTAATATTTCTGCATTGTGGCTAGAGTTGAAGTTTGAATGATATTAATTCAAACTTATTGAGACTTGGTTCCTTTCCTAACATTGCATCAGTTTTTACAGATATTTCATTTGGGTTTTTAAAAATCCTCCAGTGTTTTAATGCAAAGTTATATATGCATATGTGTGGGTATATATGTTTATTATTTCACCTATTTGTTTGAGACAGACACATTAAATTCTCCCTTTTTTATTGTAGATTTGTCTTTTTCTTGCAGTTCTGTCAATACTGAATCTGTGGTGTAAGATTCATAAAGTTCAGGACTACTTTTTCTTTCTGATAATTTCCCTGGTAATGCTTTTTGCCTCAAGGTCCTTTTAGCCTGATTTAATCAAAGCAGTGGCTTTCTTTTGGTTGGTATTTGTGTGATTTATGTTTTTCCAACATTACTTCCAACTTTTGTCACACTTCAGGAATTTGAATTTCTCTTGTAAATAGAATATAACTGGATTAAGTTGAAGTTACTGCTGTGATGAAAGATAATTTCAGTATTACAAAATGTGTTAATGTAATTCTTCACAGTATCAATCAACTTCTAACTGGTGCCTTTAACTATTTACATTCAGTGTGAATATTTATGCTTCTGATTCTTTGATCCTCATTTGGTGTTTTTTTTTAATGCTTTTAAAATTTTCTTTCTTTTTAAATTAATTAGTTAATTAATTTTTGGCTGCGTTGGGTCTTCGTTGCTGTGCGCAGGCTTTCTTTAGTTGTGGTGAGTGGGGGCTACTCTTTGTTGCAGTGCGCAGGCTTCTCACTGTGGTGGCTTCTCTTGTTGCAGTGCACGGGCTTCAGTAGTTGTGGCATGCAGGCTCAGTGTTTGTGGCTTGTGAACTCTAGAGTGCAAGCTCAGTAGTTGTGGCTCACAGGCTTAGTTGCTCCACGGCATGTGGGATCTTCCCGGACCAGGGCTCGAACCTGTGTCCCCTGCATTGGCAGGCAGATTCTTAACCACTGAGCCCCCAGGGAAGTCCTTTTCTTTCATTCTTGTGTAGGATATTTATGCCTTCTATTGAATTAACAAAAAAATTTTTGCTCTCTTTTATTCCCTTAGTAGGTTTAGAAGTTCTGTATCTCATTCCTATTGTTTTTGTGAGTTCCCTTAATTTTTTAATGATGCTTGTTTAACTTAACATAGTCTCTACTTACTATCTCTGCAGTCCTTCTGAATAGTACAAGGACTTTAAAATATTTATCTCTGATTTCTAACTCCTCACATTATCTTTCATGTTATTTATTTTTTAAATTTCATTTTTACCTCATACTTAAGTCCTCCAAATTATTGCTGGTTGTTTGTTTTTTTTTAACAAATTAGGGACAATTTGGATTTATCCATGTACTTACCAGTTTCTTTGTTTACTATGATATATTTTTTTCATTTGAGTACAATTTCTTTCTTTCTGGAGTTTGATGTGGGGTAAAATTGCTCATCTTTGTCTAAAAGTGTCTTCATTTTGTTTTCTCTCTTGGAAGTTAGTTTAGTTTGGTGCAGAATTCTAGATTTTTAGTTATTTTCCATGAACAACGTGAAGATATTATTCCACTGATTTTGGGCCTCTGTTCTCATTTATGACATTTCTACTCTATTCTTTATTTTTAAACATTTGACAAAATAAATATTATAGGTATAACATGATATCAAAATTTAATGGGATTTTTCATCATTAAGAGAAGTCTATTCTTATTTCTAAATAACAATAAATAGTCTCATAGAAAAAGCATCAAGACATTCTTGACTAACTTCCATGATTCCCTATTGGACACTAACTTTATCATTATAATTTGTTTAATATAAACATGCATATCAAGTATTGGTTTTAGAAAGTGATTTGCTTTGTTTTATAAATCATTACAGTTAAACATTGATTTAAAAACACTTTAAATGTCTTAGACTTCGAGATATTTGGATTAAAAATATAATTTTTATGGCTCTAGTCCAAAGGTTTAAATATCAAAGCATTATTTGTTCTTTGAGTATGTCATAAGTCTAGAATTATATAATGCACAAATAAAATTTACTTACTTTTGACAAATGCATACACTTGTGTAATCTAACCCCATATCAAGATATAGAATATGTATAACCTTAGAAGAGTGCCCTTATGCCTCTTCCCAGTCCTTCCCTGCCCCAACTCTCCCAAAGCAACTACTTTTGTGATTTTTTTAAATACCATTGATTACTCTTACCTGTATTAGAACTTTAGTATATACTCTTTATTCTTTTTTTTCTTGGATTTTCTTTTCTTTTTTTTTTTTAAGACATACAAACAACTGTACATAATTCACGTATACAACTTCATGAGTTTGGAGGTAAATATACACCAGTTGAAACTGTCATCACAATCCATGACACAAACCTATCCATCACTTCCAAAAATTTCCTCCCACCCTCTTATTTATTACTATTATTATTATTTGGTGATAAGAACTCTTAACATAATATCTATCCTTAGAAAAACTCAAAGTATACAATACAGTACTGCTAACTATTGGCACTATTGTCAGTGTATCTCTAGGACTTTCTCATCTTGTATAGCCAAAACTTCGTACCCTTTGATTAATATCTCCCTGTTTTTCCTTCCCTCTAGCTCCTGGCAACCCCTCTTCTACCCTCTGCTTCTATAAGTTTGACTATTTTAGGTTCCTCATATACATTGTATCATGTAGCATGTATTTATCCTCTCTGACTGGCTTATTTTGCATAGCATAATGTCCTCAGGTTTAATCCATGTTGTTGCAAATGGCAGGATTTCCTTCTTTTTAAAGGCTGAATAATATTACATTTAATTATATAGCACCACATTTTATTTATCCATTTATCCATCAATGGGCATTTTGGTTTCTAAGTCTTGGCTATTGTGAAATCGTTGCAATGAACATGGGAGTGTAGATATCTCTTTGAGATCCAGACTTCAATTCCTTTGGATATATACCCAGATGTGGGATTGCTGGATCATATGTTACTTCTATTTTTAGTGTTTTGAGGAACCTCCATACTTTTTTCATAGTGGATGCATAAATTTACATACCCACCAACAATGTACAATGTTTCCCTTTTCTCCACATCCTTCCCAACAGGTTATCTTTTTTTCTCCTGATAATAGCCGTTGTCACATGTGTGAGGTGATATCTTGTAGTTTTAATTTGCATTTCCCTGCTGATTAGTGTTGTTGAGCACTTTTTCATCTGTTGTGTATCTTCTTTGGAGAAATGCTATTCAGTTCCTTTGCCCAGTTTTTAATTAGATTATTGTTATTTTTTGCTATTGAGTTGCAATTAATCCTTTATCAAATATGTGGTTTGCAAAGATTTTCTACCATTCCACAGGTGGCCTTTTCATTTTGTTGATTGTTTCCTTTGCTATGCGGAAGGTTTTTAGTTTGATATAATACCTCTTGTCTATTTTTTGCTTTGGTTGCCTGTGCTTTTGTAGTCATATCCAAAAAATCATTGCCAAGGCTGATATCTGGAAGATTTTTCCCTGTGTTTTCTTCTAGGAGTTTTATGGTTTCAGGTATTAGGTTTAAGTCTTTAATCCACTTTGAGTTGAATTTTATATATGGTATGTGGTATAAGATAAGCTTTCAGTTTGATTCTTCTGCATGTGGATATCCAATCACTTGTTGAAGAGACTATCCTTTCCCCATTGTGTATGTTGACACCCTTGTCAATCAGTTGACTGTACATGTGCATATAAGTATGTGTATTTCTGGGCTCTTTATTCTGTTCACTTGGTCCATATGTTTGTTTTTATGCCAGCACCATAAAGTATTGATTATATAGCTTTGAAATATAATTTGAAATCAGGAAGTATGATATCTTCTGCTTTGTTCTTCTTGCTCAAGATTGCTTTGGCTATTTGGGTTCTTCTGTGGTTCCATATTAATTTTAGAGTTGTTTTTCTATTTCTGTAAAAACTCTGTTGGAATTTAGATAGAGATTGCATTGAATATGTAGGAACTTTGGGTAGTATGGACATTTTAACAATATTAATTCTTCCCATCCATGAATATGGAATGTCTTTCCATTTATTCCTGTCTGCTTTAATTTCTTTCATCAGCATTTTATAGTTTTCAGTATACAAGTTTTTCACCACTTTGATTAAGTTTATTCCTAAGTATTTTATTTTTTGTTGCTGTTGTGAGTGGGATTGTTTTTTAAATTTATTTTTAGATAATTAGTGTATAGAAACATACTGATTTTTTTTTACATTGATTTTGTATCCTGCAACTTCGCTGAGTTTGCTTATTATGTTCTAACAGTTTGTTTTGGTGTGTGGAGTCTAGAGTGTTCGACACCTAAGGTCATTTCATTTGCAAACAGAGATAATTTTAATTCTTCCTTTCTTATTTGGATGATTATTATTCCTTTTCCTTGCTCTGGCTGGGACTTCAAATACTATATTGAATAGAAGTGATGAGAGTGGGCATCCTTGTCAGGTTCCAGTTCTCAGAGGAAAAGCTTTTAGTTGTTTACCACTGAGTGTTATTTCTGCTGTCCTCTTGCCAGTTTAAATTGGTTGTGCCTGCCTCAAACTTTGTGCTCTAGTTCTTCATACCAGAAATTTACTTATTTTTACTTTTACTTTACTTTTATTTACTTATTTTTAGCCTCAAAAATGTGAGTAGATGGAGATGTGAGGTAAGGGGAGATATTAATTAGGATTTATATGGTTGTAAGTGGTAAAACCCAACTAAAATTAGTTTTGCATAAAATACTAATTTGATTTAAATAAAATGAACACAGGCGACTCTGATTTTAGCCATAGCTGGGTTCAGGAGTTAAAATGACATCATCAGGCACATTCTCTATCTCAGCTCTAATCTCCTCGGTTAGATTCTGCCACATATTGGCAAAGATGACCATCAGGAGCTCTGGGTTTACATTCTTCCAGTTTAGAGATCATTGCACAAAGAGCACCCTTTTTGCTGACACTGGGGTAGCACTTCTGGGATTGAGTCTGATTACCTTGACTCAGGTCAGTTGCTATACTATACCAGTCACCATGACTAGAGGAATAAAAGTCTTTTTTATGAGAGTTATTTTATACTTTTAAGAAATAATTTCTGTGCCATATAGCATGTTTTAATATGAAAATATTATGGAATATTTTACAAAAACATTGTATCAAACTAAAGTAGTCTGTTATTCTAAATTGTTAAGGGTAGAATAAAACTATGGAATCATTATTACTTATGCATATATATGCAAGAATCATAAATAAGTATATCCAAACTATATACTAAAGTGATATGATTTATTTCATGGATTCATGAAATTCCAAATTAATATTTGAAAATCTATCAATGTAATATACTAAACAACTAGGCAAAAAACAAAACAAAACAAAGCACATGGTCAGCTAACAAGATGCTAAAAAGCACTTGATAAAATACAATACTCATTCTTGGAAAAAATTAAAATCTAGTAATACAGATATAGGCAGATATATAATTTAGATAATAAAGATTGTCTTTTTAAAAAATTTTTTGGCCACATATTCAAAATGGTGAAACTCTGGAGTATATCCCTAAAAGTAGCCAAAGATTGGTATTAGCACCATTATTATTACTTAACATTTTTTCTTCTTAATGATCCACCCAATTGACTAGAATAAGAAAAAAATAATGACATTGCATGTCCTTTCATGTTTCAGGTTCAATCATGGTTTAAACAGTTACAACAGTTTTTTCCTCTAGGCTGCTGGAATTCTGGTTTGTGTTGGTTGAGGGTCAAGCAACACATGTGAGAAGACATACCCTTACATGTTATACAACCAGTGAAAATTGTTATCTTGGTATAGATTGGCCGTGGTATAGTATTAAATTAAAATAGGAAATTTCATAACTATAAAAATGAGCACAATTTGTATACATGTGGCTGGAAAAAGCCACAGCAAAATGTTAACTTGTTTTCTCTAGAATGTGGGACTTGGCTGAATTATTTTTATTCTTAACTTTTCCTCATTCTCCAAATTTTCTTTAAGGAATGTATATTTTAGGACTGTAAACATCAGAAATATTAAAAAGTTTTTCTTTGAAGGAAACAGAGGCAAGGATTTGCAGAATTTTGTCCTCAGTTTTCGTTAACACCCAAGAAAGGGTTAAGAACAGTTAATGGAAAGGAAATTGGAGAGATTTTTTGTTGTTTTAATACATAGGCTGACTTAAGGCCATTTAATGTTTCGATTTCAAGCAATCGCTTCACAAAAATATCCACCCTGAGCAGACACACTGACATAGTCTCAATTCTTGGAACAGGATTCTAGAGTCCACCATTTAGAATGGCCCAGGTGGGCAGTATAGGTAGGATGCACTTTATGAGGCATTCAGTCATATTACACAGTAAAAAGATGAGGCAGAGGAGATACCCATGGTGAGGAGTATGGGGGATATTAGTGATAACTGTTACCTTGGCTTCTTTATTTCTGCCAAACGGAGGTAAAATTTCAGCTTCTTGGCTCTCTGTTTTTTGTCCATCTCTCTCCAAAGGATCAGACCTTAGATTGATGTTCATCTTTGGGCATCACCTATAGAAGGGAAGCACACTCTGCTTGAGGACTTGGATCATGAAGTATTCACCCTTCTCGCTATGTTTACCAATAGAAGAGAGTAGTAGTTGTTTGTAAAGCACATGTACTCACCCAGACTCCCTGATTTTAACCCAAGGAACCTCTTGAAACAGGCTGTGCCTCACTCCCCTCAGAAGGAAATCAAATGCACTAAGTATTGCATCCTGTCTCCCACGTCAGTTATTTTTTTCGTCCTGTTGATGAAACAATGTATTCTTCGTGATACCAGACATCGCTGGTGCTAGATCTCCAGTGAGTGTCCAAATTTCTGAACCCTGACATTGCTAATAATGAGCAATAGTGCTCTAGTTAAAAACTCTTCTCATTTTCCTACATGGTTTTGAGAATTTTCTTGGGTTTTCTCATTCACATTTCTGTGTGGAAACCAAGAACACTTCTCTGTTGCTTGGAACTTCAGGGAGCTAGGCTCACTGCTGGGATTGATTCACCTAGCTCGTGTTCTTCATGCTCTGACCGTCTCTAGGGCTGTGCTAGAGTGTGGTAGTCCTGTGTCTCTGGAAGCCTACTGTGCCTCAGTTCTCTTACTCCATTGTCGCCTTAACTGCTGAGAAAGAGAAGCACTACATATTATTGGAAAGCACTTGGCTTGGAGGACCTAAACTTCAGTCTTAGCTCCTTGGCGTATTGGCTGTACAGACTTGGGCAAAACACTATCTCTCAGCGTGATGTGTCATTTAAAATGTGGGTAATGTACCTATGTTTAGGGTTATTTTGAGGATTGGTGTAACATACCTGAAAGTTCGTGGCATAGATTGTATGCAGTATACATGTTAGTTTAATCTGTACCCCTAGGTTGGTATTCTTTCATTTTCCATGACAAAAGACAGTGACTCATTTAAATTATGTTCATGTATATCCATGGTATTTTCTTTTCTTCCTGGTAGTTTTTTTGTTGTTGTATTCAGCACTTTAAAAATAAAATAAATTATTCATAATTCCCAGTTCCCATTCATCTTTTCCTTTCTGGAGATATCTCTTCTCAACTTTGTCCTTATGTTCCCTACTAAATCTTCAGTATAGGATCCTCAGCTTCACCAGTTGCAGTAGATAGCATGGCTAATTGGGATTTCAGTTTTCAAAACAAGGAAACCATTCTTTCTTTTTCATCAGTGTTTCCCTAACTTCTTGTGACAGTTGCTGCTCCTCCTCAGTGAATGACTTCTTAGTTTTCCTTCTAGAGCTATAGCCATGCTCTAGGGCTCACAGTCAAGTATCCCACAATCACAGACAACTATTAGTAATGGTGAAGGAGAAGAAGAAATAAAGCTTTCTGCACAACAGAATGTCATGTTATAAATTTGTATGCAATAGTAAACTAACATGTCACATAAATACTTTCCTACCTCTGAGCCCTAAATATTTCCAGAGGCCCCACAGTGGTTCTGATAGCCAATTTAAATCCTCCTTTGTTTTCTTCTAAGAGACTCTATAATCCCAGAAGTAATTTCAAGTTGAATCTTTAAATAATATAGAAGGTAGTAACTTTTAGATACATTAGGGTTGATGTCTCAAAGAACTGATTGTACCTAACTTACTAACATTAATTTCCCTTCTCCTCTGAATTATTATTTCCCTGGTTATACCAATAATACATATTCAGTATAGAAAATTTGAGAAGCTCAGGAAAACCCAAAGGAAGAAATGAAAGTCATTCATAATTATAGAATAAATATTAATCTTTTTATATATATCTATTTATATACTATATTTACACACCCAAGAGCACACTGTATTTCTTGATTTACTACCTGCTTTTTTATAATTAACAGTATAGTGTATTTTCCCATATCATTTTACTAGGTAATTTTAATTAATTTCATAATAATCTTTAAATGGCAAATAGGAAAAAGCATGTAAGAATGGAAAAGAAACAGTTTTTTGCTGGATTCTCAGCAACTTTTCACTTTTTCTTTTTTTGCTTTTTGAAGGCTGGAGGACTGAGATCAGAGATTCCCTTCATTTTATTCCCTGTGAGTAAAAGCCAGTTCTCATTGTCAGAATGTATCACAAAGCCCATTTTATAGAATGGAAGATCAGTGTGATGCACAGTTTTTCTTTTTCAGGTGAAGCAGATGTAAGGGTGTGGTACCCAAAGCTGTCGATGCACAGCCTCAAGGAATGCCCAATACCCTCCTGCCATTTCTTCCCAACTGTCCCCTCTCACTCCATTTATCTTCTATTGACTTTCTGTCCCCTGACCCTGCTGTGCACTTCCATATCTTAGTGTTTTAGCTCCATCCACACTTATATTCTTCCAGCACTCCAGAACTATGTTGGCCTTAGTTAGAAGATCACAGTTCTATTTGTATTTTAAGATCCAAATATGTGCCAGGCCCTCTGCTCAGTTTTGATGCCAGGTGTATTTACTCAGTGTTGCGGGATGCACAAAGGTGAAAAAGACTCTGCCTCTTGATCAGGGGACTAGCAAGGTTTCAAAAGAGCCTGTTGGAGTAAAAATATTTCTGTGACTATTTGCGGAAACGGAATTTTCCACAAGTATTGATGTTTTGCTTTAGCAGGCAGTACTTTGACAGGACTCAGATTTCAAACTTGTCTTCTCTGAGGTGGGCAGCAACTGAAATCTCTGTTCAGGTCTTTTAGCCTTAACTCTTCTTATGGGTAGTTTAGGGATCAGCCAGTATTTGGGCAGAGTTTATATAGAAATTTGGGGCTCCCACTCTCTGGCTGTATTTGACTGTGGTTTTCTTTTCTAGATTTTCAGCTGCTGTGGTCTTTCTGAACTCTGTCCTCTGTTTCTTCAAGTCAGTAAGATTGAAGTCTTCCATCTGAATTTTAGGCACCTTGTAGTGGTGGTGACTGTC
Organism: Tursiops truncatus; assembly: GCF_011762595.2. NCBI lineage: Eukaryota > Metazoa > Chordata > Mammalia > Artiodactyla > Delphinidae > Tursiops > Tursiops truncatus. The sequence goes on along the minus strand of NC_047039.1, from coordinate 87,486,953 downwards.
CTTCCCTTATCTTAAAATCCCTAAAAGGGAAACTCACCTAGTGCCATTGTTTCTTATAAATGTTGACTGCCCCCATTTCATTTTCTGGATGCTTTTCGCCACTTCAAGAAGGTTTTGTTTTATTTTTTTATTGCAGTAAAAACTAACGAGATATAACCCCGCTTAACAAGACTTGAAGTGTACACTACAGTATTGTTACCTATAGCACAATTTGTACAGCTGATCTCGGGAACTTATCCATTTTCAATATATGAAACTTTTAGATTCTTAGATGTCCTTTGGGGTTAAGAACCATGATGAGAGAATGTATCCAGGAGAGGAATTTTTGTGTCATAGTTTATACACATATTTATCTTTTTTGTAATTTTTTTGTTTAATAAAAAAATTATTGGTTTGATTTTGGGATATATATTCATCTTTGCTAATTTTCCAAATTTGTACCTTAACAGAAGTGTATGAGGGCCCCTTTTGCACCATATTCTTGTCAATGCAATCTAATCTGGTTAGTTTGGAGAAGCATTCTTTCAACCTCACATAACAATGGATATCATTTGAAGGGTGTTGGAAATTATATAAGATAGACATGAGAAACACTCTGCCTGAAGATATTTCTACTTGGTTTTGTCACAAGGTTAGTTAGGTTCCTGCAAATCTGCAAAAGGAAGAAGGATAGATGGAGTCAAATATTGGCCCAAAAGGGCAGTGAGGGAAGTTACTGCATATATAAACTCTGCACATTTATAAGTTGTTGCTGCACCCCTGTGCAGGTACTTTGAGAAGTCCTTTGTAAACACTGCTGAAGGTATTGTATTTTCTATTATATTCTGAGGCCACTAGATGGTGGCATAGACTAGCTTTTTCTTCATCCTTTCTTTGAGTCCATACCGGGAAGTGGAATTAAGGGATTAACTTTACCTGATCTTGCTTATTTGCTCTTCAAAGTGTTAATTCATATTCCCCGTGGCAATTAGATTTTGTGTTTCTCCATATTACTGTCATAATTTACTGATTGACTATTTTTGGGGTATACAATGTCTCATTAAAATTTTTTTTGTTTCTCTGATAACTTGTGATTTGATTATTTTTATATTTTTATTGGTATTGGGGTTCCTTTACATTGTAGAAATTGCAGTTTTTTATTGGATTGTTTGTATTTTTAGAAACATACTCTGGACTAATCCTTTTTTTGTTTTTGTGTACTACAGATAATTTCTCCCATTTATGTCTAGTATTTAAACTTTCTTAATGGTGTCTTTTGTCATATAAAACTTAATTTTAAGGAGGCTGAGTCTTAAATTACTTATTTTTTGGTTGCATAATATTTCATTGAGTTGATGAAGGATACTTGGCTCATTCTCCTCCTATCTTTCTCATATTTTGATATTTTAAATAATGAAAATTTCTGTATGCTTTAATTTGTTTTTTTCTTTCTTTTGGCTATATCCCTTGGATGAAATTCTAGCTGACTCCCAGGAATGAATAGATTGCTGAGATTTTAAATAGGTAGTGTCATATTATTTTTCTGAAGGGTTGAACCAATTTTTATCATTTAAAATAAAATTTTACTGTTTTGTTAAGTGTGTTTCTTTGACTAAATAGTTTTTAAACCTGAAAACACATCTGAAAAAAAATTTTTTTAAGGAGGCTGATTTTGTCATTCTTTTCATTTACTTTTTGTTTTGTGTCTTATTTAACAAATGTTAATACTATTCCTGCCCATATGCCATAGAGATATTTTTCCACAATTTTCTATAGAAGTTTTAGAATTTCGCTTTTTAGAATTTGGCTATTTACTCTTTATTAAATTTATATGTGGTGTAGTATGAGGTAGACATCTATCGTTATCTTTTTTTGTCAGTATTTGGTCTGTACTGATTTACAATGCCCTATCAGTCATCAAACTCTCTATAATACCTGTTTTCAAACTCTTTTAGATGCCTGGGATGTTCCTAGACTTTCTGTCCTATTCTGTTGATCCATTTGTCTGTTTATCTTCACCAACACTACATTATCTACATATCTACAACTTACAGTCAGTCTTGATATTTGGTATAGTGATTACCATATCCTCATTCTTATTCTGCAGTATTTTCTTGGTGACTCTTAGTCTTTTATTCTTTCTGTAAATTTTAGGATCAACTTAATAATACCAAAGAGGGGAAAGAAAACCTCACTTTGTTTGACTTTTAATAGAAATTACATTAAATTTAGGTTGTTGGGGATAAATATTTTTGAATTTCTTAACTGTATTCAAAATATAGCTCCCTGTATACTCAGGTTTCCTTATCTGTTTTTTTAAAATAAAGATTTATAATTTTTTTCTGATAAAGTACTTGTGCTTTTTTTATTAGATTTATTCATAGGCATTTCACATATATGTTGCTATTGTGAATGAGATTCTTTTTAAGATACTTTTTTAACCAGTTGTGATTGATATAAGGAACACAATTGATTTTTTAATATTGATCTTTGCTTGCAACCATTATCAACTCAGATGATTTGTTTATAACTTTTCTTCATTTTCTTTGTAGAAAATTGTATTGTCTGGGATAATGATAATTTCATTTCTGCCTTTGTAATCTTTAAATGTCTTATTTCTTCTTCTTTATACAATTGGATTCTAGTCCAGTGTTATGTAAGAGGCAAACCCAGGCATTTAAAAAATCTCATTTTGAACATTACAATGAATATATTTAATATTTCATCATTAACTATGATATTTGCTGTGGGTTTTGGATAGGTATCTTATCAGGTTGAGAAAGTTTCTTTCTGTTCTAATTTGCCAAGATTAAAAAAATTATAATTGCCTGACAAATGATTTTCCTGCATTTATGAAAATGGTCATTTTTTCCTCCTGAAATTGATACTGTGAATTATGGATATTGTGTGAAAATGAACACATTTTCTAATGTTAAAATTTCCTTGGTTGCCTGGGATAACTCCTACTTGGACACTAGATATTATTACTTTGTACATTGCTGGATTATGATAGATAATATTTTATTTAGTTTTTTTTTTTTACATCTTTATTGGAGTATAATTGCTTTACAATGGTGTGTTAGTTTCTGCTTTATAACAAAGTGAATCAGTTATACATATACATATGTTCCCATATCTCTTCCCTCTTGCATCTCCCTCCCTCCCACCCTCCCTATCCCACCCCTCTAGGTGGTCACAAAGCACCGAGCTGATCTCCCTGTGCTATGTGGCTGCTTCCCACTAGCTATCTATTTTATGTTTGGTAGTGTATATATATCCATGCCACTCTCTCGCTTTGTCACAGCTTACCCTTCCCCCTCCCCATATCCTCAAGTCCATTCTGTAGTAGGTCTATGTCTTTATTCCTGTCTTACCCCTAGGTTCTTCGTGACATTTCTTTTTCTTAAATTCCATATATATGTGTTAGCGTACTGTATTTGTCTTTCTCTTTCTGACTTACTTCACTCTTTATGACAGACTCTAGGTCCATCCACCTCACTACAAATAGCTCAATTTCGTTTCTTTTTATGGCTGAGTAATATTCCACTGTATATATGTGCCACATCTTCTTTATCCATTCATCCAATGATGGACACTTAGGTTGTTTCCATCTCCGGGCTATTGTAAATAGAGCTGCAATGAACATTTTGGTACATGACTCTTTTTGAATTATGGTTTTCTCAGGGTATATGCCCAGTAGTGGGATTGCTGGGTCATATGGTAGTTCTATTTGTAGTTTTTTAAGGAACCTCCATACTGTTCTCCATAGTGGCTGTATCAATTTGCATTCCCACCAACAGTGCAAGAGGGTTCCCTTTTCTCCACACCCTCTCGAGCATTTGTTGTTTGTAGATCTTCTGATGATGCCCATTCTAACTGGTGTGAGGTGATACTGCATTGTAGTTTTGATTTGCATTTCTCTAATAATTAGTGATGTTGAGCAGCTTTTCATGTGCTTCTTGGCCATCTGTATGTCTTCTTCGGAGAAATCTCTATTTAGGTCTTCTGCCCATTTTTGGATTGGGTTAGTTTTTTTTTTAATATTGAGCTGCATGAGCTATTTATATATTTTGGAGATTAATCCTTTGTCCATTGATTCGTTTGCAAATATTTTCTCCCATTTTGAGGGTTGTCTTGTTTACGGTTTCCTTTGCTGTTCAAAAGCTTTTAACTTTCATTAGGTCCCATTTGCTTATTTTTGGTTTTATTTCCATTACTCTAGGAGGTGGATCAAAAAAGATCTTGCTGTGATTTATGTCAAAGAGTGTTCTTCCTATGTTTTCCTCTAAGAGTTTTATAGTGTCTGGTCTTACCTTTAGGTCTCTAATCCATTTTGAGTTTATTTTTGTGTATGGTGTTAGGGAGTGTTCTAATTTCATTGTTCTACATGTAGCTGTCTAGTTTTCCCAGCACCACTTATTGAAGAGACTGTCTTTTCTCTATTGTATATCCTTGCCTCCTTTGTCATAGATTAGTTGACCATACGTGTGTGGGTTTATCTCTGGGCTTTCTATCTTGTTCCATTGATCTATATTTCTGTTTTTGTGCCCGTACCATATTGTCTTGATTACTGTAACTTTATCGTATATTCTGAAGTCAGGGAGTCTGATTCCTCCAGCTCCGTTTATTTCCCTCAAGTTTGCTTTGGCTATTCGGGGTCTTTAGTGTCTCCATACAAATTTTAAGATTTCTTGTTCTAGTTCTGTAAAAAATGCCATTGGTAATTTGATGGGGATTGCATTGAATCTGTAGATCGCTTTGGGTAGTATAGTCATTTTCACAATATTGATTCTTCCAATCCAAGAACATGGTCTGTCTCTCCATCTGTTGGTATCAGCTTTAATTTCTTTCATCAGTGTTTTATAGTTTTCTGCATACAGGTCTTTTGTCTCCCTAGGTAGGTTTATTCCGAGGTATTTTATTCTTAATTTCTTCCTTAGTTACATTCTTTAATAGTTAATTTAGTTCTTCCTTAGTTACATTCTTTAATAGTTAATTCAGTACATTCTTTGAATGAAAAAAATCCCTTAGTCTTTATCTGAAAAGTAATTTATCTTCAGTCTTGAAAGATAATTTAGCTACTTTACAGTTAACATTTTGTTCCAGTAAGTTGAAGATATGATTCCATTATCATCTACATTCTATTTTGTTAATGCTATTTATATTTTATTCTTTCATGCATATAACAAGGTACTCTTAACATTTAATAAGATTATTTATTAAAAGCTGATTGTGCTTCATTTTTAAAATCTAAATAAATAAATGCTATGTATAAATCATTATGACTTCTTTTCAGACCAACTTCCATGTTTCATTATTGGCACTAGCTTTGCTAACATATTTTGTATTATTATAAATATTAGTGCTCACTTATTTAGTATCAGTTAAAAACTCTATATGTTTTAAAATGCGAAATGTAAATGTTCCTGCCAAACCACAAAGTGTCAACTATATGATACACACAAAAGAAAAAGCAGAAGGAGGTCTTCTATAGCAACTATGTATAGAAACATAGTCTAGTCTAGGGTTTGTTACTTTGCTCTCTATCTCATAAAAGGCAAATAAAAAAATTATTTTGTTTTGAAAAATGAGAATATATGTTAAGGGAAAATACTAACAGGTTATAATAAACTTATTGAATGATAATATTAATTCCGCATACACTATACTGTTACATCATTGTACTTAGAATTTATTATGATTTCATCATTGTAGTTAACATAGCTTGTCAAATTTCCTACCTTAGACAATGTACATACTTAATTAAAAAATGCTAACCATCAATTGAGCTTTCAGTGACTCATAATCTCTTTGCTGGCGGAGAGTCTTGCCTCAGTGTTGATGGCTGCTGACTGATGAGGGTGGTGTTGCTGAAGGTTGGGTGACCATGGCAATTTCTTAACATAAGACAACAGTGAAGTTTGCCTCATTGATGGACTCTTCCTTTCATGAATGATTTCTCTGTAGCATGCAATGCTGTTTGATAGCATTTTACCCACAGTAGGACTTCTTTCAAAATTGGAGTCAAATCTCTCAAACCCTCCCACTGCTTTAGCAACTAATTTTATGTAATATTTTAAATCCTTTGCTGTCATTTTAACAATCTTCGTAGCATCTTCACCAGGAGTAGTTTCCATCTCAAGAAACTACTTTCTTTGCTCATGTTTAAAAAGCAACTCCTTATCCATTAAAGTTTTATCATGAGAATGCAGCAATTCAGTCACATCTTCAAGCTCCACCTCTAATTCTAGTTCTCTTGCTATTTCCACCCCATCTGCAGTTCCTTCCTCCGCTGAAGTCTTGAATCCCTCTAAGTCATCCATGAGAGTTGGAATTAACACCTTCCAAACTCCTTTTAATGTTGCTGTTTTGAATTCTTCCCATGAATCAGGAATGTTCTTAATGGCATCCAGAATGGTGAATCCTTTCCAGAAGGTTTTCAATTGGCTTTGCCTAGATCCATCAGAGGAATCACTGTCTATGACAGCTATAGCCTTATGAAATGTATTTCTTAAATAACAAGACTTGAAGGTCAAAATTCTTCCTTGACCCATGGACTGCAGAATGGATGTGTTAGCAAGCGTGGAAACAACATTAGTCTCATTGGGTATCTTTAATATTTTGAAAGGAATCTCTTTTTCTGAGCAATAGGTCTCAACAGTGGTCTTCAGGTATTCAGTAAACCATGTTGTAAACAGTGCGTTGTCATCCAGCCTTTGTTGTTCCACTTATACAGCACAGGCAGAGTTGATTTAGCATAATTATTAAGGGCACTAGGATTTTTGGAAGGGTAAATGAGTATTGGCTTAAACCACCAGTTGCATTAGCCCCTGGCAAGAGTGTCAGCTTGTCCTTTGAAGCTTTGAAGACAGGCCTCGACTTCTCTCAACCTGTGAAAATCCTAGATGGCATCTTCTTCCAGTATAAGAGTGTTTTGTCTGCATTGAAAATCTGTTGTTTAGTGTAGCCACCTTCATTCGTTATCTTAGTTGGATCTTCTAGGTAACTTGCTGTATCTACATCAGCACTTGCAGCTTCACTTTGCACTTTTTAATTATGGATGTGGATTCCTTTCTTAAACCTCATGAAACAACGTCAGCTAGCTTCAAACTTTTCTTCTGCATCTTCCTCACTTCTCCCAGGCTTCATAGAATTGAGGAGAGTTAGGGCCTTTCTCTGGCTTAGGCTTTGGTTTAAGGGAATGTTGTGGGTTTGATCTGTTCAGACCACTAAACCTTTCTTCATGTCAGCAGTAAGGCGGTCTGGCCTTCTTATTGTTCATGTGTTCACTAGAATAGCATTTTTTTTTTTTTTATTGGCTGCTTTGAGTCTCCTTTGCTGCACGGGGGCTTTCTCTAGGTGTGGAGAGCAGGGGCTACTCTTTGTTGCGGTGTGCAGGCTTCTCATTGTGGTGGCTTCTCTTGTTGTACAGCATGTGCTCTAGGCACACAGACTTCAGTAGTTGTGGCATGCAGGCTCAGTAGTTGTGGCTCGCGGGCTCTAGAGCTCAGGCTCAGTAGTTGTGGTGCACAGGCTTAGTTGCTCCACGGCATGTGGGATCTTCCTGGACCAGGGCTTGAACCCATGTCTCCTGCACTGGCAGGCAGATTCTTAACCACTGCACCACCAGGGAAGCCCTGGCACAAAGATTTTATGAATACTGGCAAGTATTAGTATGGCTGGACCAGTGATAGCTAGCTAATATTTATTGAGAACTAACTCTGTCCAGGTGCTGTGATAAGCACTTTATTCAGTCATTTAATATTCACTGCGAGCCTATCAGTATTACATATAATAATAGTATGAGAAACAATTATTATCCCCATTTTACAGGGCAAGCAGGTAAAGGGAAGTTAAAGTAGTTTGCCCAAGATAATATAGCTAGAACCAGGATTTAATAACTGGCAATCTGGATCCAGAGTCAGTCCTCTTAACACAATACCATAGTACCTATCACAGTTCTCTTCTGATCCTCTGAAAATACTACACAGTGTTTAGGTGTGTTGAAACTAACATTCCTGCCTTACTTGCTTTTTCTAGCCCACGGTGTATATCATGAGTTCCTATGATATACAGTGTTAGTTAGTACATTATGAAAACTCAGCTGTTGCCCTAATTGTTTCACATTTGTCCAATATGATGCCCAGGAAAGACTGTGGATTTTGGATGTAAGCACTGTGCCTTATACTATGCTGTATTCCTGTGGTAGATTGTTTTCATTGGGACCAGGGCAGCAGAGTGAGAAAATGTCTCCTTTTTATTCTGTCCTCTAGCCTGCAACCAACCATTTGCCCTGCTCTCTCTTTCTGGAGCACAGAAGGGCATGATTCCTTGGCTTATTCCTTGGCTGGTCACATAGGGCAGCCTTCCTGGCTTCCCCATTAAGTTTCTATATTTTTTCTCTTCCTCCTAGTGAGTTACCACCTAGATAATGGTTTGGGAGAGATTTAAAAAGAGATCATGGTACAATAGTTTATTAACAGAAGAAATTCCCTTCTTCCTGCTCTTCCTTGCCTGTCTCTGTTCACGCTGGCACATGGATCTAACTTCAAAAGTGTGAGTTGAGGCAGTTTTGATTTGTTTGAGCACAGCTGCTCTAAGTAGAAGGAGGAGGAGAAGGAAGAGAACAGGTTGGAGGAGGATAGAAGGAGCTTATTATTCTGTTACAAATGAGCACTAAACTAAGCACTTATATCTTGAGAGAGTGGGTGTTGAGAAAGAAATGAGAAGAGAGTGGTTCCTTTTCTTTGCTCAAAGAAAAAGGCCCAGATGAAGGAGACCATTTAAATACTTATGACAAATAAGAGAAAGTGGAAAAAGTCATCTCATTAACACTGAATTAGCCCATCATAAAAGGACCAGTTTAATCTCTCCACCTTCTTTTATGTCATTTCCATATTTCCCCACACCACGAATGTGCCAAGGGAAAAGATACTGGGGGAGGATTTGCTTACCCATAATCTTCATCAGTCTTGCCCCCAACGTCAATCCAATATAACAGTAGTAGAATTTGAGATAAAACAGTGTAGTTGTTATATAACACGGCTTCAAGAAAAGTTTCCCACAGTCAGATCGTCACCCCTAAATGCTAATGTATAAATTTTGGAGCCACTACTGATCCTTCTTCTTTACACTCTGCAATAGCCATGCTGAAATCCTCGCTTAAACTGGAAAGGCCCCTCCTAGTTAGTTAATACCTTTTCCTAGGAAACTTTCCTGAATTTCTAGTTTGGGTAGGTTGCCCATTTAAGTGCTTCCATAGAACTGTGCTTACCTCTCTCGTAGTATCTTTCATTTATTCATTTAGTAAACACTTAGCATAATAGATTCTGTAGTATTACCAGAGATTCAACTGGGAGAAGGATAGACACTGATCCTCAAAATGAACATTGGACACAGAGTACTTAGTAAAGCGCTAATTTATACTTTCAAGAAACAATCTCTGTGGTACATAAATAGTTTAATGTCCAAAAAATTATGGAACACTTCATAAATCACTTTATCAGACTAAAATAACTTTTACACCCCAAATTGTCAGAACAAAACTATGGTTCAGTCTCATTTGAACATATATGTAAAATTTGTAAATATATTCAAAACAATTCCAACTGTATATTAAAATAATTTCATGAATTCAAGACATTCTGAATATTATTTAGATATCTATCAACATAATATACCAAACAAATAATAGCAGAAACCCTTATATGATCATCTAGATAGATATAAAAAAATCATTTGCTAGAATTTAACATTCTTGATTAAAACTCGGTAATTTAGACATGGGCCAACTTGATTTTAAATGATGAAACTCTGGAGGTGTTACCCTAAAAGTCAGTTAAGGATTACTGTTATTGTCATCATTATTATTACTTAATATTATTTTTCTGAAATAATCAATAGACAGTTGTAATTTGTTTTTCTTTAGGATGCTGAAAATCTGGTATGTAGTGGTGGAGCATGTTATGATATGTGAGAAAGCATACCTTCATATGTTGTACCACTGAAAATTGTATTCTTCCAGAGGAGTTAAGGATAAGGAAAAATGCTCATGATATATTATTATGTGATAAAAGCAAGTTACTTGGCAATATAAATAATCACAATTTTGTATATGTGTAGCTGGAAGAAACAAAAATATTAACTGTGGTTTTCTTTGTCAGATTAGGTTTGAAGCATTTAACTTTTCTTAATCTTTTTCATATTTTCCAATTTTTCTATGCTAAACCTATATATTTTAATTGTAAAAATAAGAAAAACAAATTTTCTTAATAGGGAACTGCCCTGGGGCAAAGGTTAGCATCTCTGCGTTCTTTCTAATGATTAGGAGAAGCCAAAGAGGCCAGAAGGTCCAGGCATTTGTTGGCTCCAGCTGTCTCTAAAACCCAAGAAGGAAAAAGAACAGTCAATGGATTGGAATTGACTTGAGATTTTCTGTTGCTTTTTTTCAGAGACTAATTCAGGCCATTTAATGTTCCAGTTTCAACCAGTCAATCTCACAAATATATCCACTCTGAGAAGACATACTGACACAGCCCAGTTCTTGCAAAAAAAGGTTATAGAGCCCACCATTTAGAATGTGACCAAGGTTAGCGGTACAGATAGGATTCATTAAAAAAGCAACAACAGTATCATATAGTAAAGAGAAAGAGGAGATACCTGGTAGAAAGGCAAGACCTTGGGGAAGCAGTTGGGGGCTTCCGTTACTTTTGCTTCTTTCTCTTTCTTCAAAATATGTAAAGTTTCAATTTCTTGGCTCCCTGAGCTTTATCCATCTCCCGAAAGGCCCTGTCCTTAGATTATTTTTCACCATTGGGCACCACCTGTGCAAGGAAAGAAAACATGGAGACTCACAGATCATGTGCATCTATCATTTACCTGTATTTGCCAACGGAAGTTTGTCTGTAAATCATATAAATTCAACCAGTGTTTCCTATTTTGCCCCAGGAGCCTCTTAAATCGGGCTGTACCTCAGCCATCCTGGAAGGCTTCCTCAGGAGTAAGTTTCCAGCACTAAGTATTGAATTCTAATTTCAGAGTTATCAGGTTTCCCCTTTTGTTGGTAAAACGACTTTGTTCTTCACAATATGAAACATCCGTCACAGGAGATCCCTAGTGCTTGTGTAAATAAATAAGCTCCTATGAACCCCCAAAGGAAACATTAATGAATAAGATGGAGTGAGCAAAGGCAAAGGTAAAAAAGAAAGGCCTTTTCTCCTTTTTCTATGTGATATTGAGAATTATTCTGGGTTTTTCACTAACATTTCTGTGTGGAAACCAAGTGCAGTTTTTTTGTTGTTGGAAACACAGCAACAGCCTTTAACTCTTATCTAGTGGGAACGTCTATCTGAGCAACAGGCTCACTCCTGGTATTGATTCACCTTGCTGATCCTGAATGCTCTCACCATCTCCAAGGCTGTGCCCTGGAAGCCTACTGTGCCCTAATCCTTTTATCCCTTTGTCCGAAATGCTGATAAGACTTATTTATGAAAAAGTACCATGTCTAATGCAAACAGCAGTTGGCTAGGAGTCAGAGAACTTAGAGTTTAGTCTCCACTCTGTGGTTTCTTAACTGTACAGACCTTGCGCAAGACACAAACTGTCTGAATGTGATGTGCCACCTGTAGTATTAGCATAATAGCACCTATTTTATAGAATTGTTGTGAAGTAAGTATGTGTGACATGTGATAGCCCTTGATGCAGAGTAATTGCACAACCCGTGTTAATCTGGACTTTCAGGTTCACATTTTTTCCCCTTTTTTCATCGTAAGAATAAATGATAATTTAAAATGATGTTTATAGATATTCAAGATATTTCCTTAATTTAATAATTTGTTTTGTGTATATTTCCTTTTTAATTTTTTATTTAGAGCTTTTCAAATTGATGAAAGAAAAAAGACTGAGGAACTGTCACAAACTGGAAGAGACAAAGGACAAATAACAATTATATAGAGTGTGGGACCTTGAAAAGGATCCTAGAACAGAAAAAGACACTAGTGGAAAATTGGTGAAATCTGAATAAAGTCCACAGTTAATATAATGTACCAACCTTAATATCTTATTCTTGATACTTGTACTATGGTTGTGTAAGATATTGACATTGGATGTTAGTTGAGAGATGTAAGGGAACTCTTTGAACTAATTTGGTAAATTTTCTGAAAGTTTAAAATCAGTTCAAAGTAAAAAGTTAAAAAATATATAAAAAGTAAATTATTGAGAACTTATTATTTCCATTTCTCTTTCTTTTTCTGAAACAAATCTTTACAATTCTGCCCCAGTACTTCCTATTTAATTTTTTATGTAGGATTCTTACCTTCTCCACACCCAATAGGTAGCATGTCCTGTTGGGACTTCAGTTTCTAAAAAAGGATGTAGTGTTAGACACAAGCACACTCATCACTATATATCATTCCTTATTCTATTCCAGTATTTTACCAACTTCTTGGTAATAAATTCATAATAAATTCATTGTGGTTGCACTTCCTCAAGCCAGCTGACATCTTAGCTCTCTTCTTTTTTTGAGCTGTTTGGTAAGGCTGTCATTCTTACCTGAATGTTCTGTCTTGAGTTCGTATCGATAGTAAATCTTGCAAATATTCCCCAATCTCTGAGCCTTAAAAGTTTCCTTAGGACCCATCAGTGGCTCTGATAGCAATTTAAATCCTTCTTTGTTTTCTTCTAAGAGACTCTATAATCTCAGAAGGGATTTAAATAGTATCTCTAAACTATTATGTGGAGAGTAGTAGTAGTTCTTAAAGCTTTAGGGATATTGCCTCAAAGATCTAATTAAATCTAACTTATTAAATGATTATTTTTTAATAAATTAAAAATGTATTAAATTAACATATATACACTACTATATATAAAATAGATAATCAACAAGGACCTACTGTATAGCACAGGGGACTCTACTGAATACTCTGTAATAACCTATATGGGAAAAGAATCTGGAAAAGATTAGATATATGTATATGTATAACTAAATCACTTTACTGTACACCTGAAACTAACACAACATTATAAATCATATATTCTCCAATATAAAAAAAGATAAAAATAAAAATTTTCTGATTAAATAAATAATACATACTTATTGGAAAAGATCTGGGAAATTTGGAAAAATTCAAATGAAGAAATTAAATTCATCCATTTCAGTTATAGTAACTATTAATATTTTAATATAGTCATATGCATATACTATATATAATAAACTCAAGAGCATAGTGCATTTCTAACTTTCTAACCTACTTTAAAAAATAATTGTATATTTTGAATTGTTCTGTGTTATTTTTTCAGGCAATTTTAACTGATTTCAAAATATCTAAATGGAAAATAGGGAACAAAAAATAAATGGAGAGTGAAACAGTAATTTTCTACTTTTGACAATAACGACAATGGTGAAAGACTAGAATCAATGATTCTCTTTATTCCCTATTCCTAATGAGTAAAAGCCCATTCCCAGCATTAAATGTTACGATTTTTGTAGAATGGAAAATCCAGTGCAATATGGTTCATTTTTCCTTGCTGGAGTAGGGAGATATAAGGCTGTAATAGCTGAAGGTGTAGATGCCCAGCCTCAAGAGAATTGGCAACACATTACTGCCATTTGTTCCCAACTGCTTCCTCTAACTCCACTTATCCTGTTGGTTGGCTCTCTGACTGTGTTGTGATAGCTCTTATTTTAATTCCATTCACATTTATATCATACCAGCACCTCTAGAGTATATATATTAGTAAGAGGGATGTGACTTTAACATGGAGACCCAGGATCATTTGTAAAAGATAAACCATGAAAGAAACAAAAACAAAAAAACCAAAAAACAACAAAAAAGATAAACCATGAGGCAAGAAGTTAGTGTGAATAATTTAGAAAAAGTAATGGGCAACAGTACTTTAATAACATTAAAAACATTTGTTATATTTCTTTTATTCCCATTTAAGATCTGATTATGTGAAAGATCTTTCACTAAATTTTGATGTCAAAATTGTGAGGATGTACAGAGATGAAAAGGCAAGGTTCTTGCTTTCAGATAGCTAAATACATAAATAAGACAAGGCAAAGTGAAACTTGTTCCATAAGGTTAAAAACAAAGAACAATAATTTTACAATAGTTTTCTGCCTCCATGAATGTTATTACATGATATTTCTTTTTAATAATATTACTATAATTTTACTGTTTGATTTTTGAATGTTAAACCACTCTTACATTTCTAGAATTAACTCCACTTAATTGTAAGCTATTGTTCCTTTTATATAGCACTTCATTCAATGTACTAATGGTTTTTTGAGGATTTTTTTCCAACTGTGTTTATGAGAGCTAGGCTCTTAATTTTCCTTTTAAACATAATCCTGTTAGATTTTGGTATGAAGTTTATGCTAGCCTCATAAAATGAATTGGGAAACTTTCCTGCATTTTCTATCTGTGAATAGATTGTGTAAAACTGAATTTATTTCTTTCTTAAAAGAAGAAATTTCAATTTCAATCTTTCTTAAAAGATTGAAATAATTCATGGTGGAGTTATTTGAGCTAAATATTTTTTAGGGAAGATTATAATAATGAATTCACTTTTTAAATAGATATAGGACTTCTGGTTCCAACAAGTTGGAACGCTTCTCCCTATTCTGTTAAATACAGCTAAAACTCTGGATATTATATATTAAAAAGCCTAAGAAGACTGGGAAAGGTAGAGAGAAAAAAGACCAGCTAGTGCCTTTGGGACCCAAGCAACCAAAAGGCAATGGGTTTCCTGGATTTCCTTATTGCCTTCTATATATCTCAGACTGAATTCTAGATAAGCCTACAACTTGGAAACACCAATGGGAACAAACAAAAAAGCACCAAGGAAATCTTACTCTCCGTAGCCAAAGGACCGAGAGGAGAGTAGCTTAGCAGGATAGAAAACATTTCGGCAATGCTTGCCATATTGCAGGCGAACACCAGAGAAAAATACTGCAGCCCTTCCCCCTCTTCTTCAGCTAATATCAAGTAGGAAGCCTAGACTTCCACCCTCTTCCAGCTGTAGCAGGTGCCCTTCCCCTCCAGACAGGATTTCAGAAGAGTACTAGTGGGGAGTCAGGGCTTTCCCTACATCCCATTGGCAATGGATTTTCCTATCCCCATTGTGTCATGAAGGCCATGCGGTGAACCTATACTTCCACCCCATCTGGTATGAATGAGGTAGTGACTCCCTTCCCGAAAGGGTATGGTTTTAGAGGAGAGCTGCTAAAACAGAAGATTTGAGTAAGATCCAGATTCTCATAGTACATAAAATATCCAGGATAAAAATGAATATCACTCTTCAAACAAAGAATCAGGCATCTCAATGTAAATGATAAAAGACAATCTCCAGATGCAATGACAAGATGAACATGTTGGAATTATTTTACAAGCAATTTAAAGCAGCATTATAAAATACTTCAGTGAGCAATTATGCATGCATTTGAAACAAATGAAAAAAAATAGAAGGCCTAAGCAGAGAATAGAAAGTCTTGGAAAAGAGATGGGAAATACAAATAAGAACCAAAAGGAGATTCTGGAACTGAAAAATACAGTAATGTA